>NC_045633.1:34681491-34984522 GCF_009829155.1 Mustela erminea
CGCCTCAGTGGCTCCGTTGTTGAGCATCTGCCTTTGGTTCAGGTCATGATCCCAAGGTCCTGGGATCGAGCCCCGTATGGGGCTCTCTGCTCCATGGGAAGCCTGCTTCTCTCTCTCCCACTCCCCTGCTTGTGTCCCCTCTCTCGCTGAGTCTCTCTCTGTCAAATATACAAACAAAAAGTCTTTAAAAAAATAAAAAATAAAAAGAAATGCAGACCCCAGCCCCACTCCCTGGGTCAGGATCTGCATTTTTCACAAGACGCCCGCAGGCAATTCATCCACCCTTAAGGTCCGGAAAGCCCTACTCCATATCCCTATCAGATGGCATCAGCCCACGCCCAACAAGCTAAGCTCTCTCACCTCTGGGCCTTTGCACATGCTATTCCCATTTGCCTCGCCTCCCTCTGTTCCTGCCCCCCGCAAGTCTGGCTAACGCCCACTTACTTAGCTTTGCTGTCCCTTCTTCCACGAGAACGAAGACACTGGGAGCAGGTTAACGGCCCGACCCCCTGTGCTTCCACAGCAACCCCCTCCCCTCCGGCAGAGTGCTCCTCACATGGCCTGTGCACTTTGACCCCTATGAGACTAAGGCCCACACAAGCAGGGGTCCTGTCTATTAGGTTCACCATTCTATCAGCAGGTCCGAACACTGCACCGTATGGCCCGCAAACATCTGTAAAATGAACTCATTTATAAGAAAAACAAATACCTTGGTAGCTGTTAGAGTCTAAGTCCCCTTTCCTGCAGAGACTATCTCCGTGATGCCTCACGTAGCTGGCCTTCTAGATTCCACCCAAAGAGCTCTAGGGTGAGGATTTCAAAGCTTGCCCTACGGTGCACACTTCTGCTCACTCCTGTTCCTGTCGTCCGGAAGTCGGCTATGCTGTCACTCAGTCCCTCTAGGCGAGAGCTGGCAAACCACCGTGGACGGAGGTTGGCAGGAAGGGGGGGAATCCAGCCTCAGCCCTGTTTATCTTATTTTTTTTTAATTTACTTATTTTGGGGGCACCTGGGTGGCCCAGATAGTTGGGCATCTGCCTTTGGCTCAGGTCAGGATCCCAGGGTGCTGGGATCGGGCCCTGCATCGGGCTCTCTGCTTTGAGGAGAGCCTGCTTCTCCCTCTCTCTCTGCCTGCCGCTCCCCCTGCTTGTGCGCTCTCTCTGTGTCAAAAGAAACAATAAAATCTTGAAAAAAAAAAAAAAAAAGATTTATGTATTTTAGAGAGACAGAGAGAGGGACCATCAGCAGGAAGGGCAGCGGGAAAGGACAGAATCCGAAGCAGACTTCCCATGACCTTGAGATCATGACCCAGCCGAAATCAAGAATCAGACATTCAATGGACTGGGCCACCCAGGCGGCCCGGGGCCTGTTTTTATAAACCCCCTAGCGCAGAATGATTTTATGATTTTAAAGGATTCTTAAAAATTAAGAATACTTGGGACGCCTGGGTCGCTCAGTTGGTTAAGCAGCTGCCTTCGGCTCAGGTCATGATCCCAGCGTCCTGGGATCGAGTCCCACATCGGGCTCCTTGCTCAGCAGGGAGCCTGCTTCTCCCTCTGCCTCTGCCTACCATTCTGTCTGCCTCTGCTCGCTCTCTCCCCCTCTCTCCCTCTGATAAATAACTAAAATCTTTAAAAAAAAAAAATTAAGAATACTAGACAAAGCCAGTATAGGGTTTGCAAAGCCTAAGACACCTGCGAGTCAGCCTTTACGGAGAAAGTCTGCCGTCGCGGCTCTAGAAGCATGGGTCAGAGAACCCCTCTCCGAGAAGCCGGCGCCTCCGACACGTGAAGGTAGCCACCACGGCTTCCGGTCTTCTCCAAACTGACCAGCTCGCCATCCCTCGATTCTTCTGCATTTGTGGCCTGCCGCATCCCTCCCTACCTTGGCCGTCTTCCTCCAAGCGCCTTCCTCGAGCTTGTCAAAACCACGTAATACAACCCAAGACCATCTCCGAAAAAAAACCAACAGAACACTCACCTCCAGCCTGCTCACTGTGTCTTCATTCCCGACGATTTCATTCAACTTCACTGGCCTGTATTTTTCCACCCTGTTTTTAAGAAAACGCATAAAGAAAAAAAAAAAGAAAACGTGTAAAGACGGTGACGTGACTATTTTCATGTCAGGGCTCAGGAGCAAAGCACTAAAGGCCCTTCCCGAGGGCTCTGTCGGGAAATTATACAAGTGCAATTTAAGCACAGTAAATGCTGCAGGTTTTAAACTTAAAGAGGTAACCCAAGTGCCAATGGAAATGCTAAGTGCGTAAGAATTGTGCACCGAAGCCTTTAAACCTGAGACATGGAGACACACCTGTTGTCGCTGGAGAGGGGCCAGAGCGGGCCATCTGGAGCACTGTGACGCCGGGCGGCAGCATGGTCGCCCATCACAACAGAAGCTCAGCACACGAGGCGCTGAGACCATCGGATCCGAGAGACCCGGGTGCAGCCGAGCTCCCGTCTTATCCCTGACCTGTCAGTTTCTGCAGACTGGTGCCAGGTGCCCAGCAGGGCTGGCTAGACAGTAACCGCAGGTCTGCCCTGGGATCCTACAAGGCCATGGGAAGTGGACCGGCTAGTGGCTTACTCAGATGAATACTTCTCTCTCTCAAAGATTTATTTTAGAGAGAGAGAGAGCGAGAGAGCGAGCACGTGCACACACACGAATAGGGGTATAGGCAGAGAGAGAGAGAGAGACTCTTCAAGCCGACTCAGCAGACTTCCCAGTGAGCTCAAAACCCAAGTCAGGGCTTGATTCCATGACCCTAAGATTCACAACCTGAGCCGAAACCACGAGTCGGATGCTCCAACCCCTGGGCCGCCCAGGAGCCCCCATACCTCTCTCCTCCAAATGAATAAGCAAGCCATGTTATGAGCAAATGACTCTGCAGCAGAAGCAGCTACGCGTAAAGAAGCTTGTCTGCCACACACTGCGGTGAATAAAGAGCTCCCCTCCAAGACCACCAGATAGAGCGTGCTTGTGGCTGCTCAATTCTTGTTCATACTCAGTCCTTCCTAGGTGCCGAGCACTGTATAAGGAGCTCGAGATCTCAGGGGGAGACAACGTGGACGGGACAGTAAGGAGCGAGACATGGTTCTTGCTTTAAAGGCCTTCCCTACCGGCAAGCACGGAGAGCTGAGACGATCCTCCTACAGTGCTAACCAGGTTCCAGAAACCCGGGGTTGCACCTAGGAATGTCAGGGGAAATTTGAGCTAGACCGTGGACACGGCAAACACGCTGGTCCTTTGGGGCCTCCACAAGGGCTCCCCCTGCCTGAAAGCTTTCTCCATGTTGCCGCTTGGCGCGTTTCCTGAGTTCCCGTCTTTGCTCAAATATCATCTCATCAAAAGCCTTCCCGGACTATCGGAGTCATTTACCCCACGCCACCAGTCATCATCAAAGATACTCCATTATCTACTGGTTTGTTCTTTCTTTTTTCCCTATCAAATGGAAGCTGAGGACAGCAGAGTGTGTTCTGTAGAATGAGATATCCTAAGCATTTAAAGTAGTGTCACGCATAAAAAATGTAACTCAGGCCCCATATGTAATTTTACACCTGCTGGCGACCCCATTAAAAAGTAAAAAAGAGGGGCGCCTGAATGGCTCAGTGGGTTAAGCCTCTGCCTTTGGCTCGGGTCATGATCTCAGGGTCCTGAGATCAAGCCCCACGTCGGGCTCTCTGCTTGGCGGGGAGCCTGCTTACCCCCCTCTCTCTGCCTGCTGCTCTCCCTACTTGCGATCTCTCTGTCAAATGAATAAATAAAATCTTAAAAAAAAAAAAAAAAGGAAAAGGAAAAAGAGGGGCGCCTGGGTGGCTCAGTGGGTTAGGCATCTGCCTTCCGCCCAGGTCATCATCTCAGGGTCCTGGGATCAAGCCTCCCTGACCCTGTACATGCGCATATGCGCTCTCTCTCTCAAATAAATGAGTAAAAATGCTTAAAAACAAGTAAAAAGAAAATAGGTGGAAGTTAATTTTACTAATCATTTTTTGAGCCGGATCCATTTGAAAGATTAACATTTTCAACATGTCATCAATAGAACAATTACGAATGAGATTTTTAAAAAACTAAGTCCTGGGACTCCGCTGTGTTTTGTACACTCAGGGACCATCTCAGCTGGGACCAGCCGCAATTCTAGGGCTGTCAGTGGATTTGAGGGGCTAGTGACTGGGGGACCGAGCGGTGCTGCTACAGATGTTCTAGGAAGGGGCACTGCGCCCCATTTAGGCATCTGCTCAGGACAGGGGTGGGCTGGAGGGGTGGGCACGCACGGAGGGCGGAGAAAACCATCCCCAAGCGCAGAGGCGGTGGGACCGGAGCGGGTCTCCATACCACACCTGTGCCCCCCGCCCCGGGCAGGTGACTTTCCGGGTCACCTTCCAGGTCACCAGCTCCTCTCAGCGACCCCGGATGCGCCCTCCGCACACAACCCCGAGTTCGGAACCGATCGGACGCTTCCAGCCGTCGGAGCAGCCGCAGACACAGCTCCAGGCGCTGCGTGGGTGGTCCCGGGGGGCAGCTATGACCACAGTGAGCTCTGCTCGGGCCAAGACCCCGCTTCCAGAGTTCAGACCGGCCACTCCTGAGCCCAGGCGTGGGCAGCGGCGCGCGTCCCTCGCCCTCTCCAAATTCGAATCTACTCGATGCCCCCCCGGGGCCTCCTGCTCCGCTGAGGACCCCCGAGCACGAGCTCCCGCCCCGAGGGTCCCCCGGGGCCACGACCTGCCAACTCGCCCACCCACCCGTCCAGAGCACCCATCGTTCACGGTCTGGGCCCTCACCACGGCAGCTCGTAGTGGCCGGCGCTGCCCGGGCCCTTGCTGGGGGCGGGGCCAGGGTCCTGGGCCCGGCGCTCGCCCGCGCCATCGCCGCTCTCCTGCACCTCCATTCTCCCGCCGCCTCTTCCCGCGCCGGAGGCCCCGCCCCCGTGACGCCATCACGCAGACCCCGCCCCTAGCACCCGGCGTGGGCGGACGCGGAAGCGGTGGGCCAACCCACCCCCTTCCGCGCCTGCGCAGAGGGTATGGGCGTGGCCGGGGCTAGGAGACGCCGGTTGCTATGGAAGTCCTGGCGCCCGGCGGGGCCGCGACCCGAGGGCGAGACCCTGCCGCTTCGACTTCCGAGAAGGCAGGTCGCCCCAGGAAGGGACATTCGGCGGTTTCGTCTCTGTGTGATTTCTGCGGGAGGCCCTCTGGGCGCCCCGGCATCCCTGAGCGGGAGGGGGTGGGGTGGGGCGGGGGCGGGGGCGGGGGGCGTCCCACCGCTGCCCAGGTGCGGGCGGACGGCGGACTCGGGCGGGGACTGCGGTCTGGGCGGTGACACCTGGGACCTGACCGCGCCCAGCCGGCCGGATCGCGGGTGGAGACGCCGGCTGCCGCGGGCTGGGCTCCTGCGCCCCGGGACTCGGTGCTTGCGGTCAGGGAGGTCTCCCGACGCCGGGGCGGGCGTGGGGGGGGGGGGAAGCGCTCGGGGCTGCCCCTCTGTAGGTGGGACTCGGTGTCCTGCCGGGATCCTCCGTCCTGACCACTGCTTCCAGCCTTGTTTGCGGCTCCTGTCCTCCCTGCTGGGCTGGTCTTCGCTCACCTAGCCCAGGTGTCAGAATAACGATGAACGGTTAATAAACGTGATGAACAATGACTGTCACGGACTGTGCGTTGGACCTGGGGTGGGTCCTCAGGTGTGTCCGCAGGAACAGGCTTGAGAGTGATGGAGTCGTGTGTCCGGAGTCACTTGGGGAAGTGGGGGAGCCGGGATCCGTTCCCCACCAGGCTGCCAAAGCAGTTCCTATAAAATTCCGTTGTAGTGCGCTTAACCGTATGGCATCATAATGTCGGGAGAAAAACTGGGTTTTATTATTATTATTATAATATTAATATAATATATACTATTATTTCATGTGCAAATGGAAGGTAAGAATTGGGACCCGTTAGCCTCTATCCCTAATGCTTAGCACAAGGCCTGGCGCACTGGAGATCTTCTCATTCGAGTGTCTTTCCTGAACAGTGGGGATCTCCGTTTCCAGAACAGTTTGAATCAGCTGTGAGGAACTGGGTTGCTTTCCCCAGGCGCCGGATCAGAACCCCATTGTGTTTTCCTTCCACCACCAGTTCAAGTGTCTATACATGACCCGTGGAAGACCTTGTCTTCTGGGTGATTGATTAGTCATTCAAGTAAACAGGGGCTCCAAAGGCTATATCCCAAGTGATTCTGATCAGTTTTTTTTTAATATTTTATTTATTTATTTGACAGAGAGATCACAAGTAGGCAGAGAGGCAGGCAGAGAGAGAGAGGAGGAAGCAGGCTCCCTGCCGAGCAGAGAGCCCGATGTGGGGCTCGATCCCAGGACCCTGGGATCATGACCTGAGCCGAAGGCAGAGGCTTAACCCACTGAGCCACCCAGGGGCCCCCAGTTTTTTTATCCTGACCTTTCAATTTCCTTCCCCCAATTACGGCTGTTTCTTGGGGAAGACATGATTGCTCTTATACTCATTTTCGTGTGAAGTGTGTCAAGTCTGTGTGTCCTCTTCCCAACCTGAGGGGTCAGCTCCTTGAGAACAAGGTGCCTGCCGCCTGATTCCTGGTTCCTCCCCTGGACCACAGCAGATGCCGGAGTCTGCTAATGGCTCATTTCATTCCAGTGCCGCAGCCAGGCTAGCGAGTTCGACGCTGTGAGCACAATTTGCAATTGTGTCCTGTGAGATGGTCGGGAACACGTGATGCCAGTTGGGCAGGGACCGCAAATGACTCAGATTCTGAAGCAGTTTGTTCTCCTGGTGGCGATTCCTAAAGTCTCCAGGTGGGGAAGTTGCTCAATGTTTTTCTTTTGCCTTTAAACATGATTTTGGGGGGAAAAAAACACTTGAAGTTGACTCTCCTTCCTCTCTCCTTTGAACTAAGGGAGCTGTCTTGCATGTTTCAAAAATCCCTGTTCACAGATCCTTTACTTCTCTGGAGGAGAAGATACAAATCTTCTGGAAACATCAACTCTCTTTGAAACATCGTTCTCGTGATTTTCCCTTGTGATGTTTTCCATGTGGTAATACTAATATTTTCCTTCTAGTCATACACCCCCTTCAACCACATACACAGCTTAAAAACAAAATATTTTCAGTAAATACAGAAAACAGTGTGTAATTCTTAACCCTTTCATGGTTCTTTTTGCAAAATCCCACTCTACAGGAAGCTTGTGGGGGCGCCCAGGACTCTGCATTCGCTGTTGCCCTTGGAATGCGAGGTCAATCAGAGAAGGAGGTGACCTTTAGGGCAGAACTGCGTGATAGGGTTTTATTGTTCTTGTTGTTGTTTGTAACAAGGCTTTTTTTTATTGAGCTGTCTGTGCCTCGGTGAACTTGTTCCCAGACGGAGCTCAGAGCTTAAAAACTCTGTCCATTGCTATAGAGCCGCTCAGCAGCCACGTTGGGGGTCCCAGGTGTGTTGGGGAAACCACAGGTCAAGGAACAAACCAAAGGAAAGGTCAAGGACAAACCAAAATGAATTCCTTCTCTTCTCCCCTAATAAATCGGCAAAACCCCAGGAAATTGAATCTGCACCTCGGCAAAGCCCCCTGAGTCTTACCGTACGAGGGCAATTAGTTATACCAAAGAGGAAGGACACGGAAAGCAGAGAAAACAGAAAACAAAATCCTTGGGGTGCCTGGGTGGCTCAGTGGGTTAAGCATCTGCCTTTGGCTCAAGTCATGATTCCGGGGTCCTGGGATCAAGTCCTGCATTGAGCTCCCTGCTCAGCGGGGCGTCTGTGTCTCCCTCTCCCACTGCCTGCAGCTCCCCCTACTTGTTCTCTTTTTCTTTCTGTCAAATAAAAAAATAAATATTAAAAAAAAAAAAAAAGTCCTTGGGGTGCCTGCGTAGCTAATTCAGTTAAGCCTCTGACTCTTCTTGATTTCAGCTCAGGTCATGATCTCACGACCATGAGATCAAGCTCTATGTTGGGCTCCATGTGGCCCTGGAATCTGCTTGAGATTCTCTCCCTCTACCCCCTCCCTGCTTTCTCTCTCTCTAAAAACAAACAAACAAACAAACAAAAAACTTTTACCAAAGGCCAGAGCATTCCCATCAAATTGTCAGATGTGGAGGCACTTGGGTGGCTCAGTGGATTAAGCCTCTGCCTTTGGCTCAGTTCACGATCCCAGGGTCCTGGGATCAAGCCCCACATCGGGCTCTCTGCTCAGCGGGGAGCCTGCTTCCCCCGCCTCTCTCTCTGCCTGCCTCTCTGCCTACTTGTGATCTCTCTGTGTCAAATAAATAAATAAAATCTTTTTTAAAAAAGGCTCATTCTGTAGTAAAAAAGCATATATCCTAAAACCTATCTACACCATAAGGATGGTTATTTTGGTGACATCTGTCCTCGGGAGTCGCTCTGTTGATGTTTGCGGAATTTGGAATCTGGTAGAAATCACTCAGCCCGACTCTGGGCTTCCATCTTTAACAAACATTGACTGAGTGCCTCCAGCCACCACGATGGGCACGGGATGTGTGGACAGGGCAAGCCTCCACCCGCAGGAGCTTAAATTGTAGGGAGAGAAACAGGCACCAAGCAGCCAGTCCTATGTCGATTTAATTATAATCGCGGTTGAGCGTTGGAAAGGGCACTGAATGCTCGGCAGGAGAGCGGCGGCAGCCGAGAGGTCAGAAAGGGATTTGCTGGGGAGGGGGCGTTGGACCCGAGATCGGAACCCTGCATCTGAGAGCTGAGTGCCTGTTGGCTTTGCCTGGAAGGTGGACCCCGACGGCCTCCCTGTCTCCCATTGCTCTCTCTCCCCCAAGACCCTGTTTATTTCTGTATTGTCCTTACGATTATCTGGATTTATTGCCTTATTTACCGTTCGTTTCCGCCCCCCAGAATGACAGCTCTCTGCGGACCGGAGCTCCCTCCCTCCTGGTCGCCGCGGCATCCCTGTGGCCTGGCAAGGCCTGAAGGACCTGACGAGTCCACAGGGACGAGAGGATCCAGGGTGAGCTCGAATCAGGGCTGCGGAGGCAGGGGGCCTGCGGGGGCCAGACTGTGCAGGGCAGGAGAGGTTAGGTAGAAGCAGCAAGGCCCAGTTTTTGTTTTTGTTTGTAAAGATTTATTTATTAGAAGGAGAGTGCAAGAAGGGGGAGGGGCAGAGGGAGAGGGGGCTCGATCCCAGGACCCCGAGATCATGACCTGAGCCGAAGGCGGAGGCTTAACCCACTGAGCCACCCAGGCGCCCCGAAGGGTTTGTTTTGATTTGTGATCTTTTTATCTCTAAATTTAAAATTATGAAACATGTGAAACATACTGAAAATAATATCAACATTCATATACCCATCTACCAAGACAGATGTTAAAATTTTGCGCCTTGGGGCACCTGGGTGGCTCAGTGGGTTAAGCCTCTGCCTTTGGCTTGGGTCATGGTCTCAGAGAACTGGGATCGAGCCCCACATCGGGCTCTCTGCTCAGCGGGGAGCCTGCTTCCCTCTCTCTCTCTGCCTGCCTCTCTGCCTACTTGTGATCTCTGTCAAATAAATAAATAAAATCTTAAAAAAAAAAAAAAAAGAAAGAAAACATTATGGATACCACTAAAGTTCTCTACCCCATTCTTTCCTTTTCTCTCTCCTACCCCTACTTTACAGAAGAGGAACCCGAGGCAGAGAGGTCAAGCTTTGTCCCCAAGATCTCTTGGCAAGTAGGGGGATCTCTTGGGTCTACCTTGGGTGGTCTGAGCCCTGAGCCTGTTTTATATGCTTTTGTACTTTTCTTTTCTTTTTTTTTTAGAGCTCATACAAGCAGGTGGGGGTGGGGAAGGGCAGAGGGAGAGGGAGAACCTTAAGCAGGTTCCACCACTCAACCTTGATTGCACAACCCTAAGATCATGACCTGAGCGGAAGTCAAGACGCAGATACTTAACAGACTGGTAGAAATAGAAAAAGAATTGCGAGGTTCCAGGCAAGAGAATCTTCGATTTCATTAGGGTCATTAGAATGACCTTATGGAGTAGGTCTCCAGGCAGATCCTCATAGAACTTTCGGCATCAAGGTAGAGGGAAAAACCCAAACCCTACAGGGCCTCGTGCATTTTACCTCCACAAGGCCATCTCCCTGACCTCTCTTTCTACCACCCTTGCCCTCATACACCGTTCCAGGCACAAAGGCTTCCTTGCGCTCAATGAGAACGGCCTAGCACATCCCTACCTCAGGACCTTTGCACTTGCTGTTTCCTTGGCCTAGAATGCTCTTCCCTCAGATGTGCACGTGGCTTGCTCTCTTAACCTCATTCTGGTCTCTTCTCTGTGTTACCTGTTCGTTGAGGCTTCCTTCCACCTGTCCCTTCCCTACCCGGCTTTCCCTTTTCTTCGGATTTTTCTCCATATTAGCCACTGCTGTGGCAGCGTCTTGAATCATGGCAGCATTCAGCAGACGGAGAGGATAGGTAGATAGATGATTTTTGGCAAGAAGAATCAGGGTTCTTTCCTTTTTTTTTTTTTTTTTCCCTTTCGAGTAGAGTTGACGCACGATGATCTTTTAGTTTCGGGTGTCATTGAGAAATATTTTTGGAATAAATGAATAATCCCGGGGAGTTTCAGAATTACAGACATGATGAAGTCAGTCAAAATTTTACATTAATATTTTCCCGTAGCGCTCAGGTATAATCATTACATATTTGGTCTTTTAAGGATTTGAAATGCTTAAGAGAACTTGACATACTAGTGTCTATCAAGGGAACTTTATGATCCTAATTCAAAATGTCAAATTGCGGGGCGCCTGGGTGGCTCAGTCGGTGAAGTGTCTGCCTTCAGCTCAGGTCATGATCTCGGGTCCTGGGATCCAGCCCTGTGTCCGTCGGCTCTGCGCTCAGTGGAGGCGCCTGCGTGTCCCTCTCCCTCTGCCCCTCTTCCTACTCGTGCTCTTTCTCTCTCAAATAAATAAAAAATCTTTAAAAGAAGAATAAAAAGTAAAGTGCCACTCCATGGTCAAGAACTGTTATTATTGCACATGAGAAAACCCCGGGCCCCTGAGATTTGTGGCCGGGCCACAGATGGCCGCTCAAGCATCCCAGCTCCCCACCTTGGACAGCTGCCTCTCTGCCTGCTGTCCCCGGAGGGAATGTGGGGCTGGTGCCCGTCTCCAGGCCCCGCTGAGGTTCAGTAATAGTAACTAGCAGTTGGCCTGGGTAAAGGGCTTTACCCAGACCCCATACGGCCCTCTGGGAAGCTGTTGTCATCTCTGTTACAGATGTGGAAACTGAGGCACCTGGCAGCCCAGGTCTTTTTTGGGGAGTGGGAGGCGGAGCCCGGATCCCGCCGGGTGGCCTGACCCAGAGCCGTGCTCCTCGCTGCGTCTGAGCAGCTGCTGTCATCTCTGCGCCTCCGAGGGCATCTTGGCCTCCCCAGGAGCTTCCTGGGGCCTTGGTTAAGGTCATTACTCTGTCCGTAGAGGAGGCACCCATACCACGAAGGACCCTCCCCCTGGGCCTGTCTCCGCCTCTCCTAGAGTCTCTCCCCAAGTCCGGCGTGTGTCTCTCAGTGTGTGGCTTGCTGCTGTCATTCTGGTTAACGAGGTCACTGGGTAACCTCCGCCCGGCCTCTCTCCACAGGCGTCCCAGAGAGGGAAGCCCCTTGGACAAGGACAGTCCTCACTCTGGAGCCAGGACACGACTCCCTCCTGGAAAGTTCACAAGGGACCAGCCCCGTGGGAGCACTGTTCTGGAAGCACTATTGTGGGAGCACTCTTCTGACCACAACAGGTGGCGCAGAGGGAGTCTGACAGGAGCTTCATGACTCGAGAATCCTGGCAGGTGTACAGGTGTCCCCCAAGTGACAGGCAACACCTGGAGACCTGACGGAGTGGCCCAGGCCCCACAGGGAGATGCCCTGGGAGCTAGGTCTTCCAAGGAGCCCCAGCCCAAGCTGAAATCCATCACGCCTGAGCAAACGTGTCCTTCTTGGGAAGTACCCGTGCTGTTTAAGTGCCTTCTGTATGCAAAGTTTGTCCTTTTTAGCTGTTTTGCTAAATGTTCATAATGGGTAACTTCGAAAATTGCTTCCACATGCTTCCTTGCCTTCTCGGGGAAAAGAAAGGGCACAGAATTTTCCCTAGTGCCCTGGGGACCGTGGGATCTGCGTGCTGCTGTGTGGCCTGACCCCAGGGATGCGAGCAGCACCACCGGGCTGTCGGCGCACACTGCGGAGCCTGGACCGCTAGGCTGTTTGGGTTCCTTACTCTAGTTCTGTTCTTGTTGTCCAGTCGTCCGGGCTGGCCCCTCTTCCTGTACTTGTCGGCATGTCTGCCCTGGCCTTCTGTGGCGGCTTCATCTGCTGAGGGACAAGGCAGGACCAGAGCACCCAGCTCATTCCAGTTCTGTCCACTTACCCCTCCGCCAGTGGCCGGTGCGAGATAGGAGTGCCAACTTCTGGTTTTTAAGATTTTTTATTATTTTTGGTTCACTTGGGTAGTTCAGTCGGTTAAGCATCTGCCTTTGGTTCAGGTCATGATCCCAGGGTCCCAGGACTGAGCCCTGTGTCGAGCTCCCTGCTCAGCGGGGAGCCTGCTTCTCCCTCTCCTGTTTCCCCGCCACCGCTTGTGCTCTCTCTCTCACTCCCCCCCAAATAAATAAATAAAATCTTAAAAAAAAAAAAAAAAGATTTTTTTATTGTTTCTAAGTCATCTCTGCGCTCAATGTGGGGCTAGAACTCACAACCCCAAGACCAAGAATTGCGTGCTCTATATCTACAGAGCCGGCCAGGCTCCCCAGGAGTGCATGTTTCTGCCTGGGTGTCGATGTGGTGTGCAAATCTACACACACGTGCGCACATTAGCTGTAACATACATGGTGTGTAACATCTAACATGTATGTATATGTCATTACTGCTTTCATGTTCACTTTCTTTTTAAGTTTTACTTATTTATTTATTTATTTGAAAGATTTTATTTATTTATTTGACAGAGAGAGATCACCAGTAGGCAGAGGCAGGCAGAGAGAGAGGGGGAAGCAGGCTCCCCACAGAGCAGGGAGTCTGATGCAGGGCTCAATCCCAGGACCCTGAGATCATGACCTGAGCCGAAGGCAGAGGCTTTAACCCACTGAAACACCCAGGCGCCCCAGGTTTTTGAGTTCCAGTTAGTTGACATAGATCATGTTAAGCCAATATGTTATATTGGCTTCATAATTTTCACCTACTTGATAAGCACCTTTTAATAAATGCATTGACTTTTTCTATTTCTTTTCCGTGACTTATCTGTTTGCCTGTTTTTCTGTTCTGGGCAAACTGTAAAGCTCTTTGGGAGAATGGTTTGTCAGTTGCTAGCAACGCTTTATTTATTTTTTTAAGATTTATTTATTTCTCTATTTCTTGTGCGAGCAAGGGGAGGGACCGAGGGAGAAGAGGGGAAACAATCTTAGGCTCCACACCCGGCTCAGAGCTCAGCCCGGGGGTCCCATCTCAGGACCCCAAGGACATGACCCAGGCTGAAATCAGTCAGATGCTCAACCCACTGAGCCATCCAGACGCCCCTCAGATTTTATTTTTAAGACATCTCTATGCCCAGAGGTGCCTGGATGGCTCAGTGGGTTGAGCCTTTGCCTTGGGCTCAGGTCCTAACCTCAGGGTCCTGGGATCAAGCCCTGCATCCGGGCTCTCTGCTCAGTTCCCACAGCCCGCCTGACTCTCTCTGCCTACTTGTGATCTGTCTCTCTGTCAAATAAATAAGTAAAATCTTTAAAAAAAAAAAAAAAAAAAGACATCTCGATACCCAACATGGGCTTGAACTCACAACCCTGAGATCAAGCATCGCAGTTCCACTGACTGAGCAAGCCAGGCGCCCCTGGAGTAAGCCATCCTATCTGACGTCTTGCTGCGTCAGGGGTGGTTCAGCTTCGGCTGGGAGCAGGACACAAATGTGGGCTCAGGAAGCAGTGGTCAGGGGTTCTCCAGCCTGGCTGCATAGAATCACCCAGAGCAGAGCGTGGGACACAGATGCTGAGGCTGGGGGAGGGGAGGGACCACAAAGGTTCCGACGTCACAGGTCTGGGGGCAGGAACGAACCTCTGTCCTAAGACCCCAATAGAGGGATAAACGCAGGGGTGGGGGGTGGGGATTCTCCCTGCAGACCTGTGCTGGCCCAGGCCCTTTAGGATGCTCTGTGGGACTTTTTCTTTCTTTTGCTTCCTCTCGGGTTCTCTGTGTCATGGAGCATTTGGACAGCTAGATCCGGGAGCCCACTTTAAGCTAAGAAGCCTTACAACAGAGAAAAACTACATGTCCACCCAGGATCAATTAGGGGTTGACTGGCTGCCTTTTTAAAAACCTCACTTAGGGGCGCCTGGGTGGCTCAGTGGGTTAAGTCGCTGCCTTCAGCTCAGGTCATGATCTCAGGGTCCTGGGATTGAGTCCCGCATCGGGTTCTCTGCTCCGCCGGGGAGCCTGCTTCCTCCTCTCTCTCTCTCTGCCTGCCTCTCTGCCTACTTGTGATCTCTCTGTGTCAAATGAATAAATAAAATCTTTAAAAAACAAAAACAAAAACAAAAACCTCACTTAGGGGCGCCTGGGTGGCTCAGTGGGTTAAGCTGCTGCCTTCGGCTCAGGTCATGATCTCAGGGTCCTGGGATCAGCCCTGCGGCAGGCTCCTTGCTCAGCAGGGAGCCTGATTCTCTGTCTCTGCAGGCCTCTCTGCCTGCCTGTGCTCACTGTCAAAAAAATAAATAAATAAAATCTTGGTGGGGGGAACCTCACCTAAGCGGTTTGAGGATTCTTTCTGTACCAGTCCCCCCAGGACATTCTTCTCCGGGTGAGGTCACGCCCACCATCTCTGCAGCACCGCCACTGCAAACGGGGTGCTTCTCTTGCGTCCAACTTGGGGGTGTATTTTTTTCCCCCTGAATCCCAGAGATAGCCAAGCATGGGTGTGTCCCTATCTGAAGAAGGCATCTGGAAGGGAAGCCTCGTCTGAGCTTGCCCACTTGCACACGGCATTCTTCTGGAAGCCCCGAGGGCATCAGTTCCAAGAAGGTGCGGCTCCCAGATTGAAATGTTTGCCCCACACCAAAGGTGCTGGGGTGCAGGGTATAACTTTGGAAATCCTCGATAACCTCAAAGATTCCACCAGAACTATGGCTTATTCTGCCCCAGGGAGTGTCCTTGGTGTGGGGAGGTAGTACACAGGCTGTGGGGTGGGGCAGGGGCACAAGAAAAAGAGACAGATGCCCAGAGACACAGGTGGCAGTCGGGCCATGCCTTGATTCGTTCCCCCATCCACGCCCCCGTTCATTTATTCAACAAGTATTTCGTGAACGGGACCAAAGTCAGGGCCCTGTCGGCATTTGGGATACAGACTGGGATACAGACGAGGAAGGGCTTCTGCTCCCCAGGGCACATGCCGTGGGAGGACCAAACCGGCTCTGAACCCAGACGTTGAGGACAAACATCAGGAACAGCTTCTTGGAGGACAGGATGCCCAGGCCAGGCCCTGAGAAGGGAGCGGGCGTTACTCTCCTGGGAGAGCCCCAGGGGTACTGCTGGCCCCAGGTTCCAGAAAAGGGTGTAGTCCACGCAACCATGGGGAGGGGGTCTCCAAGACAAGTCAAAGCTCAAAGATGTAAGTTCACCGCAGGAGCAGCAGCGAGTGAAGCAAAGGTACAGCCTTGGGGACGGCCAGAGCTCCGCAGAGCTGAGACAAAGGGTGTCCAGGTGCAGGGAGGGCAGGTGAGGGGCTGGAGCGCGGGCTAGGCACCCCTGCAAGTGCCAGAAAGCCAGTCCGAGTCCCCAACTCAGAAAGGCGGGATGAAGGAACGCTGTCGATCAGGGGGATGTCTTGGGCTGGGGGGGGACACCAAAAGGTTAAGCCACACCCCGTCTCGCTTGGAGGGTACTGGAGTCCCAAAGCGGGTCTCCAAGCCGGGGTGCAGCCAGCACAAGCCCCCCAAGCCCGACCGACGGAGGAGCTGGAGGTGGGCGGGTCCCCACTGCGCGGCGCCCCGAGGTCCCCGCTCCGGGCAGCCCCTGCTCCAATACCACCTCTCCCCCACCGCCCACAAATATTTACATCCTGTTTATGCCGAGGCCTCCCCGGGCCTCCAATTTTCATGAATAAAATATGAGCTTCTAGGCCGAGCCCAGGAGGGAAGAAACCCCCGCCTGCTGGAGGGGACCAGAGGCAGTTTAGTGCTTCGGTTGCTGTCGCCTCCCGCGTGGTATTTGGAGGAAGTTGGAATTGGCCCATCAAGGTGACCCAGGCGGGAGATTGAGCATTTTCTAGACCTTCCGGGGGTTCTAGGAACTGAACCAGGGGCAGTGCACATCCCCTGAACTTGACTCATGGGGCTGTTTCCCGAGACACCCAGACTGTCACTCTGCTATCCTTCCAAAATGTCGTTCAAGTCCAAGGTTGTCATTGGCAGAGGCTGACTTTAGAGAGAATCTGGCCCAATGCGCTCCTTTAAAAATTTTTTTAAAAATTTTATTTATTAATTAGAGTGAGAAAGAGTACGTGAGCAGGAGGGGCAGAGGGAGAGGGAGACACCCAACCCCCCCCCCCCAGCAGGGAACCCAACCAGGGGCTTGATCCCAGCACCCTGGGATCCTGACGGAGCAGAAGGCAGATGCTTAACTGACTGAGCCACCTTTTAAGGAAGAGGAAACTCGGGCTCAGAGGGGCAAGGGGCTTGTCTGGGACCACTCGGGCTAATCAGTGATAAGCTGTCAGGGTTCCCTGTCGCCAGGGTCCAATACTGGAAAATACTGGAATTCATAGACAGCATTTTACAGAATGGTTTTGGATTGTCAGAAAATTAAGCAGATCGTACAGGGGTAGAACAGGTCCCACAGACCCCCCTCTCCTGGCACACAGTTTCCCCCATTGGTAATATCTCAGGTGAATATGGAACGTCTATTACATTTTTTTTTTTTTTTAAAGAAATGCTTTGGTTTAGGGACGCCTGAGTGGCTCAGTGGGTTAAGCCGCTGCCTTTGGCTCAGGTCATGATCTCAGGGTCCTGGGATTGAGTCCTACATCAGGCTCCTTGCTCGGCCGGGAGCCTGCTTCCCTCTCCGCTTCTGCCTGCCTCTCTGCCTGCTTGTGCGCTCTCTCCCTCTCTCTGTCAAATAAATAAATAAATAAAATCTTTTAAAAATAAAAGATGCAGAAGCTTCACTGACTGAGCCACCCAGGTGCCCCCATTTATTACCATTAATGAACCAGTATCAGTACATTCGTATTGACTGAGATCCATCGTTTGCATTAAGGTTCCCCCTTTACCTTCACTTTTATGGGTCTTGAGACGTGCATAATGTCGCATAACCCCCCATTTAAGCAGATAGTACAAAAAACCCAGGTGCCCGTATGTTCTCTCTCTTGCTGACACTCTCTCTCTGTCAAATAAGTAAATAAAATATTTTTTTATAAAAAGAAGCCATGGGGCGCCTGGGCGGCTCAGTGGGTTAAAGCCCCTGCCTTCGGGTCAGGTCATGATCCCAGGGTTTTGGGATCAAGCCCCACTTCGGGCTCTCTGCTCAACAGGGAGCCTGCTTCTCCCTCTCTCTCTGCCTCTCTGCCTATTTGTGATCTCTGTCTATCAAATAAATAAATAAAATATTTTAAAAAATAAAAAAATAAAAAAAGAAGCCATTTCCTGTGATATTTTATTTCATCTCTACATGTCATTAGCGAAGAAATCCTTATTCCTGTGTTTGATACGCAAGAGCAGCGCATGGAGGCCATGAACCGTGTGTCCAAAGCCAGGCAGCCAGCAAGTGCTGGGGGTGGGTGGGGGGTTTGAACCCGGCTCACCAGGCCAGACCAGAGCTCTAAAATCCGACTTCTTCCCTGAGCAGACCTTCATTTTCATTTTGATCCTAATTTTTAAAAAAATGTCCCACATTCCTCTGGTTTTCACCGTGGCGTAACAGTGTCAGTAACCTGAAGAAATACTTTTTATGGGAAAGAAAGTTCTGGTTTAGGAACTGCTGACCTAAAACCAAACAGGAAGTCGAGAACTCCAGGCTTAAATGGACCATCTGGGAATCTACTAGAATCAGTCCTGCCAGGGGCCTGGCAGTTTGCTCCGGCCAGGCCAGCCGGGGCTCAGGGGAGGGAGCAGGGGAGGCCAAGGCTACCCACATCCCCCCCCCCCCCCCCCCCCGCCCACCTGCCACCACGGCTGGAAGTTGGGGGCTGGTGGCAGGGTCAGGGAGTGACATTAGGACTGGAGCACAGGGCACAGGAGAGAGACAAGCCGGGGACAAGCAGGAGCTGAGGACCCAGCCACGGTGCTAATGAGGACCAGGGCTCCAGGTGGGGGCTGACATCAGGCCCCCTGGGGTGAGTGAATCACCCTGGGGGTGTTTGGACGGCCTGTCTGGCTGGGGCTGGTAAGCGTTTCTGGTGCACTGGAATGTTCCGTCTCAGGGAGCCCTGCCCCTGGGTTCCCCCCCCCCCCCCCCCCCGCCTCTGGCGTACACCCCGGGTGAACCCCCACTCAGAGAGCGCCAAAGAGCATAGTCGCTGTCTTACAGAGCACTCCCAGCGTGCCAGGTGCCCTGTGAACTCCGGAGAAAATGCTGTCTCATTTCGCTCCCCCAGAGAGGGAAACTGAGGCACGGAGCCGTGCACGTCATCCGTGCAAGGTTGCAAAGACGGTGGCAGCACCGGGATTCTACAGAGGCTGAGCCCCAGAGGCTACAGGACCGACTCACCCTACTGACCTTTATCGTTAGAAAGACGCCCCCTCCAGGGTCCCAGACACCCTGGGACTTGGGTCTGAGGTGTCATCTCATCCCCTCGCCTGAGGCAAAAGTGGGGGAGCAGGAGTGAGGGTTCTCCGATGTCTGGGGCCTCTGTCTGGCTGGGCTGTAGGACGGAGTACTCTGGAGAACTTTGGGAAGGGGCGTCCTGGGGAAACAGGGTTCACGGGTTCTTCCCCAGCCCTGGCTCCCTGGGCTGCGGCTTCAAGGCTGAAAAGCTGAGGGGCCCCAGTGGGCAGGTGTCCCCTCCAGCCACCCCCGACCCCCACCCCCTCGGCAAGCAGCATGCAGAGGGTGGGAAGGCAAACGGCCGAACCCACATTTTTTTTTTTTTTTTTTTTTTTAAAGATTTTATTTTATTCATTTGACAGAGAGAGATCACAAGTAGGCAGAGAGGCAGAGAGAGAGAGGAGGAAGCAGGCTCCCCGCTGAGCAGAGAGCCCGATGTGGGACTCAATCCCAGGACCCTGAGATCATGACCTGAGCCGAAGTCAGCAGCTTAACCCACTGAGCCACCCAGGCGCCCCCCACATTTTTTTTTTTTAAGATTTTATTTATTTATTTGAGAGAGAGGGAGAGAGAGCACACACAGGCAGGGGGAGTGGGGGAGGGGAAGCAGGCTCCCCGCTGAGCAGACAGCCCGATGTAGGGCTCGATCCCAGGACCCAGGGATCATGACCTGAGCTGAAGACAGACGCTTAATGACTGAGCACCCAGGCACCTCCCAAACCCACATTTTTTTTTTTTTTAAAGATTTTTTATTATTCATTTGACAGAGAGAGATCACAAGTAGGCAGAGAGACAGGCAGAGAGAGAGAGAGAGGAGGAAGCAGGCTCCCTGCTGAGCAGAGAGCCCGATGCGGGACTCGATCCCAGAACCCTGGGATCATGACCTGAGCCGAAGGCAGCAGCTTAACCCACTGAGCCACCCAGGCGCCCCCCAAACCCACATTTTAACACACAACTGGAGTATGACCAGGTGGCAGGAGGGTTTAGGCTGAGCTGGCTTCTCCCGTCAAGCAAGGCTAAGGTCAGTTCTGCAGCCAGCCATGCCCTGACATGTGGCCCACGTCCGAGGAGCCCACCCAGATGGGGGGGGGCTTCCCTTTTATTAACCTCCCCCTTACTTCCTGGCAACTCTGTTTTTTTTTTTTTAAGTTTATTTATTTATGTATATTTTTAGTAATCCTACACCCCATGTAGGGCTCGAACTCACGACCCAGACAGCCACAGTCTCAGGACTGAGCTAGCCCGGCGCCCCCAGGCGACTCTCCACCTTGGTTTCTAGCCTCTCAAGACCCTCAGAAGATGAACTCTAGTCCTCAATTTCATAAAATAAGGAAATCGGGTCAAAATATTCCGAGGTGTAGAGCATTGCCGAAGAGTGTGATTTTTTTGTGTTATTTATACATTTGTCCTTTAAGAGCAAGTAACGAGCTTTCCAAATTTATTTTTCCTGGAAGCATGAATTAAAAATAAATCTAGGGGCACCTGGTTGGCTCAGCTGGTAGAACGCGCTACTCTGGATCTCAGGGTCGTGAGTTTGAGCCCCACCTTGGGATAGAGATTTCTTTAAAAAAATGTATTACTAGAGGCGCCTGGGTGGCTCAGTCGTTAAACGTCTGCCTTCTGCTCAGGTCATGATCCCGGGGTCCTGGGATTGAGCCCTGCATCGGGATTCCCCACTCAGCGGGGAGCCTACTTCTCCTTCTCCTACCCCCCCCCCCTTTAATTCCATCTCTCTCTGTCAAATAAATAAATCAAATCTTTTTTTTTTTTAAAGATTTTATTCATTTATTTGACAGACAGAGATCACAAGCAGGCAGAGAGGCAGGCAGAGAGAGAGGAGGAAGCAGGCTCCCTGCTGAGCAGAGAGCCCGATGTGGGGCTCGATCCCAGGACCCTGAAATCATGACCTGAGCCCAAGGCAGAGGCTTAACCCACTGAGCTACCCAGGCACCCCAACCTAATTTTATTAAAAAAAAATAAAAATGCAGCCCATGATGAGGGGGTCCTGGAGCCTGGCCTGACACTGGGTAGCCGCCAGCTTTGCCAGAAAGAGCACCAGGCGAATGTGGGCAGAGTCTGTGGGTCTCATTGCTTTCTCTTTACCTGTCTTTATCTGTCTGGGATTCGTTACTGTTGCAACAAAGGTTCATTCGTTCATCATTCATTCATTCATTTATTTGAAGTTTTATTTATTTAGGTAATCTCTACACCCAACGTGGGGCTTGAACTTGTGACCCCAAGATCCAGAGTCACACACGCACACTCATCCGACGGAGGGAGCCAGGCACCCCAAGATTTGATTATTTAAACACTGAACATTATGCGTTTATTTTGTTCAGTTTTAAAAATATGTGACATTCAAATATACATAAGTAATATTAATCTCCATGGCAATTCGTTTTCTTTAAGAAACGTTCTGTAACGGACTACATACCTGGGTTCTTTTAAACAAAGAGCCACATGGCTAAAACGTAAACTGAACATCTCTGATTTAAACCGTGAAGAAAATTATGATGAACGTGACTGTGGTCCTATTAAAAACTTGTGTCCAGGGGCGCCTGGGTGACTCAGGCGGTTAGGCTTCTCTGCTTTGGCCCTGATCCAAAGACCCCCACCTCATCCCCAGGCTGAAGGAGGGACCCCCCCACCCCCACTCTGATCTAGAAGCTGCACTGTGACTCGTCTCAAAAGTTTCCAGGAGGTTCCGGGAGGAAAAGACCAGGATCTATGGGCTGACCCCAGCCCCAGGGTGCAAAGGCCAGAGGGCAAATCAGACTCCAGCCTGAAGGTCCCTTACCTGCGGGGAGCCGTCAGGCACCACAGTGGGGAGAGGCCACCCGGCCCTCTTCTCTGGGCCTCAGGCAGAGACCCCCGTGGCCCCGAAGGCTGGTTACAGGCTGGGGGTGGGCAGGCAGGTGCCTCACGATTCAACCTGTTGGGGGCCCTGGTAGATAACCTCCTCCAGACCTGTGGCAGCCCCTCTGACTTGCTTCGGGGCCTCTGGAAATTTCAGTTCGGTGTTGGTTGGCCTGAGGGGAGGGGCAGAGGGGCAGAGGGGCAGAGGGGTGTGCAGGGGAGCTGTGGGTCCCAGGCTCCGTGTCAGCATCTCCCCCCAACTAAGCCCCACCCTGGGTAAAGCCCCCTCGGCTACTCAGGGCACCAGCCCCGAGACCCCACGGAGCTCGACTAAAAGAGGAGACGGGGACACAGTGCCGGGGAAACTGAGTCAGGGGCCGTTTCCTGTCTCGCATGGAGCCCCATGGGGGTTACTACGCAGAAGCTTCCAGCTCTCCAGGCTGGGGGAGAGAGGAAGCTGATGACATTCACAGACACACTCGCTCCTGCCAGAGACAAGAACGCTGGTTCGGGCCCCTTCCCCCATCCCTTGCCACATCCTTGGTCAGTGCTGACCGCTTCAGCCCATCTCTGCTCCTGCCCTTCCTTGCCCCGCGACATGAAACAGCGGTGACAACGCCCCTCCTGGCCCCTGTGCCCCCTTACTTAGCGCCATGGTCACCCAGGCCATGTCTCCAGCTCCCCAGCGAAGCGGTCACGGCTTCAGTCCGAGTCTGTCTGTCCAGGGTCGTTCCCATTTTGCAGACCAGGAGACTGAGGCTGGGCCTTGCGTCTCTCATCCAGGGTCACACTGCTGCTGGGCTGCCGGCAGGACAGGGTCCCTCGGGTCCGGCAGATCTCCCAGGCCTGTGCCTCCGTCCTCCACCGCACACCCCGCCCCAGGGCTGCGTCTCAAAGTGAAGGGTGTCCTGGGGATACTTGGCCAGGAGCTCTCCACCCCGATCACCCTGGTCGCGACCCCCCCACCGAAGCATCTGTGTTTGGGGCACCATGTTTCCTTGGGCCCAGGATGGTCACGGCCATCCTGGGAGCCGGGGTATGGGGGAGCCCAAAGTTGGGGGGGGGTTTCCCATCCTCGAGGATGTGATTTCTCAGCCCAGTCCCGGCCAGGGGTTGAAGCCCTGGGACGCTGAGCGGCCACGCCTCTCTGTCCACCCCACCACGGCCCCACCCCCTTGTCCCTGAGCCGCTCTTCTCCTGCCTGTCCACCTGTCACTCTGCTGGCCCCACATGGCCTAGGGAGCCAGGCTTCAGGTCTAAACTTCAGGTCCCCTGCTTAGAACGCTGCAGGGCTCCCTGTCGGCCTGAGCTAAAAGCCCACCTCGGGACACCTGGGTGGCTCCGTAGGTTAAGCTCAGTGGGTTAAGACTGGATTCAGCTCCGTCATGATCCCAGGGTCTTGGGATCGAGCCCCGCTTCAGGATCCCTGCTCAGTGGGGAGCCTGCTTCTCCAGTTCTGCCTCTCCCCCTGGCAATCGCTTCCCTACCCCCATCGAATCAATGAATAGAATCTTAGAAAAGAAAGAAAAAGAAGAAATTCACTCTGCAGCCCTGCCCTGTGAGGGCAGGCCCAGCCACCCCTCTGCCCTCATCTAAGTAAGCTGTGGGTCTGCATGTTCCTGCTCCCTGTGCACCAGATTCCTCCCAATGAGCCCCTCTGGCTGCCCCCCTCTGCCTGCCACGCACTAACCCTTTAAGACATGTCGGGCTGTCACCTCCTCCAGGAAGCCACCACGGAGCATTAGATGTGCCCCCAAACCACCCTGCCCCTACCTCCACCAGAGCCCCTCTTGCTTTATACGGTAGATGCCTGTGTGTGCACCTGCCGAGCAATCCCGTAGCCACATGCTGGGCAGAGAGGGGGCTGGAGGCTTTAAAGCAGTAAAAGGGGCAATCCCGTAGCCACATGCTGGGCAGAGAGGGGGCTGGAGGCTTTAAAGCAGTAAAAGGGGCTTTGTGGCTGGGACAACAGTGGTTTGAATATGAGCTCTCGCTTTTGTATATTACGCACACATGGACCCCATCCGTGGGATGCAGGGCTGGCTAATGAAAAATGAAGCTGTAGAGAAAGAGGCCACTGTTTTTAGGAGGTCTGGGAGCTCTCCTGACGCCGCCTGGCCTCATGGCACTTTATCTTTGCTGCCCCAAAGCGACAGGAGTTGCTCCCTCCTCCCCAAACATCTGGCTCAAAGGCCCTGGGGGCGTAATGATATCCAAGGCTCCCAGGGCCCCAGAAGGCAGTGGGGAGTCGAAGGACGGTGAGCTGGTCCAAGAAAAGCCAGACTGGGCAGCGTCACTCAGTTAGGAAACCAACACCGCTGAGGACACCAGGATCGGGGGCGGGCGGGGGGACGGAGAAAGTCACCGCCCTGGGTCTCGAAGCCAGAGCGAGCCTCCGAAGGACACTGGTCCCAAATGTTCCAGCAACAGCTGCCAACTTTGGCCGAGTGTTCTCCATCCGCGGCGAAGTGAGCAACACAAGAACTTTCCAGAAAGCTGGATGGGCTTCACTGAAAGGGCCGTCCTTGATTCCAAAGGATGCCCTCACCTATTCCTGGTGCCAAAACACCCCTTCTTGTAGGAAACGGTGCGGGCGCCCTGTTTTTCCAGTGACTTTTCCTGGTAAAGTAACAGATGAGGAAACTTTCTGCCGGTCTCCACGGCAGAGACTGGGAAGAGGGGTGATGGGTGTGCCTTCTCTGAAGGACTCCAAGGACCCAGCGATGTCCCCGGGGCACTCAGGAGGACGTGGGCAGCCCTGGGGAAGCAAAGGCCGGTGGGCAGTGTCCCAGGGAGAAAGATGCTGGCGTCTTCCCGGGCGAGAGGCTTGCGGACACACAGGATAAACACACTCCCCGGGGCGTGTCTCCACTCAGGGCCCAGTGATGCAATGCACAGATGTGCACACTTGGGGACAAGGAGAGAGGAATGAGGACTAGCAGCTGTGAAGGTTGGAAACCAAGGGACTGGCGTGGGGGGAGCAGTGGGACCTGCCGCCTGCACCTTCTAGAGACTTCCCTTGGCAAGAGGAGACCAGGTACTTGGCCCAGGTCCGGACTCAAGGAGGAATTAACGCCAGGAAGGGGGGTGGTGGTGCATGAGGACCTAAGGCCTCATTCCAGAGAGGGGCATCTCCACTTTGGCAAGAACCATCCCGGCAGCAAAGCCCTTAGACAGGAACCCCAGCTGCCCCCTCACAGTCTCTATGTGGCCTGAGGGGCGGGAAGTGGAGGCACTAGCACAAGGACGGACTCTGGCCCCTGGGGCTTGGTGGGGAGGCTGGGTTCCCCATCCCCTACCTGCCCTGTGAACCGGTAACCAGGACCAGAAGCAGAGGATCTTCTTCCTGGGGCCGCCTGAGGATCCCGTGAGTTTACAGACTCTCGGTGGCTTAGAACCGCAGTAAAGAACACACACTGCACACAGAAGGCGCTCAAAAGGTGCACGTGGGACCTGGCACATTGCACACACGGCTCCTCTCAGCGTGCCTGTGGCCAGGGAGGGACGGAGCGGGTTTCCCAACGTTTCCTGCTCTGAGTCACAAAGCCCGAAGGCAGCAGAGTTCAGATGAGAGTTCAAGGCGGCTTCTCCCGGCTCCCCCTCCGCCCAGCACCTTGCCCACAGGAGCTGCGACCCTGGGCCTGTCCCTTAACCTCTCTGTGATCGGTTTCCTTCTCTCTGAAACACAGGGCCAGATCACATATGAAAAAGAACGGAGTAGGGGGGTGCCTGGGTGGTTCAGTCAGTTAAGCGTCTGCCTTTGGCTCAGGTCATGATCCCAGGGTCCCGGGATCCAGCCCCACATGGGCTCCCTGCTCCCTCTCCTACTCCCCCTGCTTATGTTCCTTCTCTCTCTGACAAATAAATAAAATCTTAAAAAAAAAAAAAAAGGGGACCCACAATCTGCAGCCTGTCCTCCAGGAGAACAGGAGAACAAATGATGACCCCCATAGCCATCGGCCCCAGACGGCCAGGACTCCATCGGCAACTGCCCGCTTCCCAAATTTTTGCCTTTACTCCCAACTCAGGACCGACAAGAAAATAACTGAGTATGTTCCCTGGCCCATCACAGAGGCGATGTACACCCTGATTTTAGTTATCCTGCCTCCGGCTTCTCTGTGCCAACAGCCTCCCATCCAGACCTACCCAGCCCTTCCCTTTTGCCCACTCGGAGGCTCCCGGCTCCCTGGCCAGCTTGGAGTCTGCGAAACACAAGCCATGTGGCTGACCCCTCCCTCCACAGCCCGCCGGCTCTGGATAAACCCTCTCTGCTTCTCATCTAAGGGGTCTTCATTTATCTCTGCAACCCATACACAGTCCATAGCTTGAAACCTGCCCTCTACCAAGCCCTCGGCAATGCCAGCCTTCAGTTCACTTGGTCAGCCTCAGCTTGCCATCTGTCCTTAGGAAATTGGGGAGCCGCGCAAAGTCCCCAGGACCTTGAAAACCCCCCACGGAGGGAACCAGTAGCAGAGACCTTCCTTCAGTGCTGGGACTCCTTACGCTGTGGGGTGTTATCAGTCCCAGGGGGGGGGGTGGGTGGTGGTGGGTGGGGGAGGGAGGTGCCGCGATCGGATCCTCTGATCTGATCTGATCCCATCTGATCCCGGAGGGCAGGCAAAGTCCAAGTGTTTGCAAGGAAGGGTGTGGCCTTGAGAGGGACGGCCTCTCCTGATATCTCCATGGTGATGTCACTCCCAGCCCCAGCCCGCGGCTACATCCAAACAATCATTTTTTTGTGTGTGTTTTGAACAGAAACACAACATCTGAACAATCCTCTTAACAGAAGGTGGGGGGGGTTGGGTTGGGTTAAACGCCCTTTTGTGAGTTAAGTAACAGGTACCTTGATCCGTTGATTGTGGAAAGATGCAGAAAAGGGGAGAGAAAAATCGCCAGGATTCCCTCCACCCAAAGCCGTCCACAGTTACCAGTACCCCCCCCCCCCCCCGTCGTTTCAAAGGTTGGGAATCTACTACATCCACAGTTTTTATCTTGTGCATTTTATTTTTCTTTATTTATTTATTTGACAGAGAGAAAGATCACAAGTAGGCAGAGAGGCAGGCAGAGAAAGAGGGGGAAGCAGGCTCCCTGCTGAGCAGAGAGCCCGATTCAGGGCTCGATCCCAGGACCCTGAGATCATGACCTGAGCCGAAGGCAGCGGCTTAACCCACTGAGCCACCCAGGTGCCCCTATCTTGTGCATTTTAAAAATTGAAGTATAATTAACAAGACAGTGTTCTATGTTAGTTTCAGGTGTCTGTGATGGGGATTTTTTTGTTTTTTTTTAAGATTTTATTGTTTTATTTGACAGAGACACAGTGAGAGGGAACACAAGCAGGAGGAGTGGGAGAGGGAGAAGCAGACTCCCTGCTGAGCAGAGAGCCTGAAGCGGGGCTCGATCCCAGGACCCCAGGATCATGACCCACACCGAAGGCAGAGGCTTGACCCACTGAGCCTCCCGGGTGCCCCGTCTTCCCATGTTATTACAGATTTCTCGTAAAAAGTAATTCAAAGTTTACAAAACATTCCTTCACTCCGATGTCCTGTTGGTCCTAAAAAATAAAGACCACAGTAAAAAGTAAACCAGAGAGGCAGCCCCAGGCCTCACCTGTGGTTGTCACCTCCCCAGGCCTCCAAGAGCTCTGCCCAGCCCCGCTGTGACTCTCAACACGCTTTTCCCATGGAAAGCGCGCCCCCCTACCCCCTTTCCTATGGGGCTGCCAGTCAGGGCCCATGTCAGCAAGAAAATGTCCAGATCAGCACTTTTGGTGGAGACAAAAGCGCTGGGTAAGAGGGCAGCTGGGAGGGCTCTGCCTCCCTGGTCCTCCCCCCTACCCGCCATCTGCCCCTCCCCAGGCCTGACGTCCTGGAAGCAGAAAACCCCAATCCCAGCTCCCACAAGACAGAAACTCTATTCTCACCTAGAAGGAGTCTGGCCGGGGTGAGATTCCCCTTTGAGGCTCCGCCCCCCAGAGTCCAGGGCAGGGGGAAGCTAGGACCTGCCTGAGCTGAATAGTAGTTAGGGCTGTCAGTAAGGGAGGGCGCTGCTGGTGGGGGCGGTCAGGGGTGGGCGGAAGGCAGGAGGGGGCGTGGATGGAACCGGACAGGACCAGGTGAGCTCAGGTACATCACAGCCGGCCAGACCCTGCACCCTGGAAAAAACCCTCCTCTCTAATTTTTTTAATTATTATTTTTTGAGCCCTGCCTCTCTCTCTCTTTTTTTTTTTTTTTTTAAAGATTTTATTTCTTTATTTGACAGTGAGAGAGAGAAAGAGAGAGATCACAGGCAGGTAGAACAGTCACAGAGGGGGACGCAGGCTCCCCACTGAGCAGAGACCCCCAATGCGGGACCCCGAGACCCTGACCTGACCCGAAACCAAGAGTCTAACCCTCAACCCACTGAGTCACCCAGGTAGCCCTCTGAGCTGCTTCTGACTGGCTCTCATCCGCTTTCCATCTTCAGAGCCCTTGTGGCCTTTGCAGGGCAGTGGCAGAACCTAGGAGGCCAGCAACCTGACAGAGCCCTGCCCTTCACTCTGTGTGTCCTCCGCTCCGATGGTTAGAGAAGACCCTGTCCGAAACCCCACGCTCACAGGAGGAGATCCAAGCTCCTAACACGTCCTCAGATGACCCGGCTCTTTTTGAAAGAAGTTCACATTTCTTTTTTTTTTTTAATTTTTTTTTTTAAGAGTAAACTTTATGCCCAGTGTGGGGTTTGAACTCATGACCCCCAAGATCAAGAGTCGATGCCTTATAGACTGCGCCGGCCAGGGGCCCCGACGTTCACGCGTGTGGAAGGCTAACCGCGTACTAAGTGCTGATTGCTCTTAGTGCTTCACGTAGATTAAGATACTTGACCTTGACAACAGCCCTAGGAAGTGGTTTGTCACCAGCTCCACTTTATAGATGGGGAAACAGGCCTAGAGAGAAGATTGCCCATCAGCGGGCAGGGGATGAAGCTGAATTCTCACTGTGGCACTGTGCCTTGTGTCTTATCTCTTACCGTCCCCCCTGGCCACCTGGATACAATTTAACTTCTTGGTTCCTGAAGGTAGCCTTTCCCACCTGGAACCCCATCCCTCCCATGAGGTTGACTCCTCCTCCAGACAGCCCTTCTCTGGGCCCATTCTAGGACCTCCTCTCCCCTTGGTCTCCAGCTCTGGCTCCACCCACCAGCTGGGGACCTCCTCCTCAGGGCTGGCGGGGGTCCAGCCTCCCTCCTCATACTTTTACCCCTTAGCAGAAGTGAACTGAAATAGTACCCCCAGTCCGTAGGTGGGGAATTCAAGAGGTGAACTCACTTCTCCAAGATTATGGGAACCAGAGCAATGGAGGGACAGTGGTGGGGATCATTCACTCTGGTGTCATTGAGTGTCCGCCCTTGGCCAGGCACTGGACTGGGTGCCTTGCGGGCTGTGAACGAGACTGCCTGGGGCCTGTCCTCCTTGGTGTCACGGTCACCGTGCAGACCACAACCTCCCCCAGCACACCCTCATTCCCCTATTTGAAGGAAAGGGAGGTGAATTTGCACTGGGGGTGGAGAGGGCTGGCAGCTGTAAACTCCGCTGATATCACAGGAGGCGGATCCCGCTCAGGGGAGGAGGGCGCAGCCGTCATCCTGATCTTGGGTACCACTTTTTCCAAAGACGAGTTGGGAACCTCATCACCCGTGCCATTTCCCCCCCGCCCGCTTTGGCCTCAGGACAGCCCGGAGAGGCCTGCAGGTCTCAGCTCGGCTACACCATCTCCTCCCCATCCCTTCCTGTCCAGTCCGAACGTCACCTCCTCTGTGGAGCCTTCCCGGAAACTCCAGGAGCCGCCCCCAGCATCCCGAGTTTCCACCTCTCCCGGGGCTCTGGGGCATCCCCGTGCGCAGAGCGAGGCCGACGGAGGCTCTTTCCGCGCCTGTAGGTGACCCGCGGCGCGGCGGGGGTGGGGGTACCCCCGACGCCCCACGACTGACGGCGGCGGGCGCAGGAGGAGGGGAGGCCGCGTTTTCCGCCCGCCCGCCCATTTGCGGCGCGGCGCGGCGGCCCGAGAAACGCGAGGCCACGTGAGCGCGCGCCTGACCCCCGCCGCGCCAGGCCCCGCCCTCCCGCGCCCGCCCCAGCGCCGGCCCCTTTTGTTCCCTCCCGGAGCCGGGCCGCTCGCTCCGCTCCCGCTCGGCTCGGCTCGGCTCGGCTCGGCTCGGCCGCGGGGCGCGCAGGCGGCGGCCGGGGCTGCTCGGTCCGCGCCTCCCGCCTTCCCGCCGCCGCCCGGGCGCGAGGCCCGGGGCCCGGAGCGCGAGCGCGGAGCCCGGGCGCGGGGAGGGGCTGCGGCCGGCGGGCAGCGGCGCGCGGGGAGGGGCCGCAGCATCCTCTTCCCCCCGCGGCGCCCCGGCCGGGAGCGGAGGAGGCCGGGCCCCGAGGCGCCCGCCGTGCAGCCCGCCGCCGGAGGGGCGCAGGTAGGAGCCGCCGGGCTCGGGGGGGGGGGTCCGGGGGAGGGGGCTCGCCGGGCAACAAAGGAGCGGGCGGTGCGGGAGGCGACGGCGGCCCGGCCGGGGCTGCAGCGGGGCGGCATTGTCGGGGCGTGGGGCGGGCGGGAGGGTCGGGGGCCGGCGGGTGGGCGTGAGCGGGAGGTGCTCCCCCGCACCCCCAACTTCCCGGTCGCCCGCCGGCGAGGAGGGGCGGCTGCCGGCGTTGGGGGGCTTCCTGGGTCGCGGGTGGGCGCGTGGACGCAGCGCCGGCTCCCTCGGCGCCCGCACCCGCAGACCCGGTTCCGCACAGCTGCCGGGGGGCGGGGGGCTGCCCGCCCCGGGCCTCAAGGGCAGCGCGGGGCGGCCGGACGCCCCAGGGCTCTCGGGGCTCCCGGACGGGGGGGGGCGGGGCGGGGGTGCCCCAGCCGGGTGGGCGCGGCCGCGCGGCCCCCTTGTCCAGACCCCCGGCTCTGGGGGAGCTCGGAGCCTCCGCTCCGCCGGCTGGGGTCGGCCGGCCCATTGCCTTCGCAAAACTTGGTTGAAGTGAAGGGTGGAGGGGTGAGGGGGAGGCTGGGGCAGGGCGGCTTCCCGCAGGGGTGCCCCCCCAGGGCTGGCGCTGGGAGCTGGTGAGGCAGCAGATTTTCTGCCCTCCCGGTAGGGAGGGGCCTTCGCCGCCGAGATGCTTCGCCCTGGCCTCCAGGGCGCGCCCGTTTGGGCCCTTCAGGCGGGGGGCTGGGCGGGGCGGGTGCCCCCTGCGCGCTGTCACCAGGCCCCAGCCCCACTCCGGGCAGGATGGGCAGGGGGGCATCTTGGGGAGGGTCACACACCCAGCCGCACATCCGCCACCTTTGATACCCCGCCGCTCCCATGTGTGTGAGAAGTAGGAGTCCAGTTTGGGGGGGGGGAATGTCCTCACCCCTGTAAGATACCCAAGGGAGGTTCATGGGGGTAGCACTGACCCAGGGCTGCAGGCAGCGGAGGGGAGTGCTGGGAAGGCCACGTGGGGCAAGACACCCCACCAGTTGTAATGTAAACAATGAGTCCTTCATTCATCTGGCTGCTGTCACCTGTCCCAGCACTGCCAGGGGCCGGCAGGTCCCTGGAACCAGCCTCGCTGCCCCAAAGGAGCACAGCCCAGCAGCACCGATGGCCCGCTGGGTGGGGGAGCTGGGAGGACACAGGAGGGACCCCTGGATGATGGGGTGGAGGAGGAAGCTGGTTAGAACCCCCAGCCACAGTTTGCTGCCAGGATGCCAAAGGGGGTTTCAGGCAGGCAAAGTCGCAGGGGCAGAGGCTTGGATTCCCAAAAGGAGGCCTGGTGGCTGTTGGGTTGGAGGAGTGGCAAAGGACTTAGGTGACTGGGGTGTGGGTTTAAAGCAGGGGAACTTCTGCTGAAGGAAGGGATGGTTTTCCCCTTCCTACTTTCGCAGATGTTCCCCCCACCCCCGCCGAGCTCCCTCCTCCATGAATGGTGAGCCCAGGCGGCACCGGCATTTGCAGGGCCTGGCGGGGGAGAGATGCTGGGGTACGGGTTCTGGGTCGCATGGGGTGGGGAGAGAGATGGTGCAGAGCTTCAAAGGCGGAGGACCTGGCGGAGGGAGGCTGGTGGTGTTTGGGATCCTGCCCCCGAGCTTGAAATCCCAAGCTAGGGGGGATTCAGCCACCCAGCAGGCCCTTTTCAGTATCTCCTGGCTTGCTTGGGTGGTTGAGTTGGGAAGCCGGCAGCCGGCAGCCTGGGTTCCAGCTCTGTTATTTATTAGCTGTGTGACCTCGGACAAGTTACTTCCTCTGGCTCAGTTTCCCTGTCCTTTAGAATGAGGGTGCTTAGGGTCTCTGCCTTTTTAGGGTCGCTGTGGGAATCTGATGGATGGATGTGTGTAAAGTGTGTGCCCAGGGATGGGGAAGGGTGCCCAGTGTTTGTTTTGCTAGTGCCCTGGGTCCAGCCTCCGTCCACAACTGTCCACAACTGCGTGGCTCGTCCCCTCCCCCGCTATTTGTGCCCCGCGGGGCAGTCCTGCCTGTTATCCAACCGCTCACACTCAACGCAGTTTCCTCCCCGGGGCTGCTCCCTCTTTTCTCGTCTGTGATGTGGGGGAAACACTCCTCTCCTGCCCTCCCCTCCCTGACCCTGCCACCCTGAAGATTGACCCCGGTCCTCTTGAAGCCACGTCTCCCACCTCTGCTTCCATGCCCAGAGTGGGGACAGCGCTCCTGACCCCGTCTTCATCGGAGCCCCTGGAACAAAATACCACAGACTGGGTGACTTAGGTCCAACAGAAATTGATTTCTTACGGTTCTAGAGGCTGGAAGTCCAAGCTCGGGGTGCCAGCTCCGATGGGGGAGGTCCTCTTCGGGCATGCAGACTTCTTGTAGTCGCATCTGGCAGAAGGGACTTGGGAGCTGTCTGGGGTCCCCTTTACGAGGGCACTGATCCCGTTCAGGACAGATGTCCCCTTCCAAAGCCCCCCCCCCGCCCCCATACCATCACGTTGGGGTTAGGTTTCAAATATGAACCTGGGGGGTGGGACACAGACATTCAGACCTGAGCGCCTGCCCTGAGGTCCTGGGGGGGGGAACTCAGCTTTTGTGTAGGTTTTTAAAACAACAGCAGCACATCCCCAAGCCCTCGCTCTGTGCCAGGAACCGTTTCCCGAGCTCTCTAAATGCTTGTATTCACAGATGCGGGAATGAGGACCCAGAGAGCTTTCCCTGGTTGCCTTTTGTGCATCCATTAAGCACCAACTGTTTTTTTCCCAGGGGAGACAGTCTACCATACTATGTACATTATCACCAGGGCTCCGTTTGGGCCATGCCTTCCTCGGACACCACCCCAGTTTGCCCAAGTCCAAGGCGGGGAGGGTCCTGACCCGTGTTTTCGGGATTCTCTGCTTTTGCAGGCTCAGGAAACTCCTTTCAGTTAGATTAAGGGAGAAGGGGAACTGGTAGAGCTAACAGTTACAGGCGGCCCCGGGGTCCTCCAGGACCCGGGATGCTGGCAGGCAGCCCCCCCTCTGGCTTGCTGCTTTCTGGACCGGGGTTTCATTTTCTCCTCCTCTCCCACTGCATCCGTCCCTGCCCCCCTCCCTGTAGGCTGGCTCTGGCTGGGTTGCCGGCTGCCCTGAGTGGTGACTATAACTGAGGCCCCAGGACCTCCTGTGGGGCCCCCCTGTTCTGGGGGTGCTAGAGAGACTGACTGGCCCAGTTTGGGTGAGGGGACCCACCCTGCCGCTCAGCTGGCGGGGGGGGGCAGCCCACGTGGGCTCCGGGGCTGGGGGCTGCGGATCCTGCCTTGGGGTGATGGTTGCCTGCTGTGTGCTGGGGGCGTGTGCTGGGGGAGGATGGGTGAATGGGGCATTGCCTCCCCTTGGATACTCGGGATCTGATGGGAGAGGCCGACCGACCCAGGCTAGTTGACTGGGTGATTTCTTGGGAGTAGCTGGAGTGCACCGGTCTGACCTGGGTTGGGGGGAAGGGATGGCGGGGGACGGCGGGGGACAGAGGGGACGTGAGCCACGGCACCTGCCGCCCCACAAGCTGTGGCACAGAAGCCGATGAGGGTCCTCCCTTCAGGACCTGGAGACCGGAGGCCCGGTTGCCAGCCCGGGACCCCGGCAACCCCACAGCCTGCCCTGTCCCCCGACTCCCGTGCGGGGCTGCGGGGTGTGTGTGTGTGTGTGTGTGTGTGTGTGTGTGTGCGTGCAGAAACAGTCATACAAAACTCATGTTTTCAGAGGAAATGATTCAAAATGATAATGAAATGTTTCCCTTCCGAGTAGGAAGCAGAGCATGTCGGGTGGCTTTCATTACGAGGCGTGGGGTTTTGTCCACGTGGCCGTGCCGTCTTCTCTGGGCAGCTCTCGGGCGTCCCTGGAGTCTGTCCCGGACTCTGTCTGCCCAGGAAAACACCCGCTCCGAGTTCACGTCCTTTTTCGCCCTCGTGGCCTCTCTGCCGTGAGGGGTTGGAATTTGAGGCTCCCCCGGGGTCCCTGTTTTTCCGGCTGGGGGGCTCCGCCTGCAGCCCACCACTCTTCCAAGTGGGGCGCGAAGCCAGACCAGCCACGAGGGAGGGAGGGAGCGACGTTCGGTGTCTGGTGGGGGGGGGGTTGCCTCCCTGTATCCTGACTCCGCTCAGGCTGTTCCCTTTCTGCTGTAGGCTGTTCCTTGCATAAACTCGTTGGTGCCTTGACCCAGCTCTTTCAGACCAGGGGCTGAGCCCAGGAGGGAGGGAGGACCTTCACCAGGGTCTGGTGCGCTCTTTGACCCCCAAAAGGGCTGGGAGGTGATTTGCCGAAGGCCGTATAAGGGGACAGAAAAGGCGCGCGAAAGTTGAGCAAGAGGAAGATCAAAAATCAAACGGAGCTGGAGGGGGCCCACTGGACCTTCTCCCGGAGGTAATTTGACTCTGAGCTTTCCAGCAGCCAGATCCGAGGAAGGAGCAGGAGTTTCGAGGGGCTGGACGGTCGCCTCGCCTTGCGTGAGCCCCGCTGTGTGTCCTGCCCAAGCCTGAGGGTTGGACAGCGGGGGCAGCCGCTGCCCCTGGAGGGTCCCTGTCCCCAGCTGAGAGCTGGGGCTCTTGTGCACAGCCAGCCCTTCCCCGGGGTCTGACCGGTCCCAGGTGTGGGTGAGAGCCCGGGAACCAGGAGCCACGCTGCTCTGTGCCCAGGAATCCCTGTCTCACGAGGGGGCATGGGGCCAGGACATGCGGCACCCCGGTTGTGTGCCCTGTCGGCCCCAGGAGTTGGCCGAGGGGTGAAGAGGGGAGAGGCATTTGGGCAGGGCGAGCGGTGGGGTGAGATGCCTCCAGGAGCCAGGAGAAGTTCAAGGAGGCGGAATGAAGACTGCTGGGGGCTGGGGCGGGAAATGAGGCCAGAGGCAGGCAGGGCCTGGGCCGGTGGGCGGGGATGTGGCAGACCGTGGCCTCGGGCTGCCCTCCTGACCTCTTGCCCAAACCTCATCCCGGGTGCCTGGAGGAGAGTCCGTCTGGGTTCTGAGAAAGTCAGGAAAGTGGTCAAGAGCTCAGGCTCTGCAGCCAGAGGGTCTGAGTTCAAATTCCACACCTGCTCGCAGTCAGCCTTGTCACCGTGGGCAAAGGATGGAGCGTTCCAGGCCTCAGTTTCCCCACCTGGAAAGTGGGTGGGCTCCTAACAGGGCTGCCGCGAAGGTCTGCTGTGCTGGTATTTGTCCAGCACTCGGACCGGCGTCTGGAGCAGAACAGACGGTGCAGGTCCGTGGCTCCCGAGCCTGGAGGAGCTCAGGGGAAGGGATGGTCTGTCCCCCCCGAACCCCCCACCCCCAGGACAGCCACACAGGGTCTGAGTGCAGCGCAGTGAAGAAGCAGGCTCTCTGTGATGGGCGTGGTGCGGACATGGGGTCCCCTTTCTCCCTGCGGTGGACCCGCCGTGGGGGGCTGCGGGTGCTCAGCACGGCCCATTAACGGTTAATGTTGCTCTTGACGGGGTCCGGCGCTGTGTGGGTTCGGGAGAGCCTCCCAGGGCGGCTGTGCCAACTGGAGCAGAAACGTGCTCTGAGAACAGACCCGAGTCTCTGCTTGATCCCCTCCAGTGATGGGAGGCTCACTGCCAGCTTCTTTGTTCGCCGGACCCACGTGTGGTTAGCATCCACTCTGTGCGCCGGCTGCTGGTTGTTGTGGAACGTTCTTCCTTTCCCGGAGACGGCTCCAAGCTGGCCAGCGAGCGCAGCGATGGCGCGTGGACGGGCTGCTGTGGGCCTCCAGCTAACCGCGGGCAGGACGAGGACGGCAGAGGAGGGCATTTCTGTTCATTCATGGTTCCTTCCTCACGCCTGTGTTCACCGCGGAGGGCCGTGTGCTGGGCGCTGTCCTAGGTACCGAGCCCGGCACTGAGCAACAGAGGCAGAGGACGGCCCTCTGGGAGCCGCTTTCAGCCAGAGGTGAGGGAGTTTACCAGCCTAGGAGAGGAAGGGCATCCTCGGCAGAGGGAACGGCGCGTGCGAGGCCCCGGCGATGTGACACGGTGTGTGGGTGGGCGGGCGTCTGTGGCATTCCGCTAGCATTTGGAGGCTGGGGGTGGCCGTTGCTTTTCTGGAAGCACTAAAAGGAAACCCTGACTGTGGGGGCTTGCTAGTGACGGATCTCACCCCTGGAGCCACCAGCTTCTGCCCCTCCCCACCCAGCACTCCCCACCCCCTGCCAACAGCCCTGGGTTGCCCTTTGGGTGCATAGATGGTGCCCCGTGGCCCCCCAGCTGGCTTGTCCCTTCTCCAGGCTCCCACATGGGCCCCAGTTTGCATTCTGTCCTGTGTCCGTGAGGGGACAGGCCCAGCTCCGTGGTCTCAGCCTCCAACCTGCCCCTCGCCTGCAGGGGAAGGCTCGGGAGGGGAGGCTGGGGTGCTGACTTGCATGCTTTGTTGAGGGAGGAAGGTGGGCGTGCTGGAGGCCGTCCAGCGAGCACAGCCCTGCTGCGTGTCAGGCTCTAGGTGCTTGAGCTCTGTGGGGCTTGGGCCTGCCCGCGGGGAGCTTGCAGGCCCCGGTGGCGGGGGGGTGGGGGTGGCAGACAGGAGCTCGCATGGGCCCCAGGGTTCGGCACCACCTCCTGGGGCTGGTGGGCGGGGGGAGACCCCAGAGGCAGGGACCACCCCTGCTTCCTCTGCTTCTGCTGCTGCCCACCCCCCAGCCTAGGTAATTAGGGAAAGAAAAAGAATATGTATATATATATATTAGAAACATATAGGTATTTCCATAAAATGTTTATATTGCCATAAAACCTTTTTATGGAACTACAGCATCTGTATAGAAAAGTGTGCATCTCCAAACGAAACGCCTGTGTAACAGAGCCCAGATCAGGAACAAGAACCAGCTGGTTCCCCAGGGCCCCTCTTGGCTTGTCCTTATAGTCAGTACCCTGACCCAAGGGGGACCCCTTCCCTGATTTCTGGCATCTTCATTTTTACTTATTTGTTTGCTTGTTTATATTTATATTGTATTATTTATTTGTCTGTTTATTTTTAAGTAGGCCCCAGGCTCAGCCCGGGGCCTTAAACTCACGACCCTAAGATCGTGACCTGAGCCGAAATCAAGAGTCAGATGCTTGGAGCGCCTGGGTGGCTCAGGGGGTTAAGCCTCTGCCTTCGGCTCAGGTCATGATCCTGGGGTCCTGGGATCAAGCCCCGCATCGGGCTCTCTGCTCAGCAGGGAGCCTGCTTCCTCCTCTCTCTCTCTGCCTGCCTCTCTGCCTACTGTGACCTTTGTCTGTCAAATAAATAAATAAAATCTTTAAAAAAAAAAAAAAAAAGAGTCAGATGCTTAACTGACTGAGCCCCACCCAGGCGCCGCTGTATTTTCACATTTTATTTATTTTATTTTTACTTTTTACTTTTACTTTTAATTTAATTTAATTTTTAAAAAGATTTTATTTATTTGACAGAGATCACAAGTAGGCAGAGAGGCAGGCAGAGAGAGAGAGGAGGAAGCAGGCTCCCTGCTGAGCAGAGAGCCCGATGTGGGGCTTGATCCCAGGACCCTGAGATCATGACCTGAGCTGGAGGCAGCGGCTTAACCCACTGAGCCACCCAGGGGCCCCATGTATTTTTATTTTTAATTGTACTTGACACATAACAGTATCCGTTTGGGGCATACGACAGTGACTTGACAAGTCTGTACGTTGTTCGGGTCGCTTCATAGTAAGTGTGATCCCGTCTTGTCGCCACGTGAGGTTCTGATGATATCACTGACTGTGGTCCCTGTGCTGTGCTTTTCGTCCCCGGGACTGACTTGTTTTATAACTACAAGTTTGTGCCTTTTTTTTTTTTTTAAAGATTTTATTTATTTATTTGACAGGCAGAGATCACAAGTAGGCAGAGAGGCAGGCAGAGAGAGAGGAGGAAGCAGGCTCCCCGCTGAGCAGAGAGCCCGATGCGGGACTCGATCCCAGGACCCTGAGATCATGACCTGAGCTGGAGGCAGCGGCTTAACCCACTGAGCCACCCAGGCGCCCCAAGTTTGTGCCTTTTCATCCCCTTCCACTGTTTTGCCCGTCGTCCCCACTGGGATGTCCCCGTTCCCCTGTGGCATCTGCCAGTCAATTGTCCTGCATTTGTGCGACTGTTTGTTAGAATTCTATTTTATTTACTTATTTTTTAAAGATTTTATTTATTCATTTGAGAGAGAATGAGCACAGGCAGGGAGAGCAGCAGGCAGGGGAGAGGGAGAAGCAGGATCCCCACTGAACAGGGAGCCCCATGGGGGACTCTATCCCAGGAGCCCGGGATTGACCTTGAGCCGAAGCCAGAGGTTAACGGACCGAGCCCCCCGGGCGCCCCTGCTTGCTGGTGTTGGGAATGCCCTCTTTCTTTGTAGGGCTTGGCCAGGTGTTTGGCTGATCTTGATTTGTTGGGCTTTTCTGTGTTCTGAGTAGGAATCCTTCGTGGTACGTAGGAATTGCGAACATACCCTTCCTATTCCGTGGTTAACTCCTGACACACGCTCTGTCTCTCCGTGTTGTCCTTTGACGTTCAGAAGCTCTTAATCTTAATCGTGTCCGTGTGTCCATCCTTTCCCTGCTTTCCAGCGCTCCCTGGGTCCTGGTTAAGCAACCTTAGCCTACCTCGGTGTCATGAAGATCTTCTCTCGGGTCTTCTGCTAAAAGCTAGATTGTTTGGCCTTTCTCGGTTAGGCGCACTGTCCCTCCCACGTGAAGTCAACGTATTAGTTTCCTTTTGCTGCTCTGACAGGTGAGCCCAAACGTGCCAGCCCCAAAACAACACAACTGTATTTTATCTTACAATCCTGGATGCCAGGAGACCGACCTGGATCATTCCAGGCTCAAGCCAGGATCCCGGCAGGGCCGTGTTCCTTTCAGAGGCTCAGGGAAGGATCTGTTTCGTGACCTTTTCCAGCTTCTAGAGGCTGCCCACATTCTTGGGCTAGGGGCCCCCTCCTCCGTCGTAAAGCCAGCAATGTCACAGCGAGTCGTTGGCGCGCCGCCCTCTCCCTGACTCTGTCCCTCCTGCTTCCCTCTTGAACTTTGAAGGACACTTGTGATCACTTCGGGTCCCTCTGGGTCATCCAGAATAATCTTCCCGTCTGGAGGTCAGCCGACTAGCATCCTTGATTCTGTCTACAGCGTTAACTCCCCTTTGCCGTGTGGACGCTCGCGTGGGGAACAGCTTCGGGGATGGGGACACGAACACCGAGAGGGGCCGTCGTTTCTACCCGTTGTAGACGGGATCATGATCTTTTACCAACCTGTGGTCCTCCGGTTGTCCCAGCATCACTTATCGTAAAGACTGTCCTTTGCTCCAGGGTATTTTTTTTTAACGATTTCATTTATTTATGAGAGAGAGTGCACAAATGGGACAGGGCATGCGCGAGGGCTAGGGAGAAGCAGACTCCCCACTGAGCAGGGAGCCCGAGGCCGGGCTGCGTCCCAGCACCCGTCAGAGATCACACCCTGAGCTGAAGGGAGACCCTTCACTGACTGGGCTCCGGAGCGTTTTTTTTAGTATCCGGTGCAAATCATGACCCTGGAGAGGAGGTGTCACTTGAACCTCACCGCCCTGGTCCCTGGCTCCGTGACTGGCAGCCTGAGCCTCCGTTTCCCATTCTGGGAGATGGGAATAAACGTGGGTCAGAGGGCAACTTGAGTCAGCCAGGGTCGGGCCCGCATCGTGGGCCGGTGGCAGGAGGGCCGCAGCTGTCCCGTCACCGGGTGTGGGTGGCCACACGGCCGGGAGCGGGTTCTGGAGCCATGGCGGTCCCCTGGTTGTAAGCGTGCCGACTCTGAGTGTGTGTGTCTCAGGCAAGGGACGTGTACTGACCTTGACTTTCCTTCCCCTCCCCAGACCCGACACGGCCCTGATCCCCTTTGCTGCGCTGAGAGACGGGACCTGAACCACCCCCAGCCTGGGGCAGGATGGCCCATCTGCAGTGTGTCCGGCTCAGGTAGGACAGACGAGACAGCCCAGGCTTTCCCGGGGCTCTGCCATCACCCAGGCCCTGGGCAGGATGGGAAGATCCTGACTTTACAAACTGGCCTTTCCAGCCCTGAACAGGGTGAGCGCGTGGGACTGGACCCCAGTTTTCTGGACTCAGCCCCTCAGGTGTCATGGAAGCTGGGGTCCACTGGGGCCCTTGGGTTGTCCTCTGCTCAGCCTCTGTGTGCCCTGCCCTCCGTGTCCATGCTGCCGGCCCACCGCGACATCTTCCCGCCTCTGCCTGCCTCTTCTTGAAGCCTCGTCGGCTGGTGGCGTTCAGGCCCCAGCTCTGCTGTGACGCTCGGGCCAGCCCCTTTCCTGGGCTGGTTCCGGATGGCTGCCAGGCCCCTAGGTACTCCCAGGGGGACTCTGGACCCCAAGCAAGCCCCGTTAGCTCCCTGTCCTTCTTGGGGCCACCAACTCCTGCCATTGGCCTGCGGCCCCATGAGTGACAGGATTGCCCGGCCTGGGCCTGCTCTGTGGGGCCCCGCTGACCGGGTGAGAGCGAAGGGCAGGTGTGGGAACGGGGCACAGGTCCCAGGTAGGGACGGGTAGGCTGGTGCCATCTCCCCGGCCATCACGGGCTTGACGGGCAGCCGGTGGGAGGCTCCCGGCTTGGACTGTCCTCTCGAGCTGGTCGAACTTGCGGGGAGGGCACCGGGTGGAAGGCCCCAGCCTGGGTCAAGAGCAGACGAAGTGAGCCTCCCTCCCGAGCAGGATGGGACAGGCAGGGAGCGCCAGGTGGGAACAGGCCCGTGGGGTAGTGGTCGCGCCCGCCTGCTGGGCTTGGGTGGGGGTGTTGGGGAGCCCTGGGCTGGCGGTCGGCCCCTGTGGGGGGTCCGCTCAGTTTGGGGCCTGCCCCCCCATTCCTCCGGTTGGTGTGCTTGGGGAGGGGAGGGACTCTGCTCCCCCCCACCCATGACTGTCTTTACAGCTTTAGAAAATTTTATTTTATTTTATTTAAATTAATGGACACAGAGTGTATCATTAGCGTCAGAGGTAGAGTTCTGTGTTTTTAAAAAAATAATTAGGAATACTTCAGGCACTCAGAAAAAGGAGTAAAGAGAACCTGATTGCCACCACGTGCGTCCTGCAGGACTTAAGAAAAAATCTTAGAAATAGGAACGGAGCCCCCGGCTACCACGCCCCAGCCCCGTTCCTACCCGAGACTCGCACCCCCCCGGCCATCGCGTGGACGCCACGATCAGCACAACTCCTGGTGCCTCCCGGGCCCCGTGGTCCAGGTTTGGACGCCGCGGCCACCAGCCCCCGCTGCCCAGCCTCCCAGGCTCCGGGTGTCACCGGGCGTTTTGACTTCTTGCCCATCTGATTGGGTGGGAAACGGGATCTCCTTGTGGCCTGGATTTGCATTTCCCTGCCGCCTGGCAGGCCCAGTGGCTGTCCGGGGGCTCCCTCTCCTCGAAAGCGGTCTGTTCTCATCCGTCTGTCCGTCCGGGGTGCCGTCTGTCTTCCTCTCTGGTCTTCGCTGTCCCCGGGGACCCTCCCAAGTGCCCCATCACTTGGCCCCCTGCATCGCCCCCCAGGGTCCCTCGGGGACCTCACACCTGGTACGCTCCAAACCGGGCTCCTTCCCCCAGCCCCCACCTTCTCCGAGGTCCCTCCCCGTCCCGCGGGGCCCCCAGGTGCCCCTTCCACACCCACACCGCCGGCCACCAGATGCCGCCCAGCACCTCTCCCCTCCCTGTCCCCTCCAGCCTCCGCCTCTGTGGTGGTTCAAGCCGCAGGGTCATGTCCCTTGTCTGTCCCAGTGGCCCCCGGGACTGCGGCCTCCCTGCCCTCACTCGCTCCAGTGCCCTTCTCAGTTCCCGGGTGACTTGGCCGACAGGTACCTCTGCTCTGTCCCACCCACTGCCGGACGCCTTCGGACTGGGAGACCTTCCCCCGCTCCGCGGTCCTCCCTCTGCATGACCCCCGCGCCCCCGACACACACACACACGTACATTTTAGCCAGTAAATCCTCAACTCTGGCTGACCCGGCAGAACCTGGCCTCTGCTTGAAGCTCGCCTGCCTGGCCCCCAGTGCCCTGGGCTCCCTGTTCTGGAACACTCCCCCAGCCCCACCCCTGCAAGGCTGCCTGGCCTGAGCCTTAGGGCTGCTGGTGAGAGCTCGGGCTGCCCCGAGGGCGCCCCATCAGCCAGCCCTCGGGCCGCAGGGCTGGGAGAGGACAGGGTAGCCTGGGCACTCTGGCTGCTGACCCCGGAGGCCAGGCGGGAGGAGGAGGACTAGCCCAGGGGGGCCCCTGATGTTGGGGGTGGCAAGCCCGGGCTTGAAGGCTGGGCTCCAGCCAGCAGCGGAGTCTTACCAGAGTGCCCCCCTCCAGCCAGAGGGGCCCGGGGCTCTGCAGTGGGGTTCCCTGTGCCCTCCTCCCGCACCCCCGGGCCCTGGCAGCAGCCGGGAGATGGGCTTTCTCCACGGCCCTGCTCGGCACCTTCCCCCCATTCCGTCGGGGCCACATACCCTGGGCCTCCGATTGGCAGAGGGTTCTTGGGCCTCATTCCCCGCTGAGCCCGCGGCCCGCCACCCCCGGGCAGCTGAAATGGAAACCCTGAAATGCAGCCCGGGTTGTCTTTGGTAAATGGCAGTTGAGGGCAGCACAAAGGGGGCCTGTTGGTCTGAATGCTGCCTGCCCTCCCCGCCCCCGCCCTGCCTGCCTCTCCTGGCCCGAGTCCCCCGGGGAGGCGGCGTGTGCCCCCCGGGCCTTCCCTTCCCTGGGGGCGTCTGTGGGCACAGAGGGGGCGCCCGTGGGGTGTGCGTGTCCGGACTCACCTGTCCGTGCTCCCCATGGGCTGCCACACTGTCACCCCATCTTACGGGCGACGCGACAGGCTCCCACCGGGCTACGGACCCACAGCCACCTTGGACCCACGTTGCCTGCAGCCTTCTCCCTCCTATCTCCTGGGCCTGCTCTTCCCCACAACGCCCAGCCAGCGTGGCCGGTGGCCAGTTTGTCACCACATCCCGGCTTTTCCCAGGAAAGCCGTTCCTTCCTCTATCCCATGAGCAGGGCTGAGTCGCGGGGGGTGATTGGCCCCAGGTCTCCTCCCCCTTTCCCTGTTCACCATTTCTTCTCTCCTCCCCTCTCCCCTTCCCTCAGCTCCCCGCCCCCTTCAGAGACTCTGGGGATGGGGGTGGGGGTGGCCGCTGGCCTCTCCTGCCCAGCCCTCCCCACCCCGGCAGTGGCGGTGGGCCGGAGTCCAGAGTGAGTGCACCGGCTCCTCCGGTCTCCTTTGTCAGCGAGGCACGCGGGCGCTCTCCGCAGAGGCCAGGGGTCTCGCAAATGTTAGTCCCGGCCCAGGCTGGCCAGCCTAGGGAGGCAGGGGAGGGCCGGGCCCGGGGCTGGGCCCAGCACAGCGGCTGAGCAAGCAGCGTGTGAGGTTGGGTGCCTTCCTGGGCTTTCCATGCCCCTCCCGAGACAGCTCCTGGCTCCTCAGGGCTCAGGAGGTTGAGTGAGGCCCCATTCCTGCAAGGCCTGGCAGAGGCCCTCATCCTGGAGGCCGCTGGGCTCTTCGGGGTCCCGGAGGGAGCAGGGCAACTCCGGAGTCCTCCCCAGGGAGGAGTGTCCTCGAGATTTGCGGCTTTGGAGGCCTTTGTCCTCTGGGCAATGGCAGGTGTGCCCTCACACGGGGTTTCCGGATCTCGGGCTCTGGGCCAGGTCCTGTGCTGGGCTGGGTTCTCAGAGAAGCTGGGGCCCCGGCTGGGGTTGCCCGCGGGCTCCCGGGAGGCGAGATGATAAATGAGAACAGTATCATCTCTCCTCGGCTAAGCGTGCCAGCCTGAGGTCTCTGTGGGCCAGAGGTCTGGGAAGACTTCATGGAGGAGGAGGCGTGGGGCTGGGTTATCATGTAGGTGGTCGGAAGAGTGAAGCAGGCAGGAGCAGAGGCACCGGTGGGGTCTGGCAGGCGGGGGTTGTCAGGTGAGTAGTGAGGGAATTCCGGGCCGCCCGTGGCAGTGCTGGCTGGGGAGACTCTGATGCTAGGGTCGCTGTTACAATGCCTGGTGCGTGGGGCGGGCAGGGGCCACAGGGCTGCAGGGGGAGATGAGGGGGCCTTGAAGGCCGGCAACTAACTCCTACGGAGAGCCTTCGAGGGCTTTGTTTTTTATGTGATCTTCAGAAGTTAGGATTTAGCTTACAGACCATGAAATTCACCCCTTTTAAATACGGTGTGGTGACACATTTGATATCTAGTATAGATGTCAGTTGTGGGGCCATTACAGTTTGATTTGGGAACACTTCTGCCTTCTGGAAAGTTCTCTCATGCCTGTTTCTGGTCAGTCCCAGCCCCCACCCCCAGGCAACCCCCGACTGCCTTCTTTTTGCGTAGGTTTGAGATTTCCTATAAATAAGAGTCATGCAGTATGGAGTCTTTTGTGTTTGCTTTCTTGTAGTTAGTGTAACGTTGTTTGTTTGTTTTTTTTTTAAGGTTTTATTTATTTGAAAAAAAAAAAAAGATTTTATTTATTTGATAGAGAGAGAAAGAGCGCACAAGTAGGCAGAGAGGCAGGCAGAGAGAGAGGAGGAAGCAGGCTCCCTGACGAGCAGAGAGCCCAATACGGGGCTCGATCCCAGGACCCTGAGATCATGACCTGAGCTGAAGGCAGAGGCTTAACCCACTGAGCCACCCAGGCGCCCCAGCTTTTTTTTTTTTTTTTTAAAGACTGTATATTTGAGAGAGGGAGAGATGGAGACTGTGAGTGGGAGAAGGGGCAGAGGGGGAAGCAGGCTCCCCACTGAGCAGGGATTCCCCCCCCCCCCGCGGGATTTGATCCCAGGACCCTGGGATCATGACCTGAGCCGAAGGCAGACAGTTAACCAACTGAGGCCCCCAGGTGCCCCGTGATTAGAGTTCTTTATGTGTTCTGGATATAAGTCTTTTATTAGGTGTATGATTTGTAATGTTTTTCCCTGGGGGGGGTTTAGGCAGAGAGGGACCCCAAAAGGCATGGGGAAAGGGCTCCTTGCATTAGGATTTCCTGGGTCCGAGGGCCCCTCTGCTAAGCTGCTGGGGCAGGAAGCCATTTAGCCCTTGGGGAGGGGAATTCGCAAGCTCCCTTGCCCCCTGCTGGCTCAGCAAGTCTTTTGGGCTTTTGAGGGGAGGCCAGCAAGTCCTAACCAAACCAGAGAGTGATGTCTGCAACCACAGTCACTTCCCTGGGGAGTGAGCTCGCTGGAGGGCCAGTTTCTGGGGGACAGGGAGCCCCTCATCTACCCGCCGATGGAGCGACTCCCGGTCTCGGAATTCCGGGGGCGTCAGGGTTGTCCATCGGAGGAGTGAGATGTTGGGTTTGGAAGGCTCTAGGACCAGGCCAAGGCTGGCAACCATGTCCCATGTCCCTGTTGGCTCACCTGGGTGTTTATGCATCTCCCCATGTGCCTTGGGGGTTAGCTGTCTCTGCTCTCAGGGCCGGCAGCCCAGTTGGTCCCATTGGCTGTGCTAACATGGAGTCACCGGGTCAGCTTGCTCATGTGACCGCCATTCGGAGGGCCCTTGGCAGACCCCTGCCGTGAGCCTTGTGGGTGGGCTTCTGTATTAGTCACAACTTTCTGGGTTGCAAGCGACAGGGCCCCTCCAGTAGGTGTAGGCAAAAAGAGAAACTTGTCCTTGTGTGAGGTTGTGTTGACGGGTGTAAGTGAGGAGCTCAAGGGACCAACTTCAGGCTCGGCTGGATCCAGGCCCTCCATCCAAATCCAGCAACTCAGCTCCGCCTGTTCCACGTTGGCCTCATTCCCTGGCAGCCTCCTCCATGCGGTAACTGGGATCGCCCTGTATCCAGCCCGGCATCCAGCCCACACCCAGGCAGCCCAGAGAAAGGAAATAACCTTTCCTGAAGGTACCAGCCAGAGTCCAGGCCCTGGAGTTCTTTGGGTCATATGATCTTTCCTTAACTAACCCTGGGGGCTCTGGGCAGGCCTGGGTCATGGGCCGAGCACCCAGAAAACACAGATTTCCCCCGTTCCCGAGGTCCCGGGGGGGTGATGCCTTTGCCAACGTCCTTTGCCCATCTGCTGGAGCTCTGTGTTCCTTTTCCCCGCTGGACAATGTCCTCGCCAGACAGAGGCCTGCAGCCCTGGGGCAGGGCTGGGTCTGGCCCCTGGCAAGCCTTCCGTGAACGTCTGGTGCAAGAGAGGGTGTGTGCCAGAGCAGTGGAGGAGAGGGCCAGGGGATGGTAGGCCTGTCTTGTCTGCCCCAGGCTGCCCACGTGTGTCGGAAGCCATACCAGCCTGTGCTCGGGGGGAGGCCCCCTCGGCCGCTGGTGGCTGCGCTGACCTGCAGGGTCCTGGTGGAGGGCTGCTGCTGGGGCCAGTGCAGCTATCCCGGCAGACCCCCCAAATTAGCCTGCGCCTGCTCTCGCCTCGCGGGCCCTGGAGGTGGGCAGGGACAGCTCGCCTGACCTTGGGGTCCAGCAGACCAGGACACGTGCCAGGCCACACTGTGACCACAGGGGACCCACGCTTCCTGCCACTGCCCTGTGCCTCAGTTTCCCTAGCTAGGAAAGAGGGCTGTGGTAGTCCCAGCCCCATGGGGTAGGGGGTGCAGGAATCCTGCTGTGTCACCCATGGGGGGCCCTGGCCAGTGGAGACATGATGAGGTGACGGCTCCCGTCTGCCCGCAGGTGAGGGCGATGGCGGAGAGAACGTGACCCGCACGGACCCTCCACGCACAGACTGGCACCACCATGCAGAAGCCCAGCGGCCTGAAGCCCCCCGGCCGTGGGGGGAAGCATTCGAGCCCCGTGGGCCGGACATCCACTGGGTCAGCCTCCGTGTCCGCGGCGGCGGCGGCCACCAGCTCCAAGGAAGGTGCGCGAGGTCAAAGGTGGTGGGTACGGGGCCGGGTGTGGGGAGTGGCCCTTCCAGAAGAGCCCCTCCAAGACCAGCCTGGGGGCTGGCAGCACACGGAATTTCTTCCTTCTGCCTGGCTGTAATCCCTTTCCTAATTACCTAGCCTTATATGTGTCGTTCCTTGGGGGGCAGGTCTTACTGCGGACTCCGCCTGGGGGCGAGAAAGTGGAGATCCGGGTGGGCATGGCCCTGCGCCCAAGGTCACTGAGCTGGAATTCAGACTCCAGCCTCCAGCGACCTCCCTGCCCCGAAGTGTTCCCTCCAGGGTCTGGGATTGTCCTAGTCCCTGGGCGGGGGGTGGGGACAGCTGTTGGGGAGCCCACGCTGGAATGTTTCGCAAGTTTGATGCAGAGGTGACGTTGTCTATAATCTAAGCCCCCTAGAGGTACCCGTTATTTTGGTTTCTATCCTTTCTTTTTTTTTCCTACCTACTTGAAATTGTGCTGCATCTACGACTTGAAAATCTGGTTTTTCTCCCTCTAATATGATTCAAGTGGATTTTTCCACGTCATTTTTAATGGATGTAAGATATCCGGTCCGTCCAACGACTCTAAATCAAAGGCCTGCTTTATTGACACAGTCTCAAACCCCCAGAGCTTTCGTGCTGAGCAAAACCGGATGTGGGCCCAGCCCTCCCTCGGGGCTGCTGGTCTGGTCGGACGGGGGTGGGGGTGAGATCCTAGAGCTGGGGCCTGACCAGGTCTGGGAGGTCAGCCCCCAGGAGGGGACAGGTGAGCTGAGGTCCGGAGGGTGACAGTCTATTACTTGAAGAGGGGACAGTGTTCCAGGCCGAGAGAACAGCTCTTGCAAAGGCCCCGTTGCAGGAGAGCACTTGGCAAATGTAAGGAAGGGAAAGAGAGTGTGGCTGGTGTGTGGCCAGTGACAAGTGTGCTGGTAAGAGAGGGTGGGCCGTGGTGGGGACCGCTTGGGGCTGTCCAGGGCATTTCACTTCTGTTGGAATAACACTGGGAAACCATCGGAGAATTTCAAATCGAAAGGGATATGATAACACAAGGACTGGAAACAGGTTCTTAACTGATTCTCTGTGGTTGGGGGTGACTGGTTCCTATTCTTCCGCTTTGATAAATGATGCTGTGATGAATGTCTTCGGGCACAAATCCTGGTTTTTATGATGATTCTTCTGCCAAGCAGGCAAGACGCTGTCCAGGGTTAAGACACTGATGGGTACAGAAGTTTGGAGAGACAGAAAAGTAGCCAGGGGCCAGATTAGGTAATCTGGACCCTGGGTGGAGTCCAGGAAAGGCTGAGCCAAAGGTACGGACAGCTGGCCGAAGCAGGGCCCCGCCACAGCCAGAGAGCCGGTTGGGGGGGTGTAGGTTAAGGAAGCTGTGTGGTGCGGTCGCTGGGCAGACTTGTGCAGACAGGCCTGTCCAGAGCGGCTCCATTGGAGGCCCAGGCTTCCTTTCCAACGTGGCTAATCCTTCTTTACTCATGAGAGACGTTAGTGAACCATGGGAAGAGGCCAGAGAGATTAAACAAAGGGGAAAGGATGTTCCATGTGGACTGAAGGTAGCGATGCAAAGGCCCTGGGGTAGGAACGGACCTGGTTTGTGAGAGAAGGAAAGAAGAAAGACAAGTCTGGGTAGAGAAGACTATGAGATGAGGTTGGGGGAGGTGGCCGAGGCAGGTCATGAAGGGCAGCGGTTCGGGTTGGTGTCCGGGGTGACCGATGCTCTGGGAGACTGCTGTCGGCAGGGCGGTGGCGGGAGACCGCTGCTGTGGAGAGCGGGTTGTGGGGTTAGCAGCTGGGGGAGGACCGAGTGAAGAGGCATGTGCTCCCCCCAGGTAAGGAGGCCTGCACTCGCTGCCGGGGCGAGGGGCGGTCAGAGGCTGAGCACCAGGAGTGGGCTATCAGGGAAGGCTTCCCAGAGGAAGCGGAACGAGCTCCGCCTTCAGGATGGAGGGAATGGGAATGCGGGGAGGAGGAGGAGGAGGGGAGGACCGTGGAGGAAGTGGCAAGTGGCAGAACGGGCAAAGCTGAGCTTGGCCCAGGTGGGGGTCGTGCGGCCACTCTGGGAGAAGGTCACCAGCCCGACCTGACCCTCTTGCCTCCTGGAGGGAGCTCGCAGCACCTTCTGGGTTTGGCCCTCACTCTAGAGGGGTCTGAATTCTAGCTCTGGTCCAACCCTTCATGCCCCTTCTAACTGCCCCTGCTGTGTGACCCTGGAAGAGGGACTTAACCTCTCTGAGCCACAGATGGGATCCAGGGAGTTAACGAGCGTGAAGTGCCTGCAGGTACAAAGCCCCGGGAAGACTCCTCACTTTTCCTTTCCCCACCCCCCGCATCCCTCCGCAGCCCCAGTGCAGAAAAAATTGCAAGTAATAAAAGAAGCAGCCGCTACCCTTCCCTTCTCCTTAAGGCCAGCGTTAGAGCTCCTTCGGGTCTTTTCTCGGGTGGTACGTCCTGCTGGAAGCAGCTCCATCGTGGGCCGTGCCCCGATCTCCGTGTCGCTGTCTTACTGCCTTCTGTAGGAAGTGCCCCCCTGAGCCGCTGCGGTGTCTTTGCTTCTTTGCTGTCCTGGGCGGCCTGCTGCTTGCTTCCTGGTCACACAGTGCAGGGCAGAGCCCATGAGGGTGGGAGCTGGGTGGTCTGGCTCTGCTGGGGCGCCCCGCCCCCCAGGATGGTTCCAGAGAGAGGAGGTCCCACGCTGTGAATGCCCGATTGATGACAGAGGCACACCCCCGTGCCTGCTGCTGGGCACGCCGGCGGCAGCGGCCGCAGCTGGGCTCCGTGTCCCCTCCCTCCGCCTGGGCAGGTCCTGGCAAGACTTGCAGGCGGCGGAGAGGGAGCAGAGAGCCGGAGCAGCCGGGATTTCTGAGGCCCACAGCTGCTTTTGTCCCTGCCCGGCTCCGGGTCTCAGAACCAGGCTCGGGGGGGGGCGGGTGGAAGCCCCAGAGAAGGTCAGGGTCACCCCCTCTCCCCTGCTGGCTCCTCTGCCTCCCTCACGCACCCTGCGGGCCTGGCTGTCTGCTGTCCCAGGTGCGGGACGTGCCCACCCCTGTAGGAGGCCGGGACCCTGTGTGAGGGGCACTGGGGCCCCAGAGGGGGTCTGGAGGAGGCTGGAGCCCGGGGGCGGGGCGGGGGAGCGGCAGCAATAAACGGCCCAGCTCTGGGAATCGGGGCAGTGGCTCTCTCCCAAAGTATGAGCTCAGCCTCCGGGCAGAGGGTCTGGCCGAGGGCCGGGCCTGGACCGATGCCCCTGCCCCCCACTCTGTGGGGACGGGGGACGGAGGGGGGCTGCGTCAGTCCCCAGAGCTGGGACATACAGGAAGTGGCCGGAACAAGGGGCCGTTAGAGGGGGACCGTCCTACTGGGAGGAGGCCCAGGGGTGATCAGAGCAGGGGGAGCGCAGGAGGGCGGTCTGGGGCCCACCAGTGTGCAGAGGCTTGTGAGGTGGGGGGCAGCCCAGCCAGGCAGGATGGAGCACCCTCCTCTCCCGCCCCCGGAAGCTGTTTCAGATCAGGCTGTCAGGGAGGGCCTTGCTTAGGAGGTGACATTGGTACGCAGACCTGAGTGACAGACAAGCAGCAGCCAGGCCAGCCCCGCCGAGCCGGGAAGAGCACTGGGGCAGAGGGGACAATGGCTGCAAAGGGCCCGAGTCTTGCGCAGCTCGAGCGGGCAAGGGGGAGTGTTGGGAGTGGGTCCAGGCAGGTGCCAGGGCCCCAGGGGGAAGCTGGGAGCCGGCGCAGGATTGGGGGCGCCCGGGGCTTTGGAATCCAGCCTGGGCCTGAGGGAGGAGATGGGGGTCCTGGCTTCCAGGAAGCGGCCAGGATTGCCGCCGGAGTATACCTCTCCCTTTGAGGCCAGAGCCCTCTGGAGGGGTCGGCAGGGTCTGCCGCTGCCCTGTGATGGTGGGCAGGCAGGGACAGTGGCAGGCCGTGGCCAGGAGCCCTCAGCCCTTCCCTGGGGTCTGCTGCTGGGCCTCAGGGGGAGGCAGGCCAGGCCCGGTGGTAGGGGTCCCTCCTGGCCCCAACGAGCGTGGGTGATCTGGGGAGGGCTCAGGGCTGCCAGGCCAAGGGACAGACACAGGCCACTGCTGCGCTCCCTCTGCCCCTCCCCCAGGGCAGGTGGGTCCTCGCGCGGGGGGGGGGCTGGGGGGGCTCTCCTCTCCTCCCCGGCACTGGTCCCCCCGCAGAGGTGTCCCACTTCGGGAGAGAGCTGTTCTTTCCATTTTCGAGCTGACAAAACTGAGGCTCGGGCTGTCATCGGAGTTGCCCAGGGCAATAGGGCCGGGGAGTGGCGGGGCTGGGGAGGAGGGTCCGGCTCAGGCGGTGGGCACCTACTTCCCGGCTGCAGGGGTGGGGTGGCTGGGACCCCTGGTTCAGCCCTGTCCTGGGCAGGTGGGACGAGTGATCGGCTCTGTTAGGCTGGTCACCAGGGTCCCCCACATTGCCTGTGGCCTTTCCTCTGGCTGGGGCCCAGGCCGTGGAGATGAAGGAAGAGCAGGCAGGGAGCTCCCCCTCCGGCGGGGAGCAGGCCTCGCGGGGCAGGGTCCCCGCCCAGACCAGGGTCCCCGCCCAGGGGGCCTGCACGGGGCCGGTCCCAGAGCTTCTCCGTTCTGGCTACGGAACTGGGGCCCAGATGCCCCCCATACCCCGTGGGCACGCCAGACCCGGGGACCAGCCTGACGTGGCCCAGGTGGAGCCCACAGAGCTTGCAGCCGCCCCCGTCTTAGACCCTGGCCCTGCCCCACTCCAGCCCCGGAGGAAGGCTTTCGCCGTGGTACCCCGCTCCCTGGGAGGGCGGCCAGCAGCATCCCCATTTTCAGGGACTTGGCCCCGCTGCCGCGCATGTGGGCAGAGCCGGGACAGACTTGTAGCCTCTGCGCCTGCACAGCCTGCCAACCCCAGGCAGCACCCAGCCCCCTTCAAGGTCAACTTCTCCGGCCCTCCTCCCCTAACCACATCCTAAACTTTTTAATGGCATCAGGATGGGGAAAGCCAAGCTGAGCATTTCTGTGGCTGGGCTGCAGAGCAGGTGGGGGGCAGGGCGGCCTCCTAATGTTCCTGACGTCGCCCAGTATCGATCGGGGCGGGGGGGTGGGGGGCACGGGCCCATCTGCTAGCGCCTGCCTGCCGGCCGGCCGGCCCATGCTAGGGCCGGAGCAGGGCTTCTCCATGGGGAGCTGGCTCTGCTCTTTCCAGGGTAAGCCTCGCATGTCTCTCTCCCCCTCGGTCTCCGCCTGACTCTGCGGGGTGGGGCTCTGCCCTCCTGGATTTGGGAATTGGGAGGACAGAAGGGGACTTCGGAGTCCCATATGGCTCAGGAGGGATGCCGAGCTATCCTTGGGATGGGGCTCACCCCAGCGTGGGCGGATAGAGCGTTCCTTCTTCAGGGTTGGTGGACTGGAGGCAGCGGAGGGGTGAGGGGGTGGGGGCGGACGTCGGGTCTGTTGTGGCCACAGGGGGTGGGCCCGGCCTTGATCAGGGTGGGCCCTGGGGTGGATTCAGTCGGTGTTCCGAAGGACTGACTGGAGAGTGGCCAGGCTGGGGACCGCACTGTAGGAAAGCCGGCTCCCTGGAGGAAAGCTGTAGAGACCCTGGTCTCTTCTTGACCTCTGCCTTGAGCACCCGCTGGTGACAAGAGGAGGGGACGTAGAGCGGAGGGCAGCTTTCGAGTTCATGGTGCATTTATGTGTGTTGCTTTGGGGCCACCAGGGAGGGGAGGTCACGGCCGTGGCCGGTCTGCATTTCAGCCTGGTCGCGGGCTCCGAGGATGGAGCGTGCAGTCGGTGTGGGCCCCCCTTGCATTCCGAGGGGGACTCGGATGTGCACCCTGGCAGCCTGGGAGACGGGCTGCCTGAAGCAAGGGAAACGGAGTCCTGCAGTGGGGTTGTGCCATTCGGGGGGTTGGAGCTAGTCTGATGGACGGGCAGGGTTTCCTTAGGTGACACGGAGAGGAAAAGGCCCGGGTGACCATTCTGTCTGGGACAGCCCTAGTTTATGTCTGTGGTCTCGGCAGGACGCTGTGTTAACAGCGCCTCCCTTCTCTTCATGGTGTCTGGTTTTGGGTGACGAATCACGTCGTCACCCTCTTTAGAGCCCCTCCTACGAGGTCTGTGCTCATTAGCATGCTAAATGCTCTGACAAGTCCTGCAGCCAAAAACCCCCTAACTTTGTTTAAGCTGCTCTTTCTCAAGATTGTGGGAATTTGGAGATTATTTATTTTCATAATACCTATGAATTCCCTTGGGACTGTGTTCTGTGGAACATTTAAGGAACTGCTTCCTACCTTGAGGGACGGGGTCTTAGCATAGGCACGCTTTTTTCCCTCCGGCCTTCAGGGACAGAGGTTCTTGAAAGTCCCCTCTTGTGTTTTTGTAAAATTGATAACCTTTTTATCCTGCGCCCTGCACCCAGGCTTCTGTGTCCCTGTGTCCCTGTCCGGACACTCTTGAGCCCTGAGTTATGACCCAGTGTCACGTCAGAAACACCTTTCCACATAACCTGGAAGAATTATTTTCAAAGTTGCTTAGGGGGCGCCTGGCGGGCTCAGTGGGTAGCGCATGTCAACTCTTGATCTGGGGGTTGTGAATTTGAGCCTCGTGTTGGGTGTAGAGAGAAGTGTAAGAAAATAAAATAAAATCTTAAAAAAGTTGCTTATGAATCTGAAAGACTTGACCATAATTCATATAATTCTCTCCTGTTTGGGGGCGCTTAGATTCAGGGTTTCATTTTGGTTTTTTTAAAGATTTTTTTTTTTTTTTTTTAATTTTAAGTAATCTTTACATCCAGTGTGGGGCTTGAACTCCTAACCCTGAAATCACGAGTCATACGCTCTACTGACTGAGCCAGCCATAGACCCCGAAGGTTTTTTGTTGTTTGTTTTGTGAATGAGAAGACAGGTTTTTTTCTGTCTAAATGACTTCTTTGGGAAATGGACCAATGGATAGTCTCTATTTAATTTTTTCTTTTTAAAAATATTGTTATTTCTTTTTTTTTTTTTTTTAAGGTTTTATTTATTTGAGAGAGAGAGCGAGCACACGTGAGAGCACAAGTAGGGGTAGGGACAGGCAGAGGGAGAGGGAGAAGCAGGGTCTCCACTGAGCAGGGAGCCCGATCCCAGGACCCTGGGATCATGACCTGAGCCGAAGGTGCCCCTGTTGTATTTCATTTTTTGACATTTTTTTAACCAAAGTAACACAGACTTCTTAGAAAATTCCAAGGTTAACCTAGAAGGTGTTCCCTGCCTGGAGTGGAAATGACCCAGGTGGGGAGTGATGTTGTGAGTGTGTTTGTGTTTGGCGGGGGGCTCCTGGATGTCTCCGGAGGGGGCTGAAGCAGGGCAGGGGTGCTGGAGGCTGGGAGGCCCCCTTCCGTAGGCTGCTGCGGCAGGTGGTGTGAAACCTCACGGGCCTGCCATCCAGAGGGGCCTCGGGGGCCCTGGAGGGAAGCGTGCGTTTCAGGTGTTTCTTCTGTGGATAACTGGATTGGGGGCCGCGGTGAGGGGGAAGGAACAATGAGGATTCGTGGTTGAGGAAATGGGTGTTGGGGGGCTGCACCCCGTAGTTGGGCAGTACAGAGCAGGAGCCCTTGCAGGGGGTCACTGCGGTCTAGAACATCAAGTGTGAGGTCCTCGGGACCTCCAGGAGGAGGCAGGGGCCGGAAGGGTGGGGCCAGGGGCCAGGGACAGGATCAGCACTGGAGAGAGCACTGGGGGCCCAACTTCTGCATCTTCCTCTGTCACTTGGATCTTTTACAAGGAGAATGTATTAGTGGCTTCAAAACAGCAGGGACGTGGTGACGGATAAGCAGCGGCTCAAGGTGGGGAGTGGGTTAGATTGTGGGGGGCGTACAGTGTAGGTCAGGGCTCCCGGGTACTGACCAGAAGGAGGACATCCCTCCTGCCTCTCGCCCCTCCCCTCCGCCTCCCTGCGTGGGAGACGGCTCAGAGACTTGGCGCTTCTCCGTCTAATCTCCTGTCTGTCACTCGGGGGGTCTGTCGAGAATTCTGTTGGGTCTTAGACTGGCCCCCTGTGCAGGGTTTGGGCTGGAGCGGGACTAGCCCTGTGCCGCCCGCTCCGGAGAACCCGTGGTGAAACGGTCAGGAATTTTACAAGCCGGATGTGAAACACAGCCTTGACTTAAGAAACCAGATCTGATCAACTTGCAGTGTAATGAATTCTCTTCAAAACATCCGTAACCAATACTCAAAACTCAGGAATTCTGGTCGTACTTAGAGTAGTGTTCATACCATCATTTTACTACCGGTAAAATATTACTGTTTTACTAGCAGTCAGATTTTATAACGTCTGTGTGTTTGAGGTTATTGCTCTGTGGTGGAAACACTATATGATTTCTTTCCAACTCCGTGTTCAGAGGAACACCGAGTGGGCTGCCTGAAATTGACTGTGGTGGGTAGGGTTCTTATTTTCCTTCCGGACAGCTCCTTGATAAGCCTTGACCTGCAGCCCACCCGCTGGAACACAGGACCACGGGCTGGGACGGGGGCAGGGGGCGGAGGAGGCAAGTATGAAGTCTGTGTACGCAACATCCCCTCATGGATAAAGTCTGGAGAAACCTACTCCAGGACAGTAAATGTGATTGTGTTTGTCTGATGGAACGCGAGGTGATTTCATTTAAAAAAGAAAAATCAGTAACTCTGCCTTCTGATTTTTCGGCAGTGGACGTCCATAGAAGGAAGAAAAGTTAGTTGGCGGGGAAGGCCCGTGGGTGACCGCAGGAGCGGTGTCCATGGGGGAAGCTGTAATTTTGTGGCTGGGGGCTTTGGTGGCACACATGGAGAGCCAGGGAGGGGACAGAGGCGAGAGATAGTGGGGAGGCGGGTCCCTGGGGAGACCAAAACGTTCTTGGCTTTCCTATAGAAACATGGGGCTAACAGTGGGCTGGGGGGGGTACGGAGGTTGGGGTTGGGGGTGGGGGGGGACGAGGTGAGCCAGGAGCTGGCTGCACTGAGCCTCTGTCCTCGACGAGAGGAATGGGAATGGTTCTCCGCCGCTCGGGGATGTGTAGAGTCCGTGCACCAGCGCAGAGCCGCCGCGGCCCCTCCTCCTGGGAGTGCGACCAGCTTTGAGCAGGCAGCTTGCACTGAGGGCCTGCGAGCCCGGTGCTAGAGTGGAAACAGGACCCTCCTGAGCGTCTGTTCGAGGATGAGGGGCCCACAACACGGTGAAATATGGGGTAAATCTCTGGAAGGATGGGGGTGCTGGGTGATGCAGGGGGGACTGGCTTTTTAGGAGAAGCAATCAGGGAAGGCTTCTTTGAGGAGGTGAGGAGTGAGCTGTGTGACTGTCCAGCAGAGGTTTTGGAAGGCATTCGATCTCCATTCCCAGGGAGCCTTCTCTCCGCAGCCCCTGGGCCAGGTTCCTCCCCGTCAGGAAGTGACCAGCTGAGTCACCTTGCCGGGTCCCCATTTGGCTGTGCCTGTGGTCCCCAGTGTCTGACCCTGGGGGCTCGGAGAACGGGGTCCCTGGCAGCTGAGATTCGGCGGGCATGGGCAAGGCCCGTCCCCACTTCCCCGGGCAGGGTGGGTTCCAGGCCCCTGCAGGAGGAGGAGGGTGGTGCGTTCTCCGCCCCCACCGGGCACCCCCGCCAGCCCCCACCTCCACGGCAGCAGGCCGCCAGCTGCCGCCACCCCACACCAGGCCCCTCAGCCTTTTTCTTCAAAGTCCTGCTTTGAACTTGAAACCGGCAGGAAATTCCTCGTGCCTGGAGTCTGGGGAAAGGACCAAGTGCTCAAGAGAGGGTTAAGAGCTGCCCTCTGCTTTCTTGGGGGGCTCACTGGGCCCGGTTGCTCCACTGGGGTCTTTTGAGGGAGGGGGGCCCAGGCCCTGCCCTTAGGGCGCTTTGGGAACCTGCCTTGGAGCCCTGGCGGTGTGGCGGTGGGGTTGGGGGGAGCCAGCCAGGTCCCACAGCTCTGGGAGAACGGGTAGGGCCGGAGACCATGAGGTCCCCCCGGTGTTACTGAGGTCTAAGGGAGGGAAGGGGGCTCTGTCCCAGTTTCCCTTGCCTTCCCGAGCCCAGGCCTCTGGAGGCTTCCCTGCTGGCGTCGGGGATTTGACGAGGGTCTGTCCCCGGGAGGCTGGGGCAGCTGAGGGCACCGAAGAGGAAAAATGAGGCGCCCCCTCCGCCCCCACCGGAGCGCCGTCGCCACGGCTTGGGACCTGGATTTGAGCAGCTGTTGGAACAGCTGGTCTCCGGGCCTGTGACCCTGGAAGGGGCAGGACGGGACGGGGCAGAAAGATTACCTGAGGGGCTGCCCGGCCCGGGACAGCTGGGCGAGCAGCTTCTCTCCAGGAATAGCCACACCGGGGGCCCCCCGACCTGGGACCCTCTTCTGCGTTCCAGCCAGAGAGGCCAGGTCGGCCCAGGTGCTTCCTACCTCCCAGCTGCCCAGGTCAGTTCGCGGGCATCACGGAGCCCCAGGGCGCACGGAAGCTTCTAGAAACAGATATGGGAAGGGCACGTACCATGCACGCGAGCATATGGGGGTGCTGGCAAGGGGAGGGCCCTGTGCTAGACCGGCTGGGCCCCACTTCTGCCTGGGTAGCTTTGGACAAGAGTCACGACCTCTGCTTCCTGATCTGCACGATAAGAATATAATGCAGAGAAGGTGTCCAGTCCTAGCCGAGGTCTTCACGCTGCCGCGCTGGCTCCCTGATGATGGGCCCCACGGCTCCTTGGGCCGCGTGACGAGGGGGGCGTGGGCTGGGTCATGTTCTCATTCATGGCTTCTTCCACGTGAGGCTGCTTTCCAGACCGGCTTTTCCTATGGACGGTCCCCGCCTCGTCTGCGGGGTGTGGACGGGGTTCCCAGCGCCCTGCAGAGGCTCCTTATAATACAGGGCCATCCTAGGGCGTGACTGGGACCATGAGGACAAGGTCTGTGAGCTGATGATTACTTTTCCGGGTTCTATGCCACCTGCGGAAGACCCCGCCGGCTGCCTCGCTTTACTCAGGGGTAGAGCCCCTGCCCAGGGTCACTGGAACCTGCCTGGAAGCCTTTCTTTGGCCTCCTGGGACCTCTTTGTGGTTTTTAATTTTTTTTTTTTAAATTCTTCAGTGTTTCTATAAATCATTCTCATCAGAATAACACCAGGCAGTGCCCACTGTGTGCCTGTACGGGCCGGGCACGGAGAACAGCCCCAGAACCAGGGTGCAGGTCAGAAGCAGTCCTGGGGCCGGGGGGCTAGTTGCTGCTCCGTCAGCCACAGTGGCCTCTGCCTGCTGGGATCTCGGTGGGGGCACAGAGCCTCGGGCCCCCCACCCCCACCCCAGTGGTCTTCTCCGGATGGGACGTGGAAGGGGACGTCCCTACACAGGCTGGAGTAAGCGGCGAGATTGTAGGGAGTGGAGGGTCTGGCCCGCTTCTGGAAAACGGCTCCATTCAGGGGAGCCCAAGGGACTGGGGGTGGTTCTAGGTTGAGGCTTTGGCACGGCAAGTGCTCAGCGCCGTGGTTTGGTTTGACTTATGTATGTGCCCGACACCAAGAGCCAGAGGCCTGTGGCCGGTGGGGCTCTGCTGCCTCTCGCCTGGGGGCCTGGGTGAACCTCCCGATGTCTCCAAGCCTGTTTCTTCCTCTGTCCGTGGGAGATAAAATTATTCCACGGGATTAACCGTGAGGGTCCGATGAGCTCCTGTGTGTCTGTTTCTTAGCAGCATGGGTGTGGTGACTGTGGATTCCGTCAAGTTCAGCAGCGAAGCCCGCTGACCTCCCAGGAGCCCCTGGGTCAGGAACCCCCATCCTGGCTGCCGAGGCCTGGGTGCCATGTGCTTCCCCAATGCCTCTGCTGGGGTCCCAGGGTCCCAGAGAGAGAACCCCTGTGCTTGGTCTCGTGGGTCTGGCTTGTCCTGGGGGCCGTGTGGCTTCTCCAGCCCCGAGAAGTTCCGGCATCTAGTCTTGGTACAGCGTCCTGCCAGGCCTGGGCTTCTTGGCCTTGGCTGGAAGGAAGATGCTGGGGGGCAGCTGCTGCCCTGTGGCCCCGCCCCTGGCTGCCCCTGGAAGGACTTGAAACACAGGCAGCTCTGCTGGGGTGTGGCCGCATCTGCGCGCCTCCTGTCCCCCCATCTCTGTATCCCACACGCTTCAGGCTCTGGAGTCGAGAAGGATGGGGCCTTTTCTGTCTGATGCTGCATCTGGCGGGAAGTTGGGGGGCAGCCTCCAGACCTCGTGGGGTGACTGGGCGGGGCTTCCTGAGCCCCACTGCTCAGGAGGCCCTCCGTGGGGCCCAGGAGCCGGATGCACACGAGGCACGTGGGCTCCAGCCCTGCTTTGTCTCTCATGAGTGACCCCGAGCTAGTGGCTCCCCTTCCCTCCCATCTCCGCATCTGTGGCCCATCAGGGCCCAGTCCTAGGCAGCAGGCGCCTTCCCTGGGTTGGAGTCCCCAGTCTGCTGGGTGGCCTTGAGCAAGGCTGTTGCCTCTCCGAGCCGCAGGGTCATGCTTCCTTTGAAGAGGGGCTGGGCCAGCGCACCCGGCAGCCCAGAGAGCCTGGAGTTCAGCCCCAGGAATGTCGCGGGGCAGGACTCGCCTCCCACATACCTCTAGCCCGTTTTTCCCTGCTCTGTGCAGCTGCAGCTCAGGCAGGGAGACTCGGGAGTGGAGCAAGAGGTTTTCTGGCCCCTTCCTTGCCCCAAGGCATTTGCGGTTGTCGCCAGCTGTCCAGGAACAGTCCAAGAGCCTTTTGTGGGGCCCTGAGCTGACTGGGGCGGGGGGTGGGGGACATAGGGACCACTCACAAGATCTGAGTCCCACGGAGGGTCGAGGGTGGTGGCTGGTCTCAGGTTAACAGCTGGGGCTGGAGCCCACTGGGGGATGGGGAGGGAGCAGCTTGGAACCTTTGAGAAAGGGTTCCTTCCGGGCCCTGGATCTCCAGCCACTCCGGGCAGTAAAAGGAGACCCTTGGCCGAGCTTCCGAATCCTTGACCTGCCGGGCGGGGTTGGGGCATGGAGACCTCGGGTTGCCCAAGGCCCCACACCTGGCCACGCCTGCCTCCGTTTCCCCACCCGTGAGCTGGCGTGCCCCACCCCCCACCCCGCCCCCGGCCGGGACTCTGCGCCCCGCTGGGGCCCTGACCGCAGCCTCTCTCCCCTCCCCCTGCAGGCTCCCCCCTGCACAAGCAGGCCTCGGGCCCGGTCGCCCCCGCCGCCACCACCGCCCCCGCCGCCGCCCCCGAGAAGCCGGGCCCCAAGGCGGCCGAGGTGGGCGATGACTTCCTGGGGGACTTCGCGGTGGGCGAGCGGGTGTGGGTGAACGGCGTGAAGCCAGGCGTGGTGCGGTACCTGGGCGAGACGCAGTTCGCGCCGGGCCAGTGGGCCGGCGTGGTGCTGGACGAGCCGGTGGGCAAGAATGACGGCGCGGTGGGCGGCGCGCGCTACTTTGAGTGCCCGGCCCTGCAGGGCATCTTCACGCGGCCCTCCAAGCTCACCCGGCAGCCCGTGGCCGAGGGCTCGGGCAGCGACGCGCACTCGGTGGAGTCGCTCACGGCCCAGAACCTGTCGCTGCACTCGGGCACGGCCACGCCGCCGCTCAGCAGCCGGGTCATCCCGCTACGGGAGAGCGTCCTCAACAGCTCGGTCAAGACCGGCAACGAGTCGGGCTCCAACCTCTCGGACAGCGGCTCCGTGAAGCGGGGCGACAAGGACCTGCGCCCAGGAGACCGCGTGCTGGTGAGTTCCTTCCCTCCCCTGCCGCCCGCCTTCCCTGCGGGCTGGACCCCCGGGGGTGGGGGGGTCCTGGGGTGGGGTCCAGGCTGGGGCTCCCCATCCTCGTCAGAACCGCGGAGTGATCGGGGACTCCAGTAAAGTGAGCTCTGGAGACTGCCGCTGTGTGACCCTGGGCAAGTGTCTTAACCTCTCTGGGTCCCCGTCTTCCCATTCGTAGAACGGGTTGAAATGCTTGAATGCGTGTGGTGCCCCCGGACGGTGCCAGCCGCTCAGGGAGTGCTCCTGGAGTGGTAGCTCTTGCTGGTACCCTCCCCTGATCCAGTCCCCCAGTGTGGCTACGCCAGGCCTGTTCTGGAAAAGTCTGAGACCGGACGTGCTCAGGATCTCCGGCCCAGGGTCGGGTGGTTCAGACGCCGAATCTGCTGTGACGTGTGACCGCGGTTGCTGTGGGGGAGAGAACTGGGTCACGGGAGCCTGAGGGACTGCCAGCCGAGTCTTCCTGCCAGGGACCCCTCTTCTCTGGCAGTCCCTGGGACTGGGGCCAGGTTGAAGGGGGGGCAGCGGCCCCCAGATCCTTAGAAGTCTGGAATGAGGCAGCGAGGCAGTGCTTCCCTTGTCACCTGCTGCGGTCGGTCCGGGCTGGGGGTGGCAAGCTGACGACAGGAAGGGATCTTGTCCCGCTACACCAAGCCCGGGGCTGGGGTGGCCCCCAGAACCACAGGGTTGGGAAGGAGAGCACAACACATGGGACGGTCTCAGAAGGGGGTCGCTGGGCTTGGGTGGGAGGAGCCAGTGGGGGGTGGTCGGCTGGGGGAGAGGTCCCTGTGTGTGTCAGTGAATCTTCCCGAGGGACAGGGGTGACCACATGTCTGGAGCACCAAGGCTGAGTGGAGAAGGGATTCCGGGGCTCCGGGGTCCCGTTGTGGGGACTGCAGGAGGGTATTGCTGCCTGGGATCCTCCTTCCCTACCCCAAGGACCTCCCATAAGGCTGAGGTTCCCCCTGGAGGCATATGGGAAGAGCATTGGGGCTGGGGCAGAGCGCGAGAGGAAATGTTCACGCCCATTGCCTTGCTGGATCCTCAAGCCCACACTGGGTACAATCTTATCCCCACTTAGCGGGCAGAGACGCTGAGGCTCAGAGAAGTTGAAGAACTTGCGTGGTAACTTGCCAAGATGCAAACCAGCCCCTGAAACCTGCCTTCCGCACTGTGTCTCCCCTGCTGATCTGTCTGGGGTCTGCCCCTCACCTCCCTGGGGCCACTTTGCCAGCCCGCTGCCCTGTAGACGGCAGCGCTCCTTGCGGTGATCTGGTGGTGGGCGTGGCCAGACCTGGTCCCTGCCCTCCAGCGGCATACAGTCCATCAGGGGACAGAGACGGTGATCCATGTGATTGCAGACGTCAGGGTCTCCTTGTGGATCTGAATAAGTGCCGTGAAGAAATGCAGTGACTTGAGAGCCCATCGCGGAGGCTTGACCTGGTCCTCTGCATCCCCGAGGCCAGTGCTAGGACTGAGATGCCGGGAATGGACGGAGAGAAGCAGAAGAGTAGGGGGGCTGAGCCGAGAGCAAGGGAGCAGGGGCAGGACGGTGCCTATGAGGCTGGTGTGGCCTGACCCTGCCGGGCTGGGGCCGGGGCTGGAGCGGAGGGGGTTTGCTCTGTTTGCAGAGGGAGCCGTGGAAGGGTCTACGCAGCAGCACAAGCAGATCCATGATTTAAGCACAAGATGGAACAGGACGGGAGGGGGCGGGAGCGGAGAGTCTGGGGCTGCTGTGGGACGGAGAGGCCGGACTCTCCGGGTCTGGTTAGCGTCACGTGAGCTGCCCTGGTGCGGTCTGCGACCTCTTGGGTGGAGGACGTGGAGGCTCCGGTGGGGGTTATCGGCCAGCTCTGCTTGGTCCCCAGGCTGGGGGAGCAGGGAGGTCGAACCCCAGTGTGATCCTGTCTGGAATTTCCCCTCGCACCTGCTTCCCCTTCAGAGAGTGGGAAGTAGACATGCAGGACACGCCGGAGGCGGACAAGCCTGCACGATGTGGGCATTGCTCCAGCAGTGTCCGCCAGGCCCTAGCCTGTCAGCGGGGCTGGCAATAGCCAGAGCACGCAGCCCCTGTGGACTTCCCAGCACGTTCTGTACCTAGTCTTTGGGGTCTTGCCTTAGAAGGTGGGCCTTCTCTCCCATTTTACAGAGGAGAAAACTGAGCTCAGCCCAGGGTCACGCAGCCGGGGGACGAGAGACCATTCAGTCCTCTATACTCAGCAACCGTGGCGGCCCTAGAAGCGGGATATCCTTGGATTCCTGGGGTGGGGGGGGGAGAACTCGAACCTGGGGTTTGTTTTCTGCCGAGAGGATAGAGCCCCACGGGCCCCCCCACCCCATCCTCGTCCGCAGCTTCTCTAGCGCTAGTCCTGCAGCCCGGTCCGCTGCTCACTGCCAGGATCCAGCTGGCCTGACCGGCCCCCCAGCTTGCTGCTTCCCTGTGCCTGCTCTAAACACCGGCCACGTCGCCTTCCTGCCCCGACCGTGCCCTTGAGAAAATTCCATGCTGGACGTGGGGGACTATAGAGTTTGAGGTCAGGGACTCTAGGAAAAACAGTACCCAGGAAAACACTGCTTTGCACATTTTCTAAATCCTGTGATCTTGTATGTGCGCTAGCTGGGCCCCTCCCAGGCTCTTGGAAGCGGCCGGCGTAGAAGCTGTTAGCTTCCCCGGCCATTCTGAACCGGGCATGAGGGGTTTTCACGTTCATTAAGTTGAGCTGTGCTTCAGAGATACCTGTGGATCCTGGTTTCACGGGAGGCTACCCCCCAAGGTCCACGGACTAGCTGAACACGGGTGGGCTGGTCATGTATGCGCTCTGTACCTCAGTTTCCCCGCTTGTGAGATGGGCTCATAGTTCGCGGCCACGTGCGCAGTGTTTAGAAGGTGTGTGGCTCCGAGTAAGCGCCCCGAAGCCTTAGTTCTTTTCCACATTAAAGTCTCCTCATCTGCATTAATGTTATCCTTGGCCTTGGGGGGTGGGGAGGGGGTCCCAGCCGCAGGGAGGGGCTCAGAGCTCAGAGAGCCTCCCCGAGGCGACACAGCGGCTCGTGATGACGTGATGTCCTTGGCTGTCACTGGTCCAGCCCTTGCTGGGGCCCACTTCGTGGTGACCGGTGGCCCTGCTTTTGTGCTTTCCCACCTCCGCTGCCCCGGCACGCACACGGAAGACGGACCCCAGCCTGGAATTCCTGCAGCAGGGAGGTCTCCTGACCCCCGCCCCCCAGACTCCCACTGCCCTCGGCTCTGGCTCTCGGTCCCGGGACTGCATCTGGGGCCCTCGTCACCATCCCCCCCACCCCTGTGCAGGAACTCGTTTTTCCCCTAATGGTCCCCCTTTCCCTGCGTGGCTCTGCTCACTGCCCCCGCCTTCGTCCACCATAAAAACCAAATGAAACGATCCCTGATCCCTTCAGCCATGCCCACCTCTGTCTTCCCTCTGGCTAAACCCCTCGAAAGGCCCATCTGTGCACACGGTCTGTACCGCGCCCCCGTCCCTGCTCTCCTGCACCCTGTGCTCTGGGGAGACCACTGCCCCCCAAGGCTGCCAGGGATCTTCACATTGCAAACACGACAGCCAGTTCTCCGTCGTGGCTTTGTTTCACCCCCCCGGCCTGGCAGAACCGGCCACTGTGCCTCTCCCCGCCTCCTTCTAGAAGCACCGTCTTCCCACCGATTCTCGGATTCCACAGGCTCCCTGGCCCGCTGCCAGCTCTCCGGCCTCCTTCTCAGGTCAGGTCAGAACCCTGGCCTCAGCCTGTCTCCCCTGTGTTCTCTCCCTGATGGGACCATCTGGGCCTCTGACCTAGAACATTCCAGGCACTTGGGGGAGTCCCGCCGCCCAGACCTGGATCTCCTGCATCGGCTGGGCTCTTACGCCAAGCTCTTATATATCACACCACAGCCCCTGCCTCCGAGCTTGTGCTATTTTCCTGTGGCTGCTGTAAGAGGACCACGAGCCAGGTCCTTAAGGGAAACAGGTGCCTGCTCTCACAGCTCTGGGGGTTAGAAATCTGGGGTCCGAGGCGTCTCCGGGGCCGTGTGCTCTCTGAAGGATCGGGACGAGCCTCCCTGTGCTTTTCCTTCGGTTCTGGAGGCCGCTGCCGTGCCTGGCCGGCAGCCACACCGTCCAGCGTCCGCGGGCGCCTTCACTCTTCCTCCGTCTGTCTTCTTACAAGGACAGCAGCCACGTCCCTTGGGGCCCACCCTGATGGGCTCTTCCTCACTGCGTCCCATCTACAGGACCGTAGGGGGTCAGGACTTGAACATGTCTTTTTTGGGGACACAACATGTCACACATGACCAGAACGGAATTCAGTTGTTTGTCCCCCGTGCCCTGGCCCTGACCTGCTCCTCCCCGTCGTGCCCATCCTTGGGAACGTGCACCTGCGCCTCCAGCTGACCAGGCCAGGAACTGGGGACCCGGCCTTGGGCCCTGTTTTGTCTCCTCCCCGACCACGGGACCCGTCGGGAGGTCTCTGGTGCTGATCTCTCAAACACCCCCAAATCTGTCCCCGTCCCACCGTCTCCCCGGGCAGCTGCTCTCTCTTGGACAGCAGCGCTCCCTCCTCCGTGGTCTCCTTGTCACCACCCTCCCCCAGGTCCCAGAACCCCAGAGGTTCCCATGTCACCTGGGATAAAATCCCCCTGCCTTCCCGTGGTCCGCAGCCCCTGGTGACCCCGCCCACTGTCAGATGACGCGGCTTCCCGCCCTCCGTCCTGGCCGGGCCCGGCTGCACCTGCCGGCTCTCCTTCCCTCCCGTGTCCCAGGCCGGCTCCTGCGCCGGGGACGCCGTCCCCCAGCTCGCTGTCCCGCTTCCTCTAGGCTGCGTGCCTCGGGCTCTCTGGGATAGAGGACTGCGGTGTCGCTCTGCGAGCCCCCGCCGGCCACCTGGATTATTCACTTCCTCCTCCACTGTCTGCTTCCTGCCACGGCTGGGCCCCCAGTGCCTACACCAGACCCTGGGGCCAGGAAGGTGCTCGAACGTACCTGCTGGGTGAATGACTCAGGGCCCCGTGGGTGGCCCCAAGCCAGTGAGGCACCACGGGGCACCGTGTCGGGGCTCCACAGGCTGGTCGGACCCCAGGCTCCCCTCACTGGCAGAGAAGACCCCCGAGGGGCTGCCCACCTCTGTCCCCTCCACTCCCCGGGAGTGACCCATCTCCCCGGCCAGACTTCTCCTGCCAGCAGCCCCACCCCTGCCTCTGCACACTCCCCCCCCCGCCCCCCAGCCCCCCGGCAGGTGCCGCTCCAGCCGTGGACATGAGCCCCTCACGGTTCCCCCAGCAGCCCTGCGAGGGAGGCCGGCTCGCCCCCGCCTCCTGACGGCAGAGCTGGACAGATGACCGGCCGCAGAGGCAGATGTTTTAAGTGAGTCACAGTTCTGACTTCCTCAGAGAAAAGCCCCCGAGGAACAGAGGAGCTCGGCCTGCCCCCCACCATTGCTCCGAGGGACCCCAGATCTAGCTGGTGCTCGGCCCAGGCGGGCAGGGACTCCGGGGCCCGAAAACCCATGGGGGTGTGGAGAAGGGGAGGGCTTCTTTCTCTCTCTCCCTCTGCACCCCCCCCCCCATTCTCTTTATCTCGAATGAGTAAAATCTTCAAAAAAAAAACCCAAACCTATCAAGCCATGAAGAGACACGGGGGAACCTTAAATGCAAATTGCTTGGTGACAGAAACCCATCTGAAAAGGCTCCACACGGGGCTTTGGTTTTAACCACTGACATTCTGGAAAAGCCAGACGTCACGGGACAGTAAAAAGATCAGTGGTTGCTAGGGGTTGGGGGGGCGGCCGGGATGAACAGGTGTGGCCCGGAGGAGTTCCAGGGCCGTGAAGCTACTCTATTATGCTGTGATGGTCGGTGCTGGTCATTCTACGTTTGTCAAGACCCCCGGAACGTCCACCACCACGAGGGAACCCTGATGTCAGCTGCGGACTTGAGTTCTCAGGAGAGCTCAGCCAATCTCTTCATCTCCTGAGCGGGTTGCAGAGAGTCTTTGGATGGGGGTAGGGGGGCACAGGGGAGAAAACCCCAGGCAGGTTGGATTTAAAAAGGAGGATTCAGGGAACATTTGGATCCTGAAGGCTGAGCCCCCTTCCCGGCTGGCTGCTGCTAGAACGCTGGCTGCCAAGCCCGTGCGCCCCTCGGTGGCGAACACAAGAGGCTTTGCTGGGGACGGTGGCCGGTGCTCTGGGAAGCTGGGGAAGGTCACACATTAAAATTTGGAGGAGATGCCTGTGAATATATGAACATGACTCTTCGGTGCACAAAAAAGCTCTGGGAAATGAAAAAAAAAATCCGATGACACACGTAAAAAACCACGAAGTCTTAGAAGACGAATTTAAGGAAATCTCCCCGAAAGTAGAACGAAAAGACAGATGGAAACAAAACCCCCAGAGAGCCCGTCCAGCGCCTCCAACATCTAAACGCAGCGGTTCTGGAGAGAGAAAACAGGAAAAGGCGGAGGAAGTCAAGTATTTCTCGATCGGAAGGGCCCAGGGGAGCCCAGGACTAGAGGCTCCCACCCTGGACCTCCCTGGGTATCTGGGCAACCCCGGGTGCAGAGAGCAAGCCCTGTGGGTTTCTGGGGCGGGCAGACGGGCTCACCCGAAGGACCGGGACTCCGTTGGACTTGAAATGTCTGAACAGTCCTGTGAGACAGGAGCCTTCGAATTCCCGAGGGAAGGGACCCAGCCGTCCCCACTCCGGAGTGAGCGAAGCGAGTGTTCACGCAGTGACTTACACGTGGATGTTTCCAGCAACGTGGTTCACACGAACCAAAAAGTGGGAACCTCCCAAATGTCCAAGAGTGGGTGAACGGGCAGACAAAATCTGGTGTAATCCGTGCGCTGGAGTTTTATTTGGCCGTCGATAGGAAGGATCCTGATGAGGTGATCCTCATGGTGGTAGACATGGGGGAGCCTTGCAATCGCTATGCCAGATGGAAAAACCAGGGTCACCTACTGGTGGTTGAATCGATAGGAAACGCCCCGAATGAGGTGGTCTGCGACACAGGAAGTACAGGGGTGCTTGCCGGGAGCTGGGGCTGGGTCGGTACTCCTGGGCGCGGGGTTTCCTTCTGGGAGTGATGAAACTGTCCCAGGATCCCAGAGCAGTCAGTGATGGTTGCAAACTAAAAGCCACGGAATTGGACACTTCAAACAGGTTAAAATGGTGAATTTTGATGTTAGTGGAATTCTTGATTAGCAAAAGGGAGACTAGAGTAAAAATTGATGTCCAAAATTGCAGAGGCTCGAAGAGTTTATTTCTTCGGGCACCTTTTCTTAAAAATAAGGAAGTAAATTGGAGCATCCGGGTGGCTCATTGGGTTAAAGCCTCAGGTCACGATCTCAGGGTCCTGGGATCGAGTCCCACATCGGGCTCTCTGCTCAGCGGGGAGCCTGCTTCCTCCTCTCTCTCTGCCTACCTGTGATCTGTTTGTCAAATAAATAAATAAATAATAAAATCTTTAAAAAAAAAATAGTAAGGAAGTAAACCAAGAAAAATGGAAGACCTAGGATCCAGGCAGGCTGAAGGCAGATGCTTGACCCACTGAGCCACCCATGCACCCCTCAAATCGACCTTAACCGTCCTTGAATGTACTGTTCGGTAGTGTTCAGTGCATTCACGTTGCTGTGCACCCGACCCACAGGCCTTCTTCCTCTTGCAAAACAAACTCGGTTCCCATTAAACAGCACCCGATTTCCCTGTCTCCCCACCCACCGGCGACCACCATCGAACAATGTTTAAGGATGACGTTTGTTGACACTCCGGTATGGGGCAGACATAAGTATTTCATCCTCGGGGAGAAAAATAAAAGGAATATTTTCTACAGATGACGAGGCCGAAGCTCAGAGAGGTCAGGTAACTTGCCCAGGCTCACACAGCTGGTACGCGGCAGAGAGTTTCCATGCAGGTCTGTCTGTCTCCAAAGTTCTTGCCCGGGACAGCCCCGGGAAGCCCCGGTGATAGCTGAGGCCCGCTGCCCTTGGGCGTCTTCTCTTCCTACCCGCCCTGTCCCCTGCGCACCGGAAGGGAAAGATAGGATGAGGCCCGGGGACCCAGGCCGGCTCTGCTTGGGCTCAGTGCACCCTCCGGACCGGACTCTGTCTGTGTGCCAACAGGTTGGCGGGACGAAGACTGGCGTGGTGCGGTACGTGGGGGAGACAGACTTTGCCAAGGGCGAGTGGTGCGGCGTGGAGCTGGATGAGCCCCTTGGGAAGAATGATGGGGCGGTGGCGGGCACCAGGTATGGTAGACTCCCCCCGGGCTGCCTGGGAGCGGCTCCTCCTGCCCTGGTGGGAGTGGGGGCTGGGGCATCTGAGGAAGCCGGTAGCTGAGCCAGGCACCATGGGAGAGGTGCTGCCACCTTCCTACGGGCTGAGGAATAGCATCCCCATTTAACAGATGAGAAAACGGAGGCCAGAGAGGTCATTGCTCAAGGTCACACAGTCACGGACAAGTGCTGGGAGAGTTGTCGGTTCTGTGTTCGCTCTTGTACGCCACGTGTGGCTAGGTGGGGCAGGGGCCGTGGAAGCGAGAGGGAGGGCTGACAAGGGAAATAATCTGACACTGTCTCGGGCCTACAGCTCTGGGTAGGGTCACAGCTGGGCTCCAGGTCTCACGCCCTCTCTGATTAGAAGGAACTGGCTGCCTGGAGTCAGGGGCCGGGGGTGTGAGGTTCTGGGTGAGCAGTCTGGCAGGGGCATGGGGCTAAGGCCTGGCAGCCCCTTGTGCACTGGCTGTCCTGAGGCTGGCTTGTGCCGCCTCTGAAAAGTAGCGGTTACTGGGGTTCAGGTCAAGCTCTGGGGGAACAGCCCTCCTTGGCCCAGCTCTTGCAGGAAAGGGGGCTTTTTTGGTGGGAGGTCTGCTGGGTCGGGACCCGGGGTGGGGGGCAGTCCTAGTAAAGACCCTCCTGTAGGAAGTACGGAGGCACTTTCAAGGTGAGGCAGGAACTGAACGGGACCGGCTCCCCGGCCCCTGGTGGAGTCCGAGCCCTGAGAGGTTTTGAGAGAAGACAGGCCAGCGTTCCCCTGACAACGCTGCGCCTTCCTGTTGGCAAGCTGGGCGTTTCTCTCAACTCACTCTTGCCTTCAGAATTTGGGGGCTGGGGGACAGCAGCCCCCCACCTCCAAGGTGTCCCCCTCAGGTTTTGGTTGCTGCACTCTGGGAGCTCTGTGAGCAGGGGGGTCAGTGGGGTTCCTTGGGTCTGAGATGACCCGGGGGCCGTCATGAAAGTGGGGGCTGCAGATAGGGCTGGGGAGGGCTTCTGAATGGTGTGTGGGAGCCAAGCCCAGAAGACTGGGGAGTCCGATGCTGGCATTGCCTTTAACCAGCTGTGTGACCATAAGCAAGTTCCTTAACCTCTCTCAGCCTACATCTCCTCATCCGTGAAACGTGGATGAGAGCAGAGTGGCTAGGGGATAGGAATGGGCACGGAGTGGGTACTCGATAGTCATTATTCCCCCAGACCCCTCCACGTATGCCCAGTGGCTCTTTATGGCTACAGAGACTCTCCGGCCCTATTCCCCTCTGTACCCTTTCTGGGAGTCCCCTGTATTGGTCGTGGGGTGAGGGTCTCTGCTGGGGGATACTAGGCTCTGGGCCGTGGAGCCGTGACGACAGTGTGAGTCTCTCCTGCTTCCCCCAGGTACTTCCAGTGCCCACCCAAGTTTGGTCTCTTCGCGCCCATCCACAAGGTCATCCGCATCGGCTTCCCGTCCACCAGCCCGGCCAAGGCCAAGAAGACCAAGCGCATGGCCATGGGCGTCTCAGCGCTGACCCACAGCCCCAGCAGTTCCTCCATCAGCTCTGTCAGCTCCGTGGCTTCCTCCGTGGGGGGCCGGCCCAGCCGCAGCGGACTGGTGAGGGGGGAGCGGGGAAGGGGTACCCTGGTGTGTGTGGGGGCGAGAGGGTAGGGACAGAAGGATCTGGGTGTCCCATTCTCCCCTGACTTGCTGTGTTCCACGTATCCCAGTGTGGGGTTTTGGAACAAAGGTGAAATCTTAGGGATCCCTAGCGGGCTCAGTCAGTGGAGTGTGTGACTCTTGATTCAGGGTTGTGAGTTCAATCCCCACGTTGGACATAGAGCCTACTTAAGAAGGGGGAAAAAAAAGAGATGGGGGGAAAAAGATGAAAGTTGAAGTCTTTTAATAGGAAAGATTGATCCATTTATGTTTATTGTTATTTTTACATTACGGATTTGTCAGCAGCCTTACCCCTTCCCTGGGAGTTAAGGAGGGTCATGCAGATAAAAGACAGGTAGTATGGATGGGGGGCAGGTCAAGGGCAGGGAGTTCCAGGTTGCCACAGGCACCCTGAGTAAGAGGAGAAGGCAATGCTGCCCTGCTGGGGGCATAGAGCCTTCTGGGCAGTCTGAGTCTAGGCGGGGAGTCTAGGATGTGTGCAGAGAAAGTGGCCCAGGTGAGGCAGAGCCCCGGTGCTGTGACTGTCAGGGGTCAGTCGGGCTCTCCTGAAAGCCGGGAGCTCCCAGCATCTCGAACATCACGATTCCCCCTACGTAGAGTGCCTAGGTCACTGGCAGGAGGAGCAGGCGCCCGGGGGGGCAAGGCGCTCGAGCCGTAGTCTGGACGGTGCTCCAGACCCCTGAGTCCCGCCTGCACCCGCGCCTTCCCGCAGCTCACAGAGACCTCCTCACGCTACGCCCGCAAGATATCGGGCACCACTGCCTTGCAAGAGGCGTTAAAGGAGAAGCAGCAGCACATCGAGCAGCTGCTGGCTGAGCGGGACCTGGAGCGGGCCGAGGTGGCCAAGGCCACAAGCCACATCTGCGAAGTGGAGAAGGAGATCGCCCTGCTCAAGGCGCAGCACGAACAGGTGGCTGGGCCGGTGGGGTCGCGGGGGGTGGGCGTTGGGGGCGCCCCCGGGTCAGCCTTGCTGGGCACCCTCACACAGAGAACCTAAGACCCCTCCTCTTCCCCCTGACGATCCGGAGCCTGGCTCTAGCGGGCTTTTTCCTACTTAACTAGAGTGGGAGCACTTTCTAGGTCATGGAAAATTCTTCCCTGTTTTCGCGGCTGCGTGGCCGTCTATCGCGGGCTGTGTCCTTGCCCGCGCAGCCAGTCCCCTGTGGTGGCTCAAGTTATTTCCAATTACTCACATCGTCTAAATATACTCAGGTACACAGTTCTTGGTCTGTCCCCGTCCACGGTCCAGATCGTGCTTTCGGGTAGATCCGTGTGTTGGGTTCAGGGCGGGGAGCCCTCTCCCATCGACTTGGGTCTGCTGCTGTCACCTGCCTCTCTTCCCTTATGGAGGCGTTTGTCTCCTGTGTGACAGATCCTTCCTGGGTCCCCATCCCCACTGCGAGCCTGACTCCGCCCGGCCTCGACTGTGGTGATAAAGGCCAGGCTCCCGCGTGTGCTGGGACAGGGGCCTTCCCAGCACGGTGGGTCTTAGGCCCTTAGTGGCAGGCACTGGAGTGCCGGGCACTGGGGACAGGTGGAGGTTCCCACAGGTGAGCCTGGCCTCTGCCGTTCCTGGCGCTCAGCCGGGCCGTCCTCCCTTAACAGCGAGGCCCGTGGGCCGTGCCCCTCCAGCGGGGGCGGCCCGAGTGGCAGGCCTGGGTCCTCGCTTGGCGTCCCTCCCCCCACGCGGACCCCGGGCCCCGGAGGGGGCTGACGCCGCGCTGGCCCTCGCTCGGGGCCCAGTATGTTGCAGAAACAGAGGAGAAGCTGCAGCGGGCCCGGCTGCTGGTGGAGGGCGCGCGGAAGGAGAAGGCAGACCTGTCCAACCAGCTGGAGGAGGAGAGGAGGTACGGGCCACCCTGCCCCGGGCCGGGGCTGTCTGAGCTCCGCAGGCCGGCCCCTCGTCCGCTAAGTGGGGTGGTGGTCCCCATCTCTGCAGGCTCGAGGGGTCACCACATCCGTCCGCGGCTCTCCTTCCTGACCGCGAGGGCGGGGGGTTCACTGCACCTGACCTGCCGGCCGGGACAGCACATCCTGAGGGGAACATGCGGGGTGGGCCGCCCCCCCCCCCCCCCCCCCCCGCGCTGGCTGCACCTGCAGAGCACCCCGCTGGGCTGGGTCGGGTCCCCGAGGCTCAGAGAAGCAGCTCCAAGAGTTACCATGAGTCCCGGAGGCGGCTGTCCCCCCCATGTCACAGATGACGAATCGGAGTCTCAGAGGGGGCGGGGCTTTGCCTGAGGCCACCGGTCTGTTGATGATGACGCTGGTTCTTTCTCTCCTGCCCCCGCAGCCGGTGGGGACCATGGTTCCCTCCATGCTGGCCTGACTTGGTCCTGGGTCAGAGCAGGACAGAGCTGACAGGGCTTCTCTTGGCCCAGGGTCCTCTCCCTGTCCCCTAGACCACACCCAGATTTCTCTTCCTTTTTTTTTTTTTTTTTATAAAGTTTTTATATTTATTTATTTGAAAGAGAGACACTGAGAGAGAGAGCTTGAGCAGGGGCGTAGGGAGAGAAGCAGACTCCCCACTGAGCAGGGAACCCGATGGGGGACTTGATCCCAAGGTCCTGGGGTCATGACCTGAGCCGAAGGCACTTGCTTAACGACTGAGCCACCCAGACGCCCCCGACACCCAGATTCCTGGGGCTTCTTCCCCTCCCCCATGCCTCAGGCAGCCCCCATGCTCATCCCCGCCTCTGGGCTGTTCTGGAGCTCTCAGCCAAGGCCTGTGAGCCACAGGCTGCTGTTACTGTCTGACTTGGAGAGCGAAGGGCTTATTTATATCTGCCTGCGACAGTTTTCGGGGCCCACACATCTGGTTCCCATGGTGACACGCCCGAGGCCGACAAACAGAAAACTTGAGGCTGTCCTGGGGGCTGTGTTCACCGAGGGCCTGCGTGCGGGCCCCTGGGCTTGCCGGGTGACCTTGGGCAGGTCTTCTTGCCCTTGGAGCCCCCGTCTCCCCATCTGTGTGCCGGGAGCTGTCGGGAGGCCCCAGGACGGGCAGCTCCGTGCGCCGTTGCGTGCCCGCGTCTCCCCTGTGCTATCTTGGCACGTGGGTGGGTGACTGTGGGAGGCAGGGCAGTGGGGGCCCCTGTTAGGGAGCAGCTCCATGGCTCCGGGCCCCGATTTTGTGGGGAAGGGATGCGAGAGTGGTCAGCGGGGAAGAAGCCCACACCCCCGCCCTCCCCGAGGATGGCAACAGGACAGCCCACCCTCCCTCGTCCCACAGCCACCCTAGGTGGGAAGGATGTCGCCTGACTTGCCCCGTTTTAGAGAAGCCCGTGGTCTCAGAGTAGAGCACAGGGCCGGACGCTGGGAGGGCTGGAGGTTTCCAGGAGGCTCTGCCCCAATCACCGTGACTCTGGGACGGTGCCTTCCCTGGGCCTGAGCACTGGCTGGCGGCCTCTCCCTGCCCTCATTGAGGTGCGGCCCACCGCTCCGAGTCCAGCCCGCTCAGCCCCGTCTCCCCCTGCAGGAAGGTTGAGGACTTGCAGTTCCGGGTGGAAGAGGAATCCATCACCAAAGGAGACCTGGAGGTAACGCCCGCCCCGCCCCGCCCCTGCCTGAGCTCCACTCCCCACTGCCCTCCCCCAGCCCTTGCCGGGCACACGGTCCTGAGGACCAGGCAGCAGCTCTGGCCTCCCCGGGAGGGGGCTGGGGACATTAAAAGGGGGAAATCCAGAAGAGGCCCCTGGGAGGATGGGGAGGGGCAGGTCATGAGAGACTCTGGTGTTGGGGGGCGGGAAGCGGCTCAGCTGCCCTGGGCGGGGGGAACAGGCCTCCTTTTGTTTGGCTGCCAGGTGGGGTGGACTAGGGTAGCCTTAGGACATGGTGGCTGGACTCCCCCGTCCCTTCTTTGTTGGATGGGCCCTTCATTTGTCTTGGATTCCAGGTGACGTTTGGGCTGGAAGTAGCTTGTTGTTGGGTCTCAGGGCTTAGGGGTGACACAACAGCCCCAGAAAATCAAAGGGACTCACCCAATCAGGGAGCGAGGCTGCAGCCCCTGGGGTCAGGACCCGGGACTCCTGGCTCCCGAGCTCCGCCGTGAGGAGGACCATTAGGGCACCTCCTGTGTTACAACACCTGGACAGGTGGTCTGGGCAAAGGTGAGCCTTTCAGTCCCTGCTCACCCCACCCGTTCTGAGCCCCTCAGTCAGTGAACGCTCCCCGCCACCTCGGCCTCCACCACATCACACAGACCTCAGGGCTCACGCGGCCAACGCTGGATGTGCAGGAGTGCCTCGCTGCTGTGGTCTTCCCAGCTCCCTGGGAGGTGACAGGGAAGAGGGGGGGCTCCTGGAGCCATCGATGGGGCGGGGGACAGTGAGTTCAGTCCTCCGCACACCGGCCTGGCCCGAACTGGCCCTGGGCAGTCCCTTTCTTCCCCAGGCCTCCCTTTTCTCATCTGCAAAACGAGGAGGTTGAACTAGGTAGTGATTCTCAGACTTGAATTCATCGCCTAGAGGGCGTGTTCAGACGCGGTGCTGGGCCCAGGCTCACTGCTTGACAGGTCTGGGATCTGAGAACTGGCATTTCTAGCAAGTTCCCAGGTGATGCCAGTCTAGGAACCATACTTGGGGATCACTGCACTTGATCTTTTTTTTTTTTAAGATTTTATTTTTAAGGAATCTCTACATCCAGGTTGGGGCTCGAACTCATAACCCTGAGATCAAGAGTCATGGGCTCCGCTGACTGAGCCAGCCCGGCGCCCCTATACTAGATCATTTCTGAGCCCCAACTAGAAAGTATAGTTTCTGATTTTGTGAAAGAGCTGCCTTAAGGGCCCGTGGCATCGCTGCCCAGCAGAATTGTGCCTGTGCTTGACCTGTCCCTGGGTGATCCTGGCTGGGGGAGGGGTGTGTGTGATCGGGGTAGGGTTCCTGGCGGCTGCCCCTGAATGGAGCAGATTTTGCCACCTAGCTTTAAGGATGGATATCGGGGTACAACCCCCATGTAGGACCCGAGCCCAGCATTACGACATCATCTTGTACGTTCCCTCTCAGCCAAGGGGGTGGGTTGGGTTGTGTGGTTGCATGTGGCTGGCTCTCCTGCCCGGCAGTGGCCCTCTTTGCAGGCGTTGGGGTGGGCTTCTGGAAAAAGCACCTGTGCTTGCAAGAGACAGAGACCCCTCCTGCGCATGTCACTTGAGGGGGGTTACTGAAAGGCTACAGGGAACTGTCACTGGCAGTTCAAGGACCTAACGCAAGAAATGGCATCAGGAGCCGAGCCCCTTCTTTGCTCAGAGGTTTCCTTCTGCTCCTGACTCGTGGTCAGTCTCCACGTCTGTCTGTCTCTCTGTTTCTCCTCTAGCCTGTTCTATCTCCTGGACTCTTAAGCAGGTTTGCTCCCTCCTCCTGCCCCGCCCCCCAACCTCCCACCCGCCTTCTTGCAGCCTCCTGGCCCCGCCCACCTGCCAGCCTCCGGTCCCGCCCACCCACCTCTGGCCCCGCCCACCCACTGCTTCCTGTCCCTCCCCAGGGTCCAGCACCGCCTCCCACCAGCACGTGCCTCTGCCCTCGGGTCCCAGGCTAGACAGTGAGCAGCCGGCTTTGGATCCGGTGTCCATCCGGTCGCCTTCAGCCCCAGCTGGGAGGGACCCTGACAGATGGCGACAGCCAGCCAGTCGGGGGGCACCGGGGTCCCCTTCCTGCTGCTTTCCTTGTGACCACATTCATGACGACCAGAACGCAAATGGTCCCAAAGTTCTGCTCACACCCACCCATCTCGGGAGTCAAAAATAAAATGCATTCCTGTGAGCTCCCGGTCTCCCGCCAGCTGTCACCCCATCTCTCTGCTTGGCTGCCTCCTGGCCTCACTCCCTGGTTCCAGCCTCTTAGCCTCCTTCCCGATCTCTAAATGTTGGCCTGTCCCGGGGCCCCTTTGTCCGCCGACCTACACTGTCCCTGAGAGCGTCAGTCTGTACCGTTCAGCGTCCTCTGTGAGCTCATGATTCCCTCGCCCCCCTGCGCGCACACCGGCCCCAGGAGGGGGGACCACGGTGCCAGCAGCAGCCTCCAGGGCTGCCGTAACAAATGACCGCAATTCAGCGGCTTAAAACAACGCAGACTTACTCTGTCGCTGTTCTGGAAGCCAGACATCTGAAATCCAGGGGTTGGCAGGCTTCCTTCCCCTGGAAGGCTTGAGGGAGAGCCTGTTCCATGCCGGTCTCCCCGCTTCGGTAACGCTGCTGGCAAACCCTTGGCTTCCCTCGGCTTGAGACTGAGTCACTGATTCTGTCGTCATGTGGCCTTTGTGCCAGTGTGTTCCTGTGTCCCTGACTTGCCTTCAAATAAGGACACCGGTCACTGGGGTTGGGGTCCGCCTTCATCCGGCATGACTTCATCTTAACGAGTCACACGTGCCCAGACCCTTCTTCCAGAACAGAGTCCCATTTGGAGGCTGCAGGTTAAGGTGAGGTTTTGGGGGACACTATTCAACCCAGAGCATTTGTTCCTATTGTCCCCCCCCCACCACCACCCAGTCCCGCAGATGGCTGCTTAGCTGACTCGTCTTGAATCCTTCCGTCATCCCTCTGTCAGAAATCCTGACCACCTCCGGTGTTTCTCTGCTACCCGCTCTCCTCACCGAAGCTTTGCAAGTTTTATCACTGGGAGGTTTGGAGGCTACACATGACTAGGGAAGAAGGACAAGGAGCCCGCATCAGTGGCCGGTCAGCGGGCTCAGCGGGCTCAGTGACCGTCAGCTCATGGCTCGTCTTCTTCCAGAACACCACCCCCCCCCCGCCAAACCAGCCCCCTCTCAATGTTGCAGTAAAGCAAACCGACCAGATCTCTTAAGAAGGGTAACCAGCCCCTGCTGCTGTCGTGCTCAAACCTCTAACACCACGAGCCCAGGTAAAGGGCCCAGGAGAGCCCCTTGGGGTCCCAGCAGAGCCCCTTGGGGTCCCAGCCCCGTGCCCCTGGGCTGCAGGCCCGTGGAAATTCTCTGTTCCCGGACGCTCCGAGCTCTGTCTGCCTCTGAGCTACTCCGTGTGCGGATTTTTGCTTCTCCTTCGGGCCTTACCTCCCATGATCTCTCTCGGAGACGCCCCCTCTGCCTCTTCGGTAGTATGTCTGTCCGCCGCACCCCCCACCCTGAGCCCTGTTCCCAGCCGCACCCACAACCTGAAATCTATCATTTCCATCCCTCCCCGCAGTGTATGCCCTGGGGGGACAGGGTCCCTGTCTGTCTCGTGCACCTTTAAGTCCCCACGACTGGAGCAGGCAAGGAGCCCCGGGAAGGTGGGAATCCCAGGTCGCAGGCTGGGGCCAGGCTTTCTGGTTCTTGAGTGGACGTCTGCCACGAGGCACCGTGAAAATGTGCCTCTCCCCGCTGCCGCCCCAGTGGGGACTCGACCTTCTTGGGGTTCAGTGGTTGTTGATTAATCAATCATCCAGGGCTTAAAACGGGTTACGATTTTGTTAACTAAATAGCACCTGTTGCGTCACTCGGTCACGTGCCTGGGGGGACCCGTGGGGGGAGCAGAGAAGCCAGGCTCGTGAACTCAGAGTCTGCTCCCTGTCGATGTGTGCGCTCTGAGGACTAAAGAGAGGTCAAGAGAGGTGACACGTGCCTCTGACCTTCAGGGGCCCCTAGTGCAGGTGGGGCATCTCCTCCCCCAGTAACGATTCCAGCCCTCAGTTACCCGAGGGGTATTTCGGGACGGTGGCTCTGTGCTTCGCAGGGGTGCGGGCCCCGTGTCTTCAGAGGCCACGCTGCAGGTGCGGGGCGTAGGCAAGGCTTGGCCGAGCTCCTGGATTTGAGCTGCGGCAGGGAAATGGGGGTCCCTTGCTCCAGGAGCCCCCTTTGATGGTCTGTATTGCCCCTGGAAGTCTGTGGCTCCCCACCCCAGCACCGTCCCCCCACCCCCCATGGAGCTCGGCCAGCTCCAGGCCGAGGCACCAGTCCTGGCACCGGGTGTGGGGGGGTGTCTGAGTTCCCGCCCTGGAGCTGCCCCGGGTTGCTGTGTGATCCCGAGCCCAGCCGAGGCTTCGTCTGGAGTAGCTGCTCCCGCCTGCGAGCCGGGGAGACGGCCGAGACCCCCCTCCCCACGGGGGTTGGGTCCTATAGTTAGCGCTCGCGACAGAAGTGACGTCCGCCCTCACTCTCGCTGCTTCCAGCACCTCGACCGTGGGCACGGCTGATGAACAGCAGCTCCAGGGAGCTTGAGAAGCAGGAGCGTGGTGGCCCCCTCCTCACACCCTGGGCAGTGCCCCTGGAGTGGATGGAAAGCCAGATTGCCCCCCCCCCAAAATGTAGCCTGAGAGCCTGTTCTCCAACCTCCAGCTTTCTGTGGTTGAATTTATCTTAATTAAGCCCTTGAAGTGAGTCCGCTGGGTCCCCCTGTTTCCCCGCGGAGACCCCAGCCTACAGACCAGGAGGCTAGAAGTTTGGGGTGGGGCTGATGCGGGGCAGCAGGGGGGTGTCCTTTCGGGAGCACCTATTGAAACTTGGGATTGTGAGGCTGGGGGCTTTTTCTTGTCTCCGGGACCACCAGTAATCATTTACAGTCGGGCCTGCCTAGCGTGGGTCCTGCCCGAGCTGCGGGGCCCACCCTCTAGGAGAGGAGCGTGGGGACAAGCCCCCCCCCGGGCCAGCACCCAGGGGCTGACCCCGAGACATTGTCAGCCTGTAATGTCCTGAAGGAGCCTGAGCCTGGCAGCTCGTTAGCATGCGGCCTGCCGCCTTCCTGAGACACTGGGACAGAGAAGCTTTCTGGTTGTTCCTTCAGGAACATTCACAGAGGTCAGATCCTAGGCCAGACGACACAGGCGTCTCTCGCTGTGCAGGAACCGCACGCGTGTTTCTTGGGTGGGTCTCTGCTGTGTGCATCCCCCTTGCTGGTGACGGGCTGCAGGGACAGTCGAGTCCCTGAGTCACCGGCTGCCTCTTCAGACTGGCCCCACAGGTTTGCTCTAAACGGCTTCTCCGGGGGCTGGAGGCTGAGGAGGCCCCCTGGCTTCTCCCTGCAATGAACGTGGCCTCCAGATTGGCCCCGGGGGGCCTGGGTCCGGCGCCCTTGGCCCTGGCTGCCACCCTTGCAGATCGGTTTTGAGCAGATGCCTGGCTGCATGGCCTGAGAAAGTCGGGCTTTGGTTAGCGTGGGAAGCCGGAACAGGCGCGTTCTTGTGCTTTGCGGAGACCAGGCCTTACCTGTGGGTAAAGGCCACGTAAAACCTTCCCTTTCGAATGGCTCTGCGCCTTCAGCTCAGGCCTGGGGGCCGGGAGTCCTGGGTTCCTTTACCAGTCCGTCCATCTCGGGGCCTGCAGCGTGCGGGATCTGGGGGGGAAACGGGCCGGCACCTGAATGGGGAGCAGGAGCAGGCGGGGGGGCCCTCCCCAGAGCCACCAAGAGGTGACAGGCGGGAGTCTGGTGCCCTGAAACCACCCGCTGTGGGGTGGGCTGGCTTGCGGGGGCAGGAGTGCCGCAGCCCCTCCCCTGCCTTTAAACAAACCCACCTGGGGACCCTGCAGCGGCGAGGGGCAGCTGGCAAGCCCGGCCCGGCCCGCTCCCCGGACCTCCTCTGTCCCGGAGCCGCCTCCTGTCCTTGACCTGCTCTCCTGTCTTGTGCACGGAAGATGACGCCGCCTCTCTCTCTCTCTCTCTCTCTCCCTCCCTCTCTGTCTCTCTCTGTCTTCCTCCGGCTTCCTCTGCCCTGTACTCCTCTCCCCTGGGCCGCCTCCCCTGCCGCCCCGGGCGGACCAGACCCAGACGCAGCTGGAGCACGCCCGCATTGGGGAGCTGGAGCAGAGTCTGCTGCTGGAGAAGGCGCAGGCCGAGCGGCTGCTCCGCGAATTAGCCGACAACAGGGTAACGCCGCCCCCGGCCCGTCGCCTCCGCCCCTCCTTCGGCTTCTCTGTTTTAATATTTTCTCCGTCTTTGGCTGCTCTCCTCGTTGTGTTTCGCTTTTTGTGCCCCTTCTAGGAGGGAAGTCAAGGCTTAGGGGTGCTTCTGTGCCATTGCCACGTGATGCTTTTTGGGGAGGAGCGGGTCTGGGCTGTCCCGGCCCCTGTGCCCAGCGCATGGTGCCACTGGGGGTGTCCCGCGAGGCCCTGCCCCTCCCTGCCTCCCCATGCATTGCCAACGCAAGGCTTTGTCAAGTTCAGAAATTGGGGGGGGGCTCTTGGGCACGGTCTGCCCCTTCTGTATATATATATATGGACAGGTGCAGGGAAACTTATCCACGCCTGCCTTCTCCCCTTCTCGCCAGACCCGGGAGGCTGAGGAAGGCGGGAAGTCGTGGAGTGCAGATCCCGGCTTCTCTAGCCTAGCGGTCTTAATTCTGGTGGCGGGAGGGGCTCGCCTGGAGGACCTGAGGTTTTGGGGGTGTGGGAGTGTCCCTGGGGCCTAAGACTCTATCAGACGCAGGGGTGGGGTCGTTGAGATACAGTAGACCCTCTGGTGGGGGGGTAGGTCTGGGCCCGGCTGGCCCCTTGGCGGCCCCCCGCAATGTGCCCCAGGGCCGGGCCCTGAGCAGGGCCACACGTCCACACAGCTGGCCGGCCCAGCCCGGCTGCGGGTCTGGCCTCGGAGCCAAACAGCCGGCGAGCGGAGACCGGTCAGACCGTCTGAGCGGGGTGGGGGCCGGGGCGAGCGCGGTCCGTTTCTGCAGGTCAGTCTCGGCACACAAGTGAGCGTGTGTGTGTGTGCGTGTGTCTGGAGACACACGGGCGTCCCTTTGCACACACCGGCTGCGGTCCGGCGACCGTGTGTGCTTGTGCGGGATGCGCACGCGTGTGAGGAGGCTGCTTGCAGAAACCGACCCAGCCCCCCGGGGCGGGCTGGAGCCCTCCACCCCGAGGCATCTTGATCTGGGGGTCACCCTGATTAGAAAGACAAAACTGGATTTACAGAACTAAAGGTCACCTTCAGAAACAACAAAAAATTTTTTTCTAGTTAGGAAGAGATTTAAAACTTGCAAAAGTATCGTTTCCAAATAAGACCGCGATGTCATGATCCAGGTGGGGTTGGAGGGGGCAGGGGCGGGGATGAGCCTCTCAGCTCAGTTACCCATCAGGAGGTGCGTCTGGGAGCACCAGTTTTGTTCTGCCTTGGGCATTAAGCCCGACCTTTCCTGGGCCACCCGCTCCAGACGACCCTCCTAGTGAACCCACCCATTCCGGCTGGGGACCCTCCCCGAGCCAGATAAGGCAACGCTCCCTCCTCAGGAAAGCCAGAACCTCAAACAGGTGCTTTCTTTCAACCGCCAATTTGTCCTGGGCCACCCAGGGCCGCAGGGACAGTCGAGTCCCTGGGTCACCGGGCTGCAGGCCAGGGGAGTCTCTCTGGAGGTTGTGGCTGGGAGTGGGGCAGGGGGTGCTCCCAGGGATGGCCGGTGCCCAGGTCGGGTGCTGGGGTCGGCTGGTGGGGGGGGCGCCCTTCCCTTCCACGGAGCCCGCTGACCCCCGCCTGCCTCTCTCCCGCCAGCTGACCACAGTGGCCGAGCAGTCGCGCGTGCTGCAGCTGGAGGAGGAGCTGAGCCTGCGGCGCGGCGAGATCGAGGAGCTGCAGCAGTGCCTGCGGCACTTGGGCCCACCGCCCGCCGACCACCCCGAGGCGGCCGAGACGCTGCGGCTGCGGGAGCGGCTGCTGTCCTCCAGCCAGGAGCACCAGCGGGAGAGCGGCGCGCTGCGCGACAAGTACGAGAAGGCGCTGCGGGCCTACCAGGCAGAGGTGGAGAAGCTCCGGGCGGCCAACGAGAAGTATGCGCAGGAGGTGGTGGACCTCAAGGCCAAGGTGCAGCAGGCCACCAGCGAGAACATGGGCCTCATGGACAACTGGAAGTCCAAGCTGGACTCGCTGGCCTCGGACCACCAGAAGTCCCTGGAGGACCTCAAGGCCACCCTGAACTCGGGCCCGGGCGCCCAGCAGAAGGAGATTGGGGAGCTGAAGGCGGTGATGGAAGGCATCAAGATGGAGCACCAGCTGCAGCTGGGCAACCTGCGGGCCAAGCACGACATCGAGACGGCCGTGCACGTCAAGGAGAAGGAGGGGCTGCGGCAGAAGCTGCAGGAGGCCCAGGAGGAGCTGGCCGGGCTGCGGCAGCACTGGCGGGCCCAGCTGGAGGCGCAGGCCGGCCAGCACCGGCTGGAGCTGCAGGAGGCCCAGGACCGGCGCCGCGACGCCGAGCTGCGGGTGCACGAGCTGGAGAAGCTGGACGCAGAGTATCGCGGCCAGGCACAGGCCATCGAGTTCCTCAAGGAGCAGATCTCCCTGGCTGAGAAGAAGATGCTGGACCACGAGCTGCTGCAGCGTTCGGAAGCCCAGAGCAAGCAGGAGGCCGAGAGGCTGCGGGAGAAGCTTCTGGTGGCTGAAAACAGACTGCAGGCCGTCGAGTCCCTGTGCTCGTCCCAGCACAGCAACGTAGGCAGCCGCCTCTCGGGCCGGGCTGGCTGGGGCGGGGGGACGGGGCCACGGGGGCCCCCAGCGCTGGCCGACCCCTCTTCCCAGCCAGGCCCACGTGAGACCAGAGGACCCCTTCATCCCTCCATCGGTAGGGCAGGGTGACCGTGGGACCCAAGACGGGCAGAGCTGACCTGGCTGGGCCTGGAGAGATGCGTATGCTGGCACAGGGCACAGGGTTCCTCCCCGTCCCCAGGCCCCTGGTTCTCCCAGACGTGTCCCACTCTGCGGGCTCCTGGATCTCCCCAAGGCGCCAGCACCAGGACCTGCGTGGTGCGGCGGGGGGGCAGGGGGGCATCTCCCAACACAGGCACCAACCTAGGTGACCTAAGCGCGGCCCCCTTTGCCAGTCCTGATGAGCCTGAACCACAGTCACGGCCAGAGTGTGGGGTCTCCAGAGTGGGCAGTGGGAGGCTGGAAGGGCATAGTTCCAGAGCGGCTGTTGCTACAGTATCCGTTCTGGTCCGAATCGAGAAGTCTTCTAAACATCTAGTACATCTTCCTTCAGCTCAGCACGCTGAGGAGGCCCAGGCCTTGGGCGGTGTGGGCCGTGAGCATGCCCGACGGGAAGGGCCTTTCGGGTAGCTCTGGCCACCAGGCCCTTGTGCCGGGACCTGTGTTGCCTTTTCTTACCTGAACCCTTGCAAGGTTAGTGTTGTCTCGGTCTCAGATGAGCAAAGCAAGCCTGAGACGGGGTTTCCTGCCCACTAGCGGTGGGGATCAGGCCCAGCTCCGCTGCTAAAGGGCCGGCTGAGGGTGCCCAGGATGACATGGGTCCAATCCCAGATGAGGGACAGCGAGTGGCATGATCACTGCCTTTACACGGGCCCTGGGCCTCCTTGGGCGTCCGAGTCTCCTTGGGCGTTTACACTAGAGTGACCTCTAGCTGTAGGTGTTCAGGAGTTTCACAGATGGGTGCCTGTTTTGTAGAGGGACCTCTGCCTGTGTCCCCTCTGGCAGCCCGTTGTGGCAGCCTTTTTGCCCCTTTCTCCTAGGGAGGGACCATTTTTAGCAAGCGTTTTCCCAGGATCCTAGGCAGAGGGGAAAGGAACAGCCCCCAGAGTCGCTTATGTGCCCGAGGCCTAGTTGGCTTCAGAATGGGGACGGTCCCTTAGCAGAGGTGGTTTGGGACTGCTGTGGTTCCACAGGATGGCCCCCTTCCCCTCAGTCACAGACCTTAGGCCAAGGAATGGGCAGTGACCTCAGGAAGGCCCATCTCTTGATTTTCATACACGTGGAGCTTCGGTCTGGACCCACATGACTCCCAGATGCAGAGGTTTAAGTGCAGGGACAATTGGCTGAAACTTCAGAAGGGGGCTTGGGATGTATGAACAGAAGTATGAGGGGCGGGTTGATGGAGGTGACTGCCTGCGTGGCTCTCTGCTGCCCCTCAGTGTTAGACTGGCGAACTGCAGGCCCAGAGGACAGCCAGCTTGGGCAGTCTGGACACTTTTCCCGAGGAGCCGCGGGCATCCTGTTGACGTTTGCCATCCGGATTTGTTTTTCTTAATGGGTCTTTTCTTCTTTGGCTTCTGGGTTTATTATTAAAAAGAAGTCTTGGAGGGAGAGGAAGGAAGTAGCTTTCCTTGAAGTCCCTCGGGGAGCTGCCCTGTGGCGGCTGATGCTTGTTTTATGGATGAGAAACCAAGCCGGGGATTTTGCCTCTGGATAATGATGGAAACAGATTTCCAGGACTGATCTCTGTGGGTGTCCCAGGGGAGGAGACATCTGTTTAACATAACAGACATTTGCAACAAAGGGGTGGGAAGCGTTCTTGCGGAAGCTGCACAAACCGCCTTGGGGGGCACTGGGAGCAGGAAGGGGGGGTCCTCTCTTGTCAGGGGGCAGGATGGAGGACATCTGTGCTCCTTGCCCCCATATCAAGTCCCTGAGAACCAGCCTGTAGGGGTGAGGGGTGCTGGCTCTGCTGGCGGCCGGGAGGAGGGGTGTGCGGGGGGGCGTCAAGGGGGGGGGGGCTGAGCGACCCCCTTACCAGGCTCTTCTTTCAGATGATTGAGTCCAACGACATTTCAGGGGAGAAGATCAGAATGAAGGAGACTATAGAGGGTGAGTGGCCACGGGGCTGGGCGGGACCCTGGGCTTTGGGGCTTATGAAGTGCCCGGCCTTGGGCTAAACCGCTTGTTACTTGTTTGGTTTTAACTTTACTTTTTTTAATATATAAACTTCCAGTGGGTCAAAGGGCAGCGTCCGGAAAAGGGTGCCCTGTCACTTGAGTTCTCTCCCTAAAGGCACCACGTTGGCCAACTTACGGTTCCTTTCCAGAGACGCTTACACACAAACACCTGGGTCGCCCAGCCACACCTCCCGCGCCGTTCCACCCCTTTCTCTTGTCCACTTTACAGTGCCTCTTGGAGACTGTTCCAGTCTCTTCCAGTCTCTTCCATGACAGAGAATAATCCTTTGCTTGGAGCCCTGTCACGTGTTTACCCAGTTTCCTACCGATGGATTGTGGGTTGTTTCCAGTCTTTGTCTATTACATGGCTTCAGTAAATTACCTTCTGCTCTTTGGGGCTCAAAACTTCAACTCCCACTTGCTGAGGTTGAAAGTATGTTTCCCCACAAGCTTCGCCAGCAAAATATTTCATCACACTTTGTGGTCTTTGCCAGCCTGAGTGGTGAAAGAGGTTCCCTGATGTAACTTCAGCGTGCCTTCTCTTACTTCATGTCCTGTGTTCTGCTTGCGTCTTTGGCTCATTTTTTCCTAGCAGGTTGTTGATCCTCTTGTTGATTATTAGAAACTCTTTATATATGACATTGCAAACATTTTCCCCCCCATTTGTAGTTTGTCTTTTGACTTTTCTTATGGTCATGCATGCCATGCAGATTTCTTTTGAAGACTTTATTTATTTATTTTAGTGAGAGAGAGAGAGAGAGAGAGAGAAGCAAGCGGAAGGGCAGAAGGGAAGGGAAGGGGACAAGCAGACTCTGTTCAGCAGGGAACCCGACGCAGAGCTCGATCTCGTGACCCAGAGATCATGACCTGAGCCAAAAATTAAAAGTCGGACAGTTAACTGACTGAGCCACCCAGACTTTATTTATGCTTTCGTTCCTCTGAACTAGTCCTTCCTGCTCTGCTTTTTCAAAATTATAAATTCTTTTGGGTGATTTTTTTTTTTAGATGCAGCATTAAGACATAACTAACTGTTCTTTTTTTTTTTTAATATTTGATTTATTTATTTGACACAGAGAGAGATCATAAGCAGGCAGAGAGGCAGGCAGAGAGAGGAAGGGAAGTAGGCTCCCCGCAGAGCAGAGAGCCCGATGCAGGGCTCGATCCCAGGACCCCGAGATCTTGACTTGAGCCGAAGGCAGAGGCTTGAACCCACTGAGCCACCCAGGCGCCCATAACTAACTGTTCTGAAGTGAATAATTCGGGGGGCATTTAGTATGTTCAGTCAGTATCTGTAACCGCGACCTCCATCTCGTTCCAAAACATGTTTACCTCCCCAGAAGGAAACCCCGTGCCCATCGTTAGTCCCTTCCCTGCCGGCTGCAGCCCTGACAAGCACAGGTCTGCTCTCTGTCTGTGGGTTTGCCCATTCAGGCCGTCCAGTACATCATGCCATAGGCGGACGCCTGGCCTCTTTGTCTTAGCGCACTGTAAGCAAGGTTCACGTATGTAGCATGTGTCACCGCTCCGTTCCTGTTCATGCCCGAGTGATGCGCCGTCGTGTGCCCCCGTCTTACTCCTCCTCCAGCTGTTGATGGAGGGCTGGTCTGTTTCTGCCTCCCGGCTCTTGGGAGTGGTGTCGCGGTAAACACACACAAGGAGACGCAGGCGAGTCCCTGTGCCCGTGGTCGGGGGTGTGCCCGTGTGTTCTGTGTCTTAACGCGCTGAGGAAGGATTTGGTAGAACCCCTTGGCTGGTCTTGCTTATCTGCCAAGTGATGTCAGAATCTTGTTGGTATTTTTATGGGTATCCTACGTACATGTATTAACTTAGGGGAACTGGATGTGTTTCTAGCACTTTCCATAGATTGTCCTTTTGGGGATCATTCTGAGGCTCTTGAACACACACAGCTGTGTGACACGGGCACCGTGACTCTCCCCATTTATCACTCAGGGAAAGACTCCCCAAGAGTTAAATGGCCTGACACCGCGTGGTACTGGAGGCTTCTTGGGAGTGGGTCCCCCAGCGAGGGGGCTTGTGTGGGGAAGGACGTGGACCCTGGAGGCCAAGGGTAGCTTCGTTTTCGGGTTCCTGCGGGAGGGCCACACCCTTACCCACTGCCCCTGCAACACTGTGGCCCCTTGTCTCTCCTTTCTCCCCTAGGCCTGCAGGACAAGCTGAACAAGAGGGACAAAGAGGTGACAGCCTTGATGTCCCAGACCGAGATGCTCAGGGCCCAAGTAAGTGGTAAGTCTCCCTCCCGCAGGGCAGATGCGGGGGGCTCTTGCGGGGGGCCTGGAGCCCGTGGAGCATGGACTGGGTTGGCTTCTGGGTCCGGGCGTCCTCCGCCTTGAGAGGGCGACGTGGGCCAGTCCTGCTCGGACTCCCACCTGAGCAGCGGAGAGTGGGAGAGTGCGGCGCCCACGTCATCTCTGGGATGACCAAGCACCCCTGCTGCCTTCTTCCCGCAGAGCCAGTTCTGTGTTCTCTGTGTTCCGAAGTTGCATCAGCTTTCTCTCTCCTCTTGACTCCTTTTTTAAAAAATATTTATTTGAGAGAGAGAGCACAAGCAGCGGGAGCGGCCGAGGCAGAGGGAGAAGCAGGCTCCCCACTGATCGATGTGGGGCTCGATCCCAGGACCACAGGATCGTGACCTGAGCCGAAGGCAGTCACTTAACTGACTGAGCTGCTCAGGCGCCCCGTCTCTTGTCTTGACTCTAACGTTGGTCATGTACATAGAGTGCCTGTGCCCCTGGCTCCTTTCTAGATGAAATACAGGATACAGGCCTTCGGACTTGGGGGGCAGGGAGGATGCTGGCCACAGCAGGGAGCGAGACACGGACAGAAGGGGAGCCTGAAGAGAGGCACGGGTCTGGAATTTGTGATTCTGAGAACTGGCCATGCTTCTCGTCCTCCAGAATGCCGGTGGTGGTGTCCGTAAGACGCCGCCGTCCCGGGAGGTGGTCCGCACTCCCACTTCTGTCCAGTTCCCATCACGCTCACGTGGCCTCATTGGTCCCCACACAGGGCGGTTGACCTCAGACCTCTCCAAGGCTAAGGGGAGGATTTAGCTTTCCCTTGTCCAGGCCGCAGTGTCAATGCCCAGGGCCTGTCTCGGGAAGGGTGGCCTGGTTCTCCCCACACCAAAGGGCCTGTGTGGCTGAACTTGGGTTGTGGCCTGCTCTGTGTGGCTGTTCTCTCGGCCCCTTGCTGGCTCGCCAGGACAAGAAAGACCCGCTCCGTGGAGTGTGTCCCCCTGGTCCCCCGCGAAAATCAGCTCCCTGCCCGGGACTTGGCTCCCCGACCCCCAGCGGAGACAGATTCTCATGGAGAGCTTGACCCTCTCTCTGCTTTCCCTGCCATCTGACCCTCAGCACTGGAGACAAAGTGCAAGTCGGGAGAGAAGAAGGTGGACGCCCTCCAGAAGGAGAAGCGGCGCTTGGAGGCAGAGCTGGAGGCCGTGTCCCGAAAGACGCACGACGCCTCGGGCCAGCTGGTCCTCATCAGCCAGGAGCTGCTCCGGAAGGAGCGGTGAGTCCGCCGCGGGCAGTCCTGACCCTGACCCTGACCCCGACCCCACTCCACCGGACATTAGCCAGTCTTCTCCGGAGGCAGGGCAGGGGTGGGCCGGGTGAGACAGGTGCCTGGCACCACGGGCGATGCTGTCCTTGGCTCCGATGAAACCTCCGAATCCTCAACACAGATCTCCAAGCAGAGTTCGCAGGCAACACTGGTGGTTCCCAGACTTCTTGGTCTCTGGGATCCCTTTAAACTCTTAACAAGGACTGAGGATTCCCAAAAAGCTTTTGTTTATTTATTCTGTAATTACCATATTATCAATTAAAACAGAAGTTTAGAAATCTTTCTAAATCCACTTAAAAATTATAACAAGCCAGTTGCATCACATGTAAATAATAGGCTTTTGATAAAAAGTAACCGTTTTTCTGGGTTCGCCTGGGTGGCTCAGTCATTGGGCGTCTGCCTTCGGCTCAGGTCGTGATCCCGGGGTCCTGGGTTTGAGCCCTGCGTCGGGCGCCCTGCTCGGCGGGAAGCCTGCTTCTCCCTCTCCCTCTCTCCCTGCTTGTGTTCTCTCTCTAGCTCTCTCTCTGCAAATAAATAAATAAATAAATTTTTAAAAAAGTGACTGTTTTCCAAAACAAAGATTGTTTTAGGAGAAGAGTGGCATCGTGTTCCATTTTTGCCAATTTTCTGGGTCTCGTAATTTGTAGAAGACAGCCGGATTCTCGTATCTTCCTCTGCTTTCCGTCTCTGCAGTTGTTATTTTGAAGTACATTATGAAAATCTGACCTTACGTAGATAATGTAGTTGGAAAAGAGAGAGGAGTATTTTAATATCCTTTTCAGAGGATTATTAATATACCACGTAGGTGCGCCTGGCCGGCTCGGTCGGGAGAGCACGAGGCTCTTGATCTCAGGGTTGTGAGTTTGAGCTCCACGTTGGATGTGGAGGTTACTTAAAAATTAAGTCTTTAAAAAATAAACAAAAAAAATAGAAAGTCTTGCACACAAACTCTCTTGGATGTTAAGATTTTATTTATTTATTTGACGGACAGAGATCACAAGTAGGCAGAGAGGCAGGCAGAGAGAGAGAGGGGGAAGCAGGCTCCCCTCTGAGCAGAGAGCCCGATGCAGGGCTCGATCCCCGGACCCTGAGATCATGACCTGAGCCAAAGGCAGAGGCTTAACCCACTGAGCCACCCAGGCGCCCCTTATTTAAACTTTTTTTTTTTTTTAAGATTTTATTTATTTATTTGTCAGAGAGAGAGCAAGCGAGAGCGAGCACAGGCAGACAGAGTGGAAGGCAGAGTCAGAGGGAGAAGCAGGCTCCCTGCGGAGCAAGGAGCCCAATGTGGGACTCGATCCCAGGACGCTGGGATCATGACCTGAGCCGAAGGCAGCTGCTTAACCAACTGAGCCACCCAGGCGTCCCGTTATTTAAACTTTTTAAATGATTTTTATTTTTATATATTTTTTAAAATTTTTATTTACTTATTTGAGAGAGAGAGAGATAGGGCATGAGCAGGGAGAAGGAGCCGAGGCAGAGGGAGAAGCAGGTTCCCCGCTGAGCAGGGAGCCCGATGCAGGGCTCAGTCTTGGGACCCCGGGGATCGTGATCTGAGCAGAAGGGAGATGCTTAACTGACTGAGCCACCCAGGCGCCCCCGTTTTATTTAATTTTTAATCAAACAGATACTCTGTTCTCTGTTTTTAAAACTTGAAGAACATTCTAGAAAAGGCCCAGTCCTCTTGACTATCCCATCCCCAAATCCTGGCCCCTCTCGGGCTGCCAGCGAACGGTTTCGTGCCCCACGTTTTCACGGCAGCCCCTCCTGGCCCGGGCGCTGTCTGCACAGCCACCGCCCGCCCTTAGCGCGGCCAGCCCGATCGCCGGGGTGTGGAAGCCGAGGGCCAGGGCTGACGGTTTCCTGTGCCCGCCTGCCGAATCCCGCTAGGAGCCTGAACGAACTTCGAGTGTTGCTGCTGGAGGCCAATCGCCACTCCCCGGGGCCCGAGAGGGACCTGAGCCGCGAGGTCCACAAGGCCGAGTGGAGGATCAAGGAGCAGAAGCTCAAGGACGACATCCGGGGCCTGCGAGAGAAGCTGACCGGGCTGGTGCGCGGGCAAGCGGGAGCCTGGGGACGGGGGCGTGCCGCGGTGGGCAAGCGGGAGCCTGGGGACGGGGGCGTGCCGCGGTGGGCGGAGGCTGGCGCGTGGGCAAGCGGGAGCCTGGGGACGGGGGCGTGCCGCGGTGGGCGGAGGCTGGCGCTGTCCTGGAGCCACCCCGGGCACAGCCAAGACACAGGGAGGGGTCTAGAGGCCGTAGCATCACAGACAGGGTCAGAGCGTAGCTGGTGGAAGGGCCACGGGCCACCCCTTTGCAGACCTCGTGGCTGGCCGCGTGGCAGTCTGGTGACACAGTGCGGGGGAAGGCTTCCGAAGACCCCCAGCTGTCCGGAGCTAGGATGGGCTCCTGCGGGGTGCTGAGCTCCCCATCGGGGGAAGTAATCAGCCAGAAACCAGCTCCTAACTCAGGGTTTTGCCATGGGGGTTCACACATCTGTCTCAGGAAGGAAATGGGACCTACCAGAGCTCTTTCTAACCCCAAGCTGCTGGGAGCTAGGACGACTCCATCAAGAGCAGGAACGTGCCTGAGCTGAGTCCCCAGACGCGGGCCTTGGAGTAGGTGGGCCACGCTGGGAACACAGGACAGAATTGTCCCCAGTTGTCCCCCCTGTGGCCAGCTATGGGGCCCTGTCAGTCCCAGGGTTGGACAGGACAGGTTCTGGGAAGACAGGCCGGCTGCCGTGGGATATGGCTCCAAAGCCCCCAGCACCCTTCCGCTCAGCTGCACGGGTTCAGCCATTGGAGGAGATGGAGGAAGGGAGGCCTCTCAGGCAGGGCAGCGGGACAGGACCTGCCCGAAGCTGGGGCGCGGAGTCAAGGGCCAGGGCTCACTCAGACTGCACACCCTTCCAGTCCTGGCAGGCTTAGCCCACAGGCAGGACTCCAGGGCCCTTGGCTCTGCATCCAGGCATAACTCGGGAGAAGCCAAGGCCCTGGGGCCCGTGGGGACTTCAAAGTTTTGATTCCCTGAGGCTTTCCCAGAGCCTCGTGGAGTGGGTGAATTCCTGTTCTGGCTCATCTCCGTGGGGCACAGGCTGGTCGAGTTTTTCTGGGGACCTCGCCCAGGGCAGCCTCTCCCGTGTCCCCCTGCGCTGTCCCCAGTGCCACAGGAGAACTAGGGAAGGGCTCGGTGGTTAGAAAGTCCCCGCGGTGAGGGAGGTTTGAGGGGAGGATCAGAGCGGAGCAGAAGGCTCTGGAGGCACCCGGCCCAGGGGCAGCGTGATACAGTGTGATACAGGTTTGTGCAGGAGCCAGGAGGCCAGTGGGCACGTCCTCTCCTAGCACATGTGTGCACGCGTGCAGACGAGCACGCCCAGGCTCACACGTGGGCTCTCCGTCTCCGCTGCTGCGTGCAGGACAAAGAGAAGTCCCTGGTGGACCAGCGGCGCTATTCCCTCATTGACCCGGCCTCGGCGCCCGAGCTGCAGCGGCTGCAGCGCCAGCTCATGAGCACAGAGGACGCGCTGCGGGACGCCCTGGACCAGGCTCAGCAGGTGGAGAAGCTCATGGAGGCCATGAGGAGCTGCCCCGATAAGTCCCAGGTGAGCCCCGGGCCGGGCCTGGGCGGACCTGGTGGCGAGCCATGGGGCGCGCCCTGTCGTCGGAAGCATGGTCCTGTCCTGGGAACCCTGGTCTGTGAGCGGGGAGACTGTCCTCCAGGAGTCCCCGCCTGGGGGAGTACACGGCTTGATCCTGGGGAGCTCAGACTAAGCTGGGATGTGGCCCTGCCCTGAGACCCCAACCCATGCCGCTTTCTGAAGAGCCGCTGGTGGCCTCTAGTGGTCGCACCAGGAACTGCCGCCTGGTGACCCTCACTCAGCCCGTGCTGGGGACTCTTTGCAGGCCATCAGCAATTCCAGTTCTGCAAACGGCATCCACCAGCAAGACAAGGGCCACAAACAAGAGGTAAGAGACGCCCTGCCCCCCCCCCCAGGGGACCCCTTGCCACACCCACGGCCCTCCCACACGGGCTGACTTTCCAGGAGAAAAAAAACCCCGAGAAGCCACCCGAATTAGAAAGGCTCCCGGTGCCAGAGTCTCCCAGGTAGGGCGGCCACTCAACCATCCCGCGTCATCCGCTCCTGTCAGCTTGTTTCGATTTTTCCAAACACTGACATAGTAAAAGTTCTGCGTGCCTACTGGGAAACTTCTGGGGGAAAAAAAAAACCCAAAATAGAACGTACTCTAGAGATGACCTAGGTTGACAACTTTTAGATGATCTCTTTGTGGGACTTTCCTCTGTGTGCGTGTGTACGTGTACAGAATTCTTATTATTTGCTGATCCCTTATTTGCAAACCGACCTACTTCATGAAATTTGTGACCCCAAAATCAGCACTCACGGCCCTTTTAGGTCATTCTCGGGTGTGCGCAGACTGGAGAGAAATTCGCGTCCCCTGCTGCGCACAGTCCCGGCAGAGGCCGCACAGGGCGATGCCCACCGCCACTTCCAGCTCTGAGTCAATAACCGTCCTTTCCACGCTCGGTCTGGTGCCATGTTTCTCCCATTTTCGTGCTTTTTCTTGTTGATCTTGCTGTTCAGAATGACCCTGGGGGCTCCCGGCTGGCTCAGTTGGAAGAGCGTGTGACTCACGATCTCAGGTTTGTGAGTTCAAGCCCCAGGTTGGGTGTCACTGGGTCTCAATCCCAGGACCCCAGGACCATGACCTGAGCCAAAGTCAGACGCTTACCCGACTGAGCCACCCAGGTGCCCTGTTATTTATTTTTTGTAAGTAGTCCCCACGCCCAGTGTAGAGCCCCACGCAGGGCTTGAACTCACGACCCTGAGACCAAGACCTGAGCTGAGATCCAAGAGTCGGGTGTTCAGGGTGCCCGGGAGGCTCAGTGAACGTGCAGGGGCGAGGCTGAGCAGGGGAAGGAACTCTCCTCTTTTCATTCTGGGGCCGTGGAGCCCCCACCCCCACCCCCGGCCACTGTGTCTTCCGGAGATGGGAGAACCTGGGCCGCAGGATCCGCCCCGCTGAGGCCTGTGGGGGAGGGGCGGAGAGCCAGATGGGACGGGTTAGGGTCCGACACCTGCTCATCAGGCCCTTGCTCTCTCCAGGAGAAGCACTGACCCGGAGGGACACCGTGGAGCCGCTCGGTCCACACCACAGCCCCTGCAGCCTGCCCCGGTGGCGCCTCCTCCAGGCAGGGGCCAGGACTGTCACTTTGGAGACAAGAACAGTGTTTGTAACAATGACGTGCCCACTGCCTCGGACAATCCCCCATCCCCAACCCCCCCCTGCGGGACCAGGAGGCTTCCTCAAGCACGACCTCCCACAGAGAGCGGTACAGTCCTGGCCTGGCCCCCGGGACCTTCGGCCTGGACAGCCTGGATGCCCCAGCAGTTTCTGGAATTTGTTTGGGGGAGGCTGAGGTGATCTGGCCAGGCCCCCCACGCCCCCCTCAAGAATGAGCCGCCCTGAGCACCATCTTGGCACCCGGGGAGTATCCTTTCTCCCCCTTCTCCCCCTTCTCCCGGGTTCCCCTGACACCCCAGAGAGCCATTGTCCCGGGAAAGGGTCAGAGGAGGCCCCACTAGGCACCAAGGAGGGCAGTCCGGTACTCGGGAGCCAGGTGGGGACCCCCTTTCTGCAGCCCCCAGGCTGCTTGTCCCCACAAACAGTGGTACAAGCCCCCTTCAGCCCCTCCGCCCAGCTCGGCCCAAGTTCAAGGTGTTGTGGGGACAAGGTCCTCCCCACCCCCAACACCAGCGCATACACGTAGCTCCAAGCCGCTGGCCCGACGGTCAGCACAAGGCCAGGAGCCACAGTATTAGGGAAGTTCGGAAGCCCCTCTCCTCCTCCCCCTCACGGGCCTGGCTGGGAGCTGGGGCAGCGGGGCCGCTGGAGAGCCCAGACCCGGGGACTGGCCCGCCACGGGGTGTCCCCGGGGTGGACTAGCGGTTCCAGAACTGGGCCTCTCCCGCGCAGACACGCTCACGCAGGCACGCACCGACCCTGGCCTGCGCCCCGGGGGGTCTCACACGCATGCGCAGCCGTGTGGACAGGGGCATTTGCTGTCGGAAGATGCACGCGCTGCGGTCCTGGGGTCGAACCCCCAGCCCGGCAGGGCTGTGCCCGGACACACCGCCCCACACGATTCTGCAGCCGCGCTGTGTGCGTGTACACCCGGGTACACGTGGGTGAGTGTTCAGGGACGTGCGTGCCGGGCACAGTCGTCGGAGGGCTCGCCTGCCAACAGCCCCCTTGCTTACCGGTCACCTGCTCCGAGCTCTGGAAGCCCCGTGCCCGCAGCCAAGGAAAGAGCCCAAGAGCTGTTGGAGAGTAGAAAGATCTAACCGCCTCTCCCCGATGCCCAGCGAGCCCGTCTGGGTTACTCCAGGCCTGTGGGTGGTGGGAAAAGCCAGTAGAACAACCTCTAGAGCTGGAGGGCGCACAGGTTACTGCCTTTGCCTCAGTGTCCCCGCCTCCCCCAGCTCAGGGACTGTTTTCACTCTGGGGCCCCCTTCCCAGGAGCTCAAGGGGGGAAGCCTGATGGCCCATCGAGGCGTTCCTGCCGCGCACCAGGACGGGTATGCAGTCTGTGCCCTGAGAGCAATCCAGGGGGCCCCCATTCTTGCCCAAATGCAGCCCATCCTTGGAGCGGGGGGCGGTTAGCCAGATCGTCCCGTTGGCCTGCCACCTCCCCGTTGGCTTCCGTAGCTCTCGCATGCGGTTTTATTAACATCAGTCTAGAAGCGACGCTTTAGTGGCCTAACCCAGAGTTAACTACTACTCTTTCCAGCAAAATCCGGCAGCTCACCCCGCCTACAGAAGGCACTGATTAGTCTACTAACAGCCAAAGGCCCACACCAGGAGGGGCTGAGCGCCCAGGGCACCTGGCAGGTGGCAAGAAGCCCTTTGCCTGTGAAGGCCTCCCCCTGCCCAGTGTGGGTTCAGCCTGTGCTCCGTCCCCAAGCCCTCCCCAACCCTTGTCCTCCCCGAAGTGGAATTGTTGAAGTGTGGCGAGTCCGTGCTCGAGACAATAAAGCTTGTGACTGATGTCCAGGACCCTTGTCTGCTTTTCTCTGCGTGCCCGCTGGGGCATGCCTGGAGTGGGGGTCAGTCCAGTCCTGCTCGTTGCCGGCTGATTTTTACTCAGTTGTGAAGGGCTGATGAGGGCTTCACAGGGCCTGGCTTGAAGAGACCCAGGAGACCAGGACCGGAGCCCGTCCAAGGAGGAGGAACCCAGCAGGGACTGTCCGAGGACCAGAGGCAGCCAGGCCGGGCAAGGCTGCCAGAAGAGGGCTGGGGGTTTGGACTTGACTCTGTTAGAAGGAGGAGGGGGCCCACAAGAAGGAAATGAAACCTCTCCCTGATGTGCAGAGTAACTAAAACGAGTTCAGTGCGTTCTGCGGGAACACTTGGAACCTCAGGGAGGGACTTGATCTCCTGCAGCCAGCTCTCTCGAGATCAAATGAACGGTAAGGGTTTGCAAGCTCTGGGGTCATCTTACAGGCTTTGCACTTGACATTGCTGTCCTGGGAGACCATCAAGGCGCTCGGGGTTAACAGCTGAATGCATCTGGAAGCTTCGTGCTGGCTCCCAGGTACTGGGTCAGCAGTGAAGGAGGAAGCGGCGAGGCCCGTGCGTGGGTGAAGGGTTTAGGGAAGGGGGGCCGTGGGCGCAGGTGGGCTAAGGGAGCCCACAGGGACTCTGGGAGCCACTGTTCCCCCAAAGGAACAGAGCAAAGGCGCTGTGCTTGGGCCTGGAGCTGCGCGGAGGACCCCACTCCAGGCGGCAGGGATCAGGAGACGACGACCCCGGCTCCCTCCTGCTGCCCCTCCCCGAGGCTGAACCCAACCTGGAGCCCAGGCCCGCAGCCCCTGGGCACAACCAGCCCGGACGGAGGGGCAGCAGAATGGGGCTGGGGTGGGAATAAATGGCAAGCCTCTGCCTTTGGCTCAGGGCTTGATCTCAGGGTCCTGGGATGGAGCCCCGCATTGGGCTCTCTGCTCAGCGGCGAGCCTGCTTCCCTCTCTCTCTCTGCCTGCCTCTCTGCCTACTTGTGATCTCTCTCTCTCTGTGTCAAATACATAAATAAAGTCTTTACCAAAAAAAGAAAAAAAGAAACAGAAAGAGAGACAGTTCTGGTCTCTGGGCTTCCGCTGTCTCGAACACTCACGGGCTCTGTCTTCCGTGCATTTTGAAATTTAAAGAGCTTCTGCAAACAAGATTCTTTCCTCTGGGGGCTGATTGAACACCACTGTGATTTCTGGTTTCTTTTCGTTGTCCCTGAGGCCCCGTCCCCGATGGAGGGCACTAAATGCATCGCCCTGACCCCGGGGTGGGGGAAGCGTTTCTTTGACCCGTGTAGCCTGCAGTGGAAACCGTACGCTGTGGTCAGAAAAGAGCGAAGCCCCCACCCCACTCCCGGCTTCCAGGAGTCGGCGTGGCCCTGTGTGTTCGTCGTTGGGAGGATGAAGGAGTTGCAGAGAGGAAGGAAGAAGGGAGAGACAGACCCTGTCACAGGGAGAGTGACAGTGGATCTCAATGTGACCCCAGGAGAAGTCCTTAGGTTCAAGTCTCCGTTGGTCCTTTCTTCCCCTCTCCTGGCCGAGACGGGGAGCCTCCCTTTCTCCATCCGCAGGCATGTGGCAGCCCCAGCCGCCCCCTTGGTGGGCCCCCCGACAGTCCAATGTAGGGGTCAGCAGACGGCTCCCACGGACCTGAACGAGCCCCCCCCGATGTCACCTGGGGTAGGGACCGAGCCGAAGAGGCATGTGTCAACACCCAAGACTTCAGTGAGTGTCACTGAATTGGTGTTATGTAAAAGGCTCTTTAAAAATATAATCCCTCTGGCGCGCCTGCGTGGCTCCGTCCTTAGGCGTCTGCCTTCTGCTTGGGTGTTGATCCCAGGGTGCTGGGATCGAGCCCCACGTCGGGCTCTCTGCTCAGCGGGGAGCCGGCTTCTCCGTCTCCCACTCCCCCTGCTTGTGCTCCCTCTCTCTCTCTCTCTATCAAATAAATAAATAAAATACAATCCCTTTTAATGTTTTGGGTGTTTGGAATATTTTATCATAAGTTTTTGTTTTTCTTTGCTGGTGAGGAGTAATTTACATGCGGTAAAATGCCCAGATCTTCGGTGTCCCGATGGATGCATTGTTTATGTGGGTGTACGCCATCATCATCACCGCTCAGGTCAAAATACAGGACATACCCAAATCCAGGCAGGCTCTGCTGGGCCCCTTCCCAGCCCCGGCTCACCCCCCCACACCCAAGAAAGCACCCAGGTTTCTACCTTTGTCATCACTGATGAGCTTTCTCATCCACTTTCTGGGCTCTGGAAGGGTGTTTTTGGCTCTCAGGAACACTTGTGAATTTCACTCCTTCTTGTGCCTTGCAATATCCTGGGTTTTTTTGTTTTGTTTTGTTTTGTGAAGTCCATTCTTATTGCTCGCTAAATCTGCCATTGCAACAATGTACCACAATGTACTTATCCACTCTGCTCTTTTTAAAAAATATTTATTTCTTATTACTATTTTTTAAATGGAGATACACTGGGCACATTTCAGGAGTCCCACTTCGTGAGTTGTTTGCATACATCAGGAAATGATCTCCAGGATACATTTAGTTTTTTTATTTATTGATTTCTATTTATTTATTTATTTTTTAGATTTTATTTATTCATTTGACAGACAGAGATCACAAGTAGGCAGAGGCAGGCAGAGACAGAGAGAGGAGGGGAAGCAGGCTCCCTGCTGAGCAGAGAGCCCGCTGCAGGGCTCGATCCCAGGACCCTGAGATCATGACCTGAGCCAAAGGTAGAGGCTTAACCAACTGAGCCACCCAGATGCCCCTGATTTACGTTATGAGTGGAAGTTTGTGCTTTCTGACCCTCTTCACACATTTCGACCTTCCCCAAACCCCTCTGTCTCTGGCAACCACCCATCTGTTCTCTGCATCTATGAGGGTTTTCTTAAAAATTAAAAAAAAAATTTTTTTTTAATTAAAAAAGTCTTTAGGGGCACCTGGGTGGCTCCGTGGGTTAAAGCCTCTGTCTTAGGCTCAGGTCACGATCCCAGGGTCCTGGGATCAAGTCCCCCATGGGGTTCTCTGCTTAGCAGGAAGCCTGCTTCCCCCTCTCTCTCTGCCTGCCTCTCTGCCTACTTGTGATCTCTCTCTGTCAAATAAATAAATAAAATCTTAAAAAAATATATGTATATATATTTTAAAAAACAAAACAAAAAAAACATTAAAAAAAAAAGAAAAAGAAAAAGAATAAGAAGACCCACAAGGGAGCTTACATTGGCCAAATCACCCCCCAAGTCACCCCTGGCATAGCACTCAGTGAATGTTTGCTCAATAAACAAGTGACAGAAAGAAGAAGAAGAAATGTCTAATTGGGTTCCGAAAGAAAACAGAATTGTGGAGAGGCATGATTTATCTTATTTTTTTTTTTAGTAGTCTTGACACCGAGTGTGGGGCTTGAACGCGTGACCCCGAGATCAGTAGTCATCTGCTCCTCCCCCCACGGCGCCAGCCAGGTGCCTGGCAGGAGGCATTATCCGAAGAAACGGCTGAGAAATTTCCAGAATCGATGAAAAAGATAAGCACGTGAGATACCCAGTCTCCCGAGCATGATAAATGAAGAGAAACCTGCCCGAGACCGAGAGCCAGGCAGGACTCCCAGGGTATGATCCCGACTTCATTTCTCCCCGTTTGTCACGGGACCTCTTCAACCCTCCGCGAAAGCCGGGGCGCCCCCCACCCCCGCCAAGGGGCTCTCACGGGTAAGAGAGTTCCAAGGTCACTTTGATTACAAACACAATCTCGAGTCAGAACTTAAAATGTGGGGCCCCCATCTACGGTGTCCCCCAACCTCGAGGACAGCAGAAGTTCTCCCTGGGGTCAGGTCGTCTTCTTCTTCTTTTTTAAGATTTTATTTATTCATTTGAGAGAGAAAGTGAGACAGAGAGAGAGCACACAAGTAAAGGGAGGAGCAGAGGGAGAGAGAGAGAAGCAAGCTCTTCGCAGAGCAGGGAGTCTGACGCCGGGCTCCACCCCAGGACCCTGAGATCATGACCTGAGCCAAGAGCAGGTGCCACCTGGGCACCCCGCCCCCTTTATATTCCTGATGGCGCGTGAGTCACCTAACTGTGCCTTAGAGCTCACAGGGCTCCGCATTTGTCCCATTTGCAAAAACCACACCACGAGGCTGAGACCAGGGTTCCGCCTCTGACGCTGGCCCTAACCAGCCTTTGGACTTGGGGAACCACCCCCCAAGCCTCAGTTTCCTTATCTGTAAAGTTGGGAGTGTAATCCCCAGGCCTGGGGGGATCCCTGAGGGAAATGGGGACAATTCTGAGTTGAGCAGGGGTTGCGGGTCACTCCTCCTAGGATGGGGTCAGGTGGCCCCGTTGGTCCCGTTTTGGGCGGATTCAGTAGGACTTGGAATAGCAGTGTCCAGGCGCAGGGGTGAGCTGCTGTGGATTGCTGCGGGGACCGGGGGTCCCCACGACCCCTCCATCTGATGCACACGGCCCTGGCCCCCTGAGACATGAAAGGAACCTAAGCAGGGCTTGAGAGTGAGACCGTCTGAGTTCGAATTCCCAGTTCAGCCGCTCACCTGGTTATGACCTTCACCAGAGCCCCCCAGGTCCCCGGGCCCCCGCTTTCCCATCTCCAGTAGGATCGGGACAATGAAATGCATTGCACCGGGTTGTCGCCACTCTGGTCCCACTCCCCCTCTTGGCTCTGCCTGCCTGGGGAGACACTGATCCGACCATCCAGGTAGGTCGGGAGGCCCTGGCCTTCTCCTCCTGAGGGAATTTGGGAGAAAGCTGGAGGACGGGTGCCACCTGCTCCCCTAGCCCCAGTTAGGAGATTGAAGCCCCCCGCCTCACCCAGAAAGCGGGACCCCCCCACCACCACGCAGCTTCGTGCAAGCCCGGTCTGGCCCTCTCTCTCACCTGTGGTGCCGCCTGCTCGCCACCAGGTGTCACCCTCGGCCCTCCCAATCCCTGTCCGCGGCTGGGAGGGGTCTCGGAGGCTCCGGGGGACGATGGCACGGATCCCCAGCCAGAGACCAACCGGGACCCAGATGTCTCAGCAACGGGCCCGAGAGTTCTCTGACCCTGTGGCCTCCCAGATGTGGCTTCTTTATGAGTTCCCTCTGGGACGGTAGGGGGTGGATGTTTACTCGATCACCAGCACTCCAACGGGGCCGGGACTTAAAGTCTCCTTCCTCCCATTGCGGTGCTCCCCCCCACCCCCCGCCACCCCTGCAGGATCCCGCACCGGTCTGCCCTCCTGACTCCAGGCTCTGCCCCCCACCCCACCCCTGCAGGATCCCGGACCAATCTGCCCTCCTGACTCCAGGCTCTGCCCCCATCCACGGAGCTGCCTCCTGAGCCTGGAGTCTCTGCCCCAAGCTCTGTCACCACCACCACCAGCCGCCCATTCCCCCCCCCAGGCGCCAACCCCAGCTCCGGGCCTGCATCCTGGTCCCTCTCCTACTCCTCACGAGTGGCTGGAAAATGTCTTAAGACTGAAGTCTGGGGCCCAGAGTAAATTCGGGAGGCAGCCTGGGACGGGGCAAATAACCAGGAGACTAAGTTCTAGAATCTTCTCTGGAACCAGGAGCAAACGTTCTGCCCTTGCCCTCCAGCGAACCAGCAGAGGGAAGGGCCTGCTGTCTCCAGGGCTTCCCCAACACCCGTCGAGACGCCGCAGACGCCCCTTACGGCCGCCCTCTCCCAGCCGCGGTGGCCTCCTGCCCTCTGACCCACACGGACGACTTCGCCTCCGAGTTCCCAGGGGTCACGAGTCCGAAGTTTACCGGGAGCATCGTCGTTTGCTGTCACCGGATTAACGCACCTGGGCTTGCGCGTGCTCAACCCTCCCTGCCCGTCATCTCCCTCACGGGGGACCCTCCTCCCCTCTCTCGGCTCTGCTCTCAGATCCGGGCTCAGACCCCACACCCTCCGAGGAGCCATTCCAAGGGACGCCACACACACACCCTTCCCTCCCCCTGCCTTCGCTCTGCGCACACCACCGTGTGAAGGGACATCCTGGGAGGGAACCTGTCTAACGCCTGTGTCTCTCCGGGGGCAGGCCTGCCCGTGAGCTCACGCACAGCCCTAACTCCTAGCCCAGCGCATGGAACATAGTAGGTGCTCAATAAATAGTTGTTGAGTGGGAGCGGGCACCTGGGTGGCTCAGTTGATTAAGCATCTGCCTTCCGCTCAGGTCCTAATCCCGGGGTCCTGGGATCGAGTCCCGCGTTGGGCTCCCAGCTTGGCAGGGAGACTGCTTCTGCCTCTCCCTCTGCCCACCCCTGCCCCTGCTCATGCTCTCTCTCTCTCTCAACTCAATAAATAAAATCTTTAAAACAATAAACAGTGATTCGATGGATCAACCCCCAGACACCGTAAATTGTTGCCCTCTTCTTTGATGACTCCCCTAAGCTCTAAACCTTGGCAGGTTCAACCCCGGTTTAAAAGAATGTCCTTCCAGGAGCACCTGGTGAGCTCAGGCAGCAAAGTGTACCACTCTTGATCTTGAGGTCATGAGTTTGAGCACCACGTTAAGTGGGCATGGAACCTACTGAAACATAAATAAATAAGTAAATAAATAGAAGTCTTCCTCCGGTGGCCCTTTCCAAGTCACCTGCTTGTCTTCATTTATTTGCAATCTGAGTTGACTTGACCAGCTGTATTTGCGATCGCCGAGCTTTTGACGATGGTGTCCTCTGAAGTAGATTTTCTCTTCTGTTTTCTCCTAAAGATTTTATTATTTATTTATTTGACACAGAGAGAGAGAGAGACAGTGAGAGAGGGAACGCAAGCAGGAGGAGTGGGTGAGGGAGAAGCAGGCTTCCTGCTGAGTAGGGAGCCCGACGCAGGGTTCGATCCCATAATCCTGGGATCACGGCCAGAGTCGAAGGCAGGCGCTTCACGACTGGACCACGCACGTGCCCCTAAAGTAGGTTTTCTCTTAGTCTTCTTTAAAGTTTACATCTTGTGGGCACCTGGGTGGCTCAGGCGGTCGTGTCCAACTCTTGATGTCGGCTCAGGTGGTGATCTCAGGGTCCTGGAGTCGAGCCCCGAGTCGCTTCTGCGCTGGGCATGGAACCTGCTTGGGATTCCCTCTCTCCCTCTTTTTCCGCCTCTCCTTCCCCAAATAAATAAATAAAAAATAAAGTGCATGTCTTGTTTAGAAGATAAACATCCCTAGTATCTCCATCCTGGGTGTAGGTTCATCCGCGGTCCTGTCCTCTGGAAGATGTCAGTTCGTCACGTGGGTGGTCGTCTGGATCTCCTTAAATTCTTACGTCTTCACGCTCACATGTTTCAGCTTTTAATCTCGGACTTCAGGCTTTGATCTCCCCCTTAAATCACATTCACTTTGTCACTTTATTTTGCCATTATTTTAAACCTCTTAACTCCTGTCTCTCGTTCAGGGTAACTTTTCAGCCCGACTTCCTGCTTTTAAATTTTAGCTTCGTATGTGCTGATCGTGACTTTGATGACATTTACCCGCCACGACTCTATTTCACAGTGGCCATCGTATTGGGTCTTTGAGTTCTTTTCACCTGAAATTTTTCTCATTACTTAAAACAAACAAACAAACAAAAAGCCCTGGATGTTTAGCCTTTGCCGGCTTTTGATTTGGCTCCGTTTAAAAGGCAACTTCTTCTCCGTGATTCCTTCTCCCTCAACATCCAGCCTCCTGGTTCTCAACGCCCCCTGCTCCGCCCCCCTGCAATCAGGGTTCAAGGGTTGTCGCCAATCCCTTGTTACAGCTGAGCAGATGAGACCCAAGGAGGGTGAGCATTTGCTCAAGTCACGGGGCTGGCGAGTGAGTGGCGGGAGGCGTGGGGAGCCCAGGCCACGTGGCTGGGTCCAGACTCGCCCCCGCTGTTTCCCGGCTCCCAGTGCCCTCCAGGAGGCTGGCGGGGTGGTGGGATGGGGCTCACCCCTGCCTGTCCCTGCAGGTGCCCCTCAGGCTGCCCCGTGAATCTCCCTGCCTTCTGCAACTGCTTCCTCCTCCCCCACCCCGCCCTGTCCCGAAAACCTCATTTCAAGAGGCTCACGGGCTCCTCCGTGTGTCTGGTACCCGAGTGTGGGGCTGCCCCGAGCCTCCTGCCGCCAGGGCTTTGTTTCAAGACCTGCGTGTCTTGGAATCTGTGGTCTTTTGACAGCCACGCCGTGGGAGGCAGGGCAGAGTCTGCCCCTAGCGGGACACCAACCCAGAGAGGGGAGGCCGGGCAGGATGCCCAGCCCATGCCCTGGGTCGCCGCCCTCTGGCGGGACGCTGGTTAGATCAGACGCTGATATCAGGGCTGATACCGGGCATGAGGGAGGACAGGACAGGACAGGGTCACCGCCGGGCCACCCCCGGCCCAGCGTGCTGTCAGGCCGCCCTGACGTCCCATTTCCTTCTGGAAGACCTCCAGAAGACGGTGTGACACCTGGGCCACCATACTGCCCAATTCCCGGGGGCCCTATTCACATGGGTTCCTGCAGAGACACGTGCAGGGTCCTCCCAGCGCGCTGAGGGTCAACACTGGACCCCTGTCGAGTTTATCCCACACGGGGGTCATCTTTGGGGGCACCAGCATTGGTTCCCATGTGGGCTCACGGCTCAGGCCAGCCGGTGGGACACCCCTCCCCAGTCCTTTGGCCCTGTCGCCAGGATGCCTTAGAACATCCACCTTTCAGGCTGTCTCACTTCCTTCCCACCCCTTACCCCAGCTTAGATTGTATTTATTTATTTGACAGACAGATTGTAAGGGGGGGGCAGGCTCCCTGCTGTGCAGAGAGCCCGATGCAGGGCTCGATCCCAGCACACTGAGATCATGACCTGAGCTGAAGACAAAGGCTTTAACCCACTGAGCCACCCAGGTGCCTCTCACCCCCAACTATAAAGAACAGAAAAGTGATAGACAGGGTTTTTCCTTTCCTTTTTTTTTTTTTTTTTTTGCCCATTAAAAAATTTTTTTTCCCCTTTATTGATTTTTTAAGTAACTGGGTGACAGGTTCTTTCTCCTTTTTAAATACTCGTCCATCAGAATGAAAGATGACACGGGTGCTTGGGTGGTTCAATCCATCAAGCATCTGCCTTCGACTCAGGTCATGATCCTGGGGTCCTGGGATCGAGTCCTGTATCGGGCTCCCTGCTCAGTGGGGGGAGAGGGGGAGCCTGCTTCTCCCTCTGCCCACCGTGCCCCGCACCCCCGCTCATGCTCTCCCTCTGAAAAATAAATAAGTCAAATCTTTAAAAAAACAAAACAAAATAAAAGATGCCAGCTAAAACAGCACATCCTGGAGGGCTCCCTGTGGATAAGGAATAAAACAGTGAACAGTCATCAAAGTCAGGGTCATCTGCCTCCAAGGTAATGACCAGCAGGAGGTATAGGGGACTTCTGGGGGTCTGGCATATGCTATTTCTTCACTTGGGTGCTGGTCGCATGGAAGCATTCAGTTTATAAAACCCAATATGCTGCACACAGATGATTATATACTTTCCTGGAAGTAATACCTCGATTTAAAAAAAAAAAATTTTTTTTTAAACAAAAAAGGAAGCATTCTACCTCAGGCAGAGGATAGGACTCTCCCAGGGCCTGGACCCGATCTGGCCCGGCCGTTCGTTATCTCCATCAGACCCTCCATCCGGGGTCACAGGGCTTGGAAATGCTCCAACTTTTACAGACGTGTCGGTAATACCTCATTTCAGCCCAGTCGCCCCCGCTGAGTTCCCCGGGCCTGGTGCAGAGCCAGTCCGTCCCCGAGGGTTTGCCAGCGAGCCACATGGCTCCCACCCACACACCCAGGATGCCTCGCTGGGAGCCCTGCTTTGTTCTCCGTTTATTTTTTTTAACAGCTTTCTTGAGATATAACTCGCCTGCTGTACAACGTACCCACTTGAAGTGCGCAATGCGACGGCTTTTCGCATATTTGCAGAGTGTTCAACCATTATGGCTAGGTCTTAGAACATTTCCCCACAAAGAAACCCTCCCGCTGGATCCCTTAGCGGGCCTCTTCAGGTCCCACCACTGCTCCCAGGAACAATCGTGTTTACCTGGTGACGAGGTACCTCTCTCTCTCTCTCTCTCTTTTTTTTAATCCTTTAGATAAAAACAGATTGTTTCCCTGTGTACTGGTTGCCAGAAATTTCAAAGGGAAATGTGTGGTTCCCGCCTCGGACAGATTCACGAGCCCTCACCTCTGGCCGGCCTCTTATTTTTCTGTCCTATTTTCCCTACCTTCCTAACTTGTTTTTGTTTTATTTATTTATTTTTTAATTTACAGAGAGAGAGATCACAAGTAGGCAGAGAGGCAGGCAGAGAGAGAGGAGGAAGCAGACTCCCTGCTGAGCAGAGAGCCCGATGCGGGGCTCGATCCCAGGACCCTGAGATCATGACCTGAGCCAAAGACAGCAGCTTAACCCACTGAACCACCCAGGCCCCCCTATCTAAGTGTTTTTAAAATGTACATTAACTTTACAACATTTTCTATAAAGGTCTGAGTACTAAATTTTTTCCAAAACACCTTTTATTTTGTTTTGGACTGTTTAATAAACGATGCTAGGACAATTAGCTGTCCATATGGAAAAAAAATAAAATTAGATTTCCACCTCCCACATATGCAAAACCCGGCTCCCAATGAATTAAAAAACTATGTGGGAAAAGTAAAGTTGTAAACTTTTAAAAGAAAATGTAGGCTAGGGAGGTGTATTCGATTGGAAAAACCCAGAGCCACAGTGGCTCAAGTAAACTCTCTTATTTATGATCATCTTTATCTCAGGTATAATCACGCCACGGCAGGTAATAAAACAAAACAAAATGAAACCAGAAATGTGACAATTCACAGGGATATCAAGAATGAGGCTTCTGGGGCACTTGGGTGACTTAGTCGGGTAAGCAGCCGACTCTTGATTTTGGCTCAGGTCATGATCTCGGGGTCATGGCGTTGAGTCCCTCTTTGGGTTTGATTCTCTTTCTCTCTCTCCCTTTGTCCTTTTCCAATGTACTCACTCTCTGTCTTAAAAAAAAAAAAAATAGAAGTTTCCAGTTCTTTTTTTTTTTTTAAGATTTTATTTATTTATTTGGCAGAGAGAGACACAGCAAGAGAGGGAATACAAAAGACAAGCAGAGGGCGTGGGAGAGGCAGGCCTCCCGCTGAGCAGGGAGCCCGATGCAGGGCTCGATGTGGGGCTCAATGCGGGGCTTGATGTGGGGCTCGATCCCAGGACTCTGGGACCATGACCCAAGCAGAAGGCAGCCGCTTAGCCAACTGAGCCACCCAGGCGCCCCAAAGCTTCCAGTTCTATATCTTGCCATCCTCAGTGTGTTGCTTCCCTACTGAGATGACCTCAACATTCAAGACGACTGCTGGAGCTCCGACCATCACGTTTGTCTCCTAAATTTTTTCCTTTTCCTTTTTTTATTTTTTTTTTAATTTTTTTTTGTTAAGTAGTCTCCACACCCAGCATGGGGCTTGAAATCACGACCCTAAGATCAAGAGTTGCCTGTTCTACCAACTAAGCCAACCAGGGGCCCCACATCTGCCTTCTGGATGGCAGAATGAGGAAGGTAAGGGAGGGAGACGTGTCCTACAAAGTCCCACAAAACGTTTTCATTCACATTTTATTGGCCAGATGTCAGTCTGATGGCCACAACCAGCTGGAAAGGAGACTAGTCATGTAATCTTTCAGCTGGGTTGGCAATACATCTGGCTAAAAAACTGAAATTCGGGGTGCCTGGGTGGCTCAGTGGGTTAAGCCGCTGCCTTCGGCTCAGGTCATGGTCTCAGGGTCCTGGGATTGAGTCCCGCATCATCGGCTCTCTGCTCGGCAGGGAGCCTGCTTCCTCCTCTCTCTCTCTGCCTGCCTCTCTGCCTACTTGTAATCTCTGTCAAATAAATAAATAAAATCTTTAAAAAAAATTTTTTTTTTAAATAAAAACTGAAATTCTGTTACAAAGGAAGAATAGAATGGATATTGGAGGCCACCAACAGAAATTGGCCAGAGAAAGTTTTTCTGAAACAAAGTGCAGCAAGCATAAATGTTAAAGGAAAATATTGACAAGTGCGACTAAATGGAAAAATCTAAAACTCCTTTTTTAGAAGAATTTAGTTATTTATTTGACAGACAGAGATCACAAGTAGGCAGAGAGGCAGACAGAGAGAGAGGGGGAAGCAGGCTCCCTGCGGAGCAGAAAGCCTGATGCGGGGCTCGATCCTAGGATCCTGAGATCATGACCTGAGCCAAAGGCAAAGGATTTTTAACCCACTGAGCCACGCAGATGCCCCTAAAACTTCTAATAAATAGCAAATATAAACATAAATGTTAAAAACAAAATGAAAGATAAATCTTAGTTTGGGAAAAGATTTGCAGAGTGCATAACTTGCAAAGATTTGTGGTTTATCATATATAAAGAATTCCTACAAATCAATAAGAAAAGGGTAAAAATCCAGTACATGAAATTTACTCTCATACACCCCACAGAGACCAGAGGTTGGTTTTTGTCTGGGCAGAGGGAAGGTGAACCTGTGACCTTAAGGACCAAACCCCAGCAATAGGATGTGACTTCATATAAGGCAATAGGGGGACCCCAACTGCCACGAGTGTTATGTATGTGTGGGTCAAAGTAGGTTCCAATCATCTTTGAAATGAGGTGCCATCCAGACAACTGAATAAATGGAAGGATTTTCTACAGCTCCTTACTTACCGCTGCAAACACCCCCTCTTCCCCGTGGCTTCTGCAGCTCTGCCCTGAGCTACTTCTACCTCCTTGTCTGAAATGCCTCTTCTCCTTCCCAGCAGAGCTGATCTCAGAGAAAGAATAATTCTGGCTGTCTTCACTTGGATCCCCCAAGGGCTTGGAACCAGTGGTCGGGAAGTGACCATGGGATGTCCGTGAGCACGGGGAGGAGAGCCAGTGAAGAATGGACCAGGGAGGGGCGCCTGGGTGGCTCAGTGGGTTAAAGCCTCTGCCTTCGGCTCAGGTCAAGATCTCAAGGTCCTGGGATTGAGCCCCACATCGGGCTCTCTGCTCAGCAGGGAGCCTGCTTCCTCCTCTCTCTCTGCCTACTTGTGATCTCTCTGTCAATAAATTTTAAAAAAAGAATGGACCAGGGAATAGGTGAGTTTGGGGGTTTGGTTTTGTTAGGGACTCTCTGAAAGCTGGGGACCACAGGATTGTCCCACTGAGGGGGACAGCTGGGGGCTGGGGCACCAGCTCCCGCCCCTCAGTGTCCTGCTCCTTTCCCACCAGTTCAGACGTTAGTGTCTCTCTCTGTCTCCCTCTTGTCTCTCTCTCCCTCTCTCTTTCTCTCTCTAATTACCCAGTAGTTTTTCCCAGCTGTGCTGGGTGTCTCCCCAGCCAGCCTTGGGCTCTGAGCAGACGGGGTAGGCAGATCTGCGTCTTCTGCCGGACCCAGGCTCTGCCGCTGTGCCGTATACGGAGCAGGAGCTCCGTAAAAATGCCCAAGCATTCTCAGTTTGCAGACAAGAGGTAAACCAACCCAAATTCTCAAAGGCCTCATTGAGGACTAACCGGAAACTCAGCCCTGCCCAGGGAAATCCTGGGGTGGGAAGCGTTGGCCGAAGAAGAGGAGACAGCGTGGTCCCAGCCATCCGGGAACGTGGCTCGTTCACACGTCCAGCGGGCGTGGAGTGTCCTGCCATGTGCTAGAGACGCAGGCGTTCGAGATCGGCCGATGCTGATTGTCCGGGCTCGAGCTAGGCCACAGGAGGAAGGAGGCGGCAGGAAGGCCAGGAGGGAAGGGACTCCACCCCGTGCTCAGCGAAGCTGTGGTCCGGCGAGGACACCGGAGCATCCTGGGAGAAGAGGTCCGCCGGAGAGAGCTTCAGGTGACAGTGGGCAACGTGGAGAGTGGGGGAGAAAGTAGCTCAGACGAGCCACAGATCGGGGGGAGAAAGTAGCTCAGACGAGCCAGAGATCGCAGGGAGAAAGTAGCTCAGACGAGCCAGAGATCTGGGAAGACTTCTTGGAGGAGGCAAATCGGAGCTGAGACCCAGAGAACGAAAGGAAAGGTTTCCTGGCTGCTTCAGCCCTCGGAGACGATGGCCGCAGCTCACCTGCCAAGCTTCTGCTTACAAGGTTTTCCCACGAGGGTGCGGTCTCCCCAAATACCGAGGAAACCCACAGCGCACAGGAGACCCTACTCTGTGAGATGAAAGGCACCAGGTCTAATTCCACCACTGAAGCCCTGAGGGACCACAGGCAAATCCTTCCTTTTCTCTGGTCTCCTTTTCCTCATCTGTGAAATGGGTTCATCCTCCCCCATACCCTCACACGTTTGCCAGGAGGAAAGGAGACCCTGTGTGTGGTTTTGGAGCCAAGAGTGAGCAAATCTCCTTACGGATCACACCACCCGGCCTCGCTTCTCAGATGGGGAAACTGAGAGCCGGAGAAGCCAAGAGCCCACCCAAGCGCGCGGACATTCCAGTCCCCATCCGAGGCCCAGCTCTTAGGACGAGGGGACGGTGCTTCTCTCCCTGGAAGCCCAGGTCCCTCTGTGCAGGGGGCACTGAGCAGCGGCGGGGCGGGGGGTGGGGTGGGGGAGAGGGTCCCCTCCCTGGGGCTGTGTGTGTGCTATCTTCTTGGTACCTTGGAAATGCTAATTGAGAGAAATTATACTAAGGAGCCTAGTTTAGAGATGCACATTTGAATCTCAAGGAGGTGGCTGCCGTCAGAATTAGCAGGAGTGGGCACCTGGGGGCCTCAGTGAAGTGTCTGCCTTTGGCTCAGGTCGTGATCCCAGGGTCCTGGAATCAAGCCCGCATCAGGCTCCCCGCTCTCTCTCACTCTGCCCCTCCTCCCTGCTGTGTTTCCTCCATCTCTTTCTCTCTCTCAAATAAATAAAAAACCCCAGCAGGAGCAAGGAGGTACGTTTGGGGCTGGAAAGAGGCTGCCAGGCACCATGGCCGAGAAGGTCCAGACTGCTGGGACCCTGGTGTGGTGACTAGACCTTAGAGCCTCAGCCCGGACCCTGGTGTCCACATCCTGGGACCTCCCCAGTCCCTTGCACACAGTGGACCCCCAGGCGATGGTTCTACACATCAGATCTGACCCTCTGTATATAACCTGCTGTGGCTGCCCCTTGCCCCCAGGGTAAAAGTCTCAGTCCTGGGCTCAAGACCTGTTTCTCCTGGTCCCTCGCCTCTCCCCCCTGCCCAACCCCCATCCCTAGGGCTCCCCAGGGCTCCCGCCTCACCCTGATCTGGGCATTTGCACAGAGGACTCCCGCTGCCTGGGACAGCCGGTATCTCCTCTTTTCCACTCAGGAGAGCTACGTCATCTTTCCAGATCTTTCCAGGCCACTTTCCTGGAGCCTCTGGGCCATGCTGGTTGTTTCTGGCTCTGCTTTTCAGACACTTCTCCTCCAGCCCCTGCTCTGGGGCTCATGTGCCCGTGGGTCTGGCCTACAAGCTCCCCAGGATCAGGGGCCACGTCTGGGGCATCCCCTGGGCTCTCCTGTCCGGCACAGGGAATGTTTGGGACATAGTCAGGGGAGCGGCTACGTGTTTCCTCCCTGTGCTCAACCACTCACCCCTCCCTCCGTAGCTGGCTGAACTGGCTGGGGTGACTCTGGGGCCCCTTGCCCCAGCCTGTCCTCAAGGACAGCAGCGGGGGAAGGAGAGTGGGGAGAGAGACTCCTTATTAATTAAAAAGCAAGTCATGTGCAGGCCGCGCTTCATTCCCATAAAAACCGTCAAGGGTATTAATTACCAGATCGGGAGATAGACGCGGGTTAGGTTTGCTCAGGCCGGGGAAGGACCCCGGTGGTTGGAATGTCAATGAGCCCGGGGCCCCGAGGCTCGGGCCAGGGCTGAGAAGGGGTGGGAGGTGAGGGGCCCCCTGGCCGGACGACCGGTCACGGAAGCAAAGCCACGGCCACCGCCACCACCACCGGTTACTGCGTGCCAGGCGGGGGCACTTCTCACGAACCATCTGCTACCCCACGCCCAACACCCTCGTGAGATCGCTCCTATTTTCATTCCCATTTTGCAGCGGGACATTCGGGCACAGAGAGGCTTTGTAACTGGACAGAAGTCACACAGCTAGTGGGTGACTACACCAGGACCCCCGACAGGACTGCTCTTTTTTTTTTTTTTAAGACTTTATTTATTTATTTGAGAGGCAGAGAGCACAAGCAGGGGGAGCAGCAGGCAGAGGGAGAAGCAGGCTCCCTGCTGAGCGCGGATCCCGCTGTGGGATTCGATCCCAGGACGCTGAGATCATGACCAGAGGGGAGGTCAGACACTTAACTGACTGAGCCACCCAGGCACCCCAAGTCAGGGCCCCTTTTAACCGCACGGACACGAGAAACTGGACGTGTAGGTTAGCATCACCGAAGCGGCCCGTCATCACTCAGGTGGGGGCATCGAGGGGGGACGGTCACACCTGCACACTGATGAATGTAAACCCCGTCCCCTGAGGCTCCATCCGGGGATCCCTCCCCTACCAGCTGACCCCACCCCCCTGACCCTGTGGGCCCTCGGCGGCCCAGCTGAGCCGAACCAACTGCTTGTCTCTGTGTCGGCCCCAGAAGGCTGTCTCAGCTCAGCCCTGGTCCCAGCGGAGTTAAAATAGGTCTGACCCAAATACAAGCACAATGCCCGTGCTGAAAATACAGCTGTGTCAGCAGAAACTCCGACCGCGTCGGAAACCCATGCACTTTGCACAAACACCCCCACCCCCACCCCAACAAGGGGGCCAGGCTGGGTGACTGTGAACGTTGAGAGTGCCCTTAAATGTCTCCAGTGTGACAGAGGTGGGCCAGGCAGAAGGCCCACTGCTCCCCCGAGCTGGAGAATCGGGCAGCCCACCCGCACGGCCGCCGTCACCCAGAGAGAGTGAGGCTCAGAGAGGGGAGGTGCCTGTTCCAGGTTGCACAGCTTGGGGGCCGCAGGTGTGGGGAGGAAGGTCTCTGGTTTCTGGGTGGATGACGAGCCAGGAGCCTGGGGGGCAGCCGAAGCAGAAGTTTGGGTCCATTCATCAGGGAGAGAAGCTGGAGGTGATGGCTTTGACTGGCTTTGGGATGGGGGGTCCCCAAGCAGGCCTGGGCAGGACTTCCCAGGCTCACAGCAGACTCCTTTGGTCACCCAAAGGAGCCAGCCCTGCAGGTGGTAACTGGTGTCGAAGCAAGTAAAAGACACGTGTGTCCCATCCAGGGGCTGCGGACGGCCTTGAGAAGCCACGAGTCCTGTTCAAGCTTGTTCTGAATACAGAGGAAGGCAATGACCTTCTCAGCGAGCATCCAAGGGTCACCTGTATGTCATAAGCCAAAGGCAGAGGAAGCTGGTTGAATGGGTCCGTAGCAAAAAATGAAATAGAAGGGCACCTGGGTGGCTCAGTCTTTTTGCGGCCGACTCTTGGTTTCGGCTCAGTTCATGATATCAGGGTCGTGGGATCGAGTCCCACGTTGGGCTCTGCGCTCATCGGGGCGTCTGTTGGAGAGTTTCTCTTTCCCTCTCTCTGCTCCTCCCCGGGCTCACGCTCACTCTCTCTCACTCTCAAATAAATAAGTAAAATCTTAAAAAAACAAAACAAAACAAAACAAAACCCTGAAATAGAGTTGAGTCAGTTTGGGGCTCTGTCTCCCACAGTATTTCGAACTTTTTCATTGTTATTATATTTGTCACGACAATCTGTGATCGGTATTATGAGTCACTGAAAGCTCAGATAATGCTTAGCATTTTTTATTTTTTTAGCAATAAAGCATTCTAAAATTAAGGTAGGCCCGTTTGTTGAGACATAACGCTATTGCAGTTAAAGTACGGTATTTTTTTTAAAGATTTTTATTTATTTATTTGGGCGCCTGGGTGGCTCAGTGCATTAAGCCGCTGCCTTCGGCTCGGGTCATGATCTCAGGGTCCTGGGATCGAGTCCCGCATCGGGCTCTCTGCTCAGCAGGGAGCCTGCTTCCTCCTCTCTCTCTCTCTGCCTGCCTCTCTGCCTACTTGTGATCTCTCTCTGTCAAATAAATAAAAATAAAATCTTTAAAAAAAAAAAAAGAAAAAAGATTTTTATTTATTTATTTGGGCGCCTGGGTGGCTCAGTGCATTAAGCCGCTGCCTTCGGCTCGGGTCATGATCTCAGGGTCCTGGGATCGAGTCCCGCATCGGGCTCTCTGCTCAGCAGGGAGCCTGCTTCCTCCTCTCTCTCTCTCTGCCTGCCTCTCTGCCTACTTGTGATCTCTCTCTGTCAAATAAATAAAAATAAAATCTTTAAAAAAAAAAAAAGAAAAAAGATTTTTATTTATTTATTTGATAGAGAGACAGAGATCATAAGTAGGCAGAGAGGCAGGCAGAGAGAGGGGGAAGCAGGCTCCCCGCTGAGCAGAGAGCCCGACGTGGGGCTCGATCCCAGGACCCTGAGATCATGACCCAAGCCGAAGGCAGAGGCCTAAACCACCGAGCCACCCAGGCGCCCATAAAGTACAGTATTGAATGCATGTCACTTTCCTGTGCCCCGGGAAACCAAAATAGTCATTTGACCGGCTCTATCGCCACACTCACTCCGTGGCAACGTTCCCTTTACTGCGGTGGTCGGGGTCGAACCCGCAGTGTTTCCGAAGGGCCCCTGTGCATGTGCACGTACAAGGCGTGACATAAACTACGTAAATTCGGGGATTTCCATGTGGAGGTCAGATGCTCTCGTAGCTTTGCTTTAAAACTGGTATTCGGGGGCACCTGGCCGACTCCGTTGGAAGAGCGTACAACTCTTGATCTCGGGGTCATGAGTTCGAGCCCCATGTTGGGTGCAGAGATGACTGAGATAAATAAAAATTAAAAAAAAAAACAACCCTGACCTCGAGCAATATAAAGAATGATAAAGATGAGATAATAAGGGGCCATCATAAATTTTAATTTTGCTTTACTTGGAATGATACTCAGTAGCAATTTGTTAAGAAACCACTATGTGTTGGGAGACCTTAGAAGAAAGAAAAGAGTTTATTTTAATACCTTTAAAGATACATTTTTCCTGATTTTTTAAAAAAGATTTTATTTATTTATTTGACAGAGAGATCACAAGTAGGCAGAAAAGCAGGCAGAGAGAGGGGGAAGCGAGCTCCTTGCTGAGCAGAGAGCCCGATGCGGGGCTCGGTCCCAGGACCCTGAGATCATGACCCGAGCCAAAGGCAGAAGCTTAACCCACTGAGCCACTCAGGCGCCCTTTCTTGCGTTTTGAACAACACACACCCCATTTTCACTTTGCAATTATAGAGCTGGTCCAGGCCCTGGGTGTGAACGATTTAAGGGCCAGGAGGAAGAGAAGTGTGTCTAGTGTGGTTCTCTTTACTCCTTTATTATTTTTTAAATAAAGTTTTTATTTATTTATTTCAATGGAGGGATAGGGTCGGAGGGAGAGGGTGAAGCAGATTTCCCGCTGAGTGGGGAACCCCATATGGGACTTGATCCCAGGACCCTGGGGATCAGAACCTGAGCCGAAGGCAGAGGCTCAACGACTGAACCACCCACGGCTCTGGAACTTGCACTCTAAGCCACTAGGGCTGAACAACCTCTTTCTCTTGATCGCTTGGTTCTCTTTGGTTCTGGAGCAGATGGCCACCATTTAGGATGTAGCCGAGGGGAAGTCATTAGGATGTTAGAGGGGGTTGCCTGGGTGGCTCAGTTGGTTAAGCGTCAGCCTTCGGCTCAGGTCCTAATCCCCAGGTCCTGGGATCGAGCCCCGAATCAGGCTCCCTGCTTGGCAGGAAGCCTGCATCTCCCTCTCCCGCTCCCCCTGCTTGTGTTCCTTCTCTCACTGTATCTCTCTCTTTGTCAAATAAATAAGTAAATAAAATCTTTTTTTTTTTTTTTTTTTAAAGGGACCTCTCCCATTTAAAAATGAAAACCCAGATTGGGGCAGCGATTTGCCTGGGTCGAACAGCAACTCCTGACTCCTTCTGCTGGAGAGAGGAGTCTCCTAGCGGAGCATATAGTCCGGACTCTGTCACCCAAAGGACACTCCCCTTCTGAGATCTTGAGGGGTCCCCGGCGGCAGCCTCGGGGGACTGGGCAGGTGATGCCTCGGTGGTGATTGGGTGGTTGGTCCCAAGGGGACAGACGGGGGCTGCAATCTGGTCCACACTCGGCTGGTCCACCTCGTGGGTTTCGTGGGCCTGCCACTCAGGGGCCCGGGCGGGGTGAGGGGGGGCAGAAATAGGCCATCTGTGAGCTTTCCCAGGGCTCCGCCGAACCTGTCCAAGTGCGCTGGCATTCTCTGCTCATTTATTTATTTTCAGAGCAGGAAAGTGGATTTGAAACGCTCCTCCTGAATGTTTACCCCTGGGGGAATGTCGGGCTTATGAATAATGCAGCAAGCCAGGGACTGGGGGGCTGGGGGCTGGGCGCTGGGCTTGGTCCTGTCCCAGAAGCCGCCACACACGGGCCCAGCGGGATCCTGCCCCGTCACCTGCTGCTCGGTGAGCCTGAGGGAGACTCTCGAGGCCTCAGAGCCCCGAGCTGTAAAGGAGGGTGCTGAGCCTGTCCTTGCCACAGGTGGGCTCGTGGATCCCATCCTCATCGCCTTGGGCATTGCTGTCCTAGCTCACGGCCTTTGCCTGGCTCTCAGCGCCACGAGCCTTTCTGGACACGTCCTTGAACACATCGACCGTGGACGGGAGCAGGGACCGAGGCTGGAGGCCGCAGGCTGAGGCAGGGCCTGGTTCCACAGGGATGCAGCCGGCTCAGCCCACAGCGCGGCCGTCCGGCGGCTGCTCAGGGCACCTCTGGTCCCTGCCGTCGAGTTATCTTAGTGGGTTTCTCGAAGGGGCCATTTTTTACGTCCAAGGCAGCAGCCAGCCTTGTTCCTCCCCTGGGCTCTAGACACGCTTCTCCTGAACAGAAAGGAAGGCCTCTGGGTGCCAGAAATGCGGCCTGTCCCCCAGGAACTGTGTGCCTTGTCCCTTAGCCTCCCGCAAAGACCCCTGGGGCCATCTCTGAGTTCCTGCAGGACTTAGTCACCAGTCACACCAACCTGAGTGTGAAGGGACCGTCCTCGGGCCTCCTCCCCTCGCCAGTGGGAGTCACGCCTTGGAGTGCCCTCTGTTGGTGGGGCGACAAATGGCAGCCCCCCCCCCAACCCCCCGCACCCGCGGGCTTCCAAGCGCTTGTGGCGGGGCCCAAAGGAGTGATTTCAGTTCCATTCAAGCAGGGAGGGCTGTTGGGCGACTGGATGAGGGAACGGTCAAGCAGCGCCAAGTTCTCTGGAGAGGGTGGGTGGGCTTGGCCGGGGGGTGGGGTGGGGGGTGGGGGAGGGACCCCGCCACCCCTCGTGACCCTCCCATCCCCCACCCCGTCCCCTCAAGCTCCGGGAGGCAGTGACCTCACGCGACTCTCTATCATAATATTTACCAACAGCGCTGCAATTGAGCCTGGCAGCTTGGCAATTATAATCACGTTATCATTATTGCTGATAATTCCGATCATAAGCATAAATTATAAACAGGAGCGGGCCGCAGCGGCGACCAGGAAGAGCGGGGGCGGGGCTACCTCTGGCAGGCGTGTGCGTGTGTGTGAGTGGGTGTGCGTGTGCGTGTGTATGTGTGTGTGTGTGTGTGTGAGAGTGAGAGAGAAACGGGCCGGGCCCCCCGCTCCCCCTCCCCACCCCAGCTTCCACTCCCCTCCTGTTTCTGGCCAAGGCCAAGTCTCCTCCAGAGCCTGACCCCAGGGGTCCCCGGGGGGCCTCCAAGGGGGCCTCTTCCCGCCAGGGTCCCGAGATTGTCCTGACGGCCGCCGCACACCAAGCCATGCTCGCCTCACAGAAACTATTAAGGCGCAATTATTACCGAGATAGTCTTTCCAAATTGATCTTCGAGTTACTCCCGGGCTGCAGCCATGGAGACGGCCCCAACTCAATTACATGCCTCTCTCTGTTCTTGACAGATTCCCGCGGAGGAAAGTCGGGGGAGGAGGCCCCACGGAGAGGAGGCGCGAGGCAGGGAGGTGCACAGAGCCGGGGGTCCTGCTCCAGAGAGCTGCCTACAAAGGCGGCCACCGACCGACGGAGGGAACACGGCGCGAGAAAGCAGAGCTCGGCGATGCACCTGACGGCAGACGGAGGAGGCCCGCGTCCGTCCATTCCTTCCTTCCTTCCTTCCTCCGATGGCTCAGCAAACGTTTGTTCTGTGCACTAGCCCTGGGGGCCTCCCCTGACTTTAGTGGGTGAGTCAAATGGGGATCAGGTCATCACTCCCTCCATGGGAAACCGACCGACCAGCAGACTCAAGAGTGCGTTAGGGCTCTGGGAGCCAGGGAGGTGGGGAAAGCCGAGACCTAGAGAATGAGGGGCTGGCCTGGCCGGGGGCAGGGTAGGGGACAGGCAGGTAGGACACTGGGTTCAGGACACCGTGCCAAGGCCGGCTTTCCTTCCACGATGCAAGAGCAAAAGCTCTGACTCCGAGGTCTGGGCAGATCCCTCCTCGGCGGAAGGAGGGGCAGGGCAAGCTGGTAGGGGCCGTGGGGGTCTCTTCCCCTGGGAGTGAGGGGCTGCAGGAGGGCCCTGGGATCCCAGAAAATCCCAGGACAGGAGAGAAATATTTTAGGAAGCGCTGAGACCCTGGTCCAGGGGGGCCTTAGGCATGGAGGCTGGAGAGGGCCGTCCAGTGGGTCTCCCATTCCCCGCGGCGGTGGGGGGGGGTGCAGGGGCACGGTCTCAGCTTAGGTGGATACACCGTCCGGCTCACTCCTGCACGCTCTATAACAGCTGGCCCAGGGCCCCCAGGTCGCGTGACACCCGGGACAGACAGGGCACTTTGGTGCTGTTCCCAGGCCTTCCCATCTCGGGGGCCAGCGTCGAGAGCCCCAGAATTTGAACGCTACTCCCTCAACTTGAGTGTGTGTCCGAAAAGCTAGGGACTGTGTTCTGTAGAGCCGGGTCCCGGGCCCTCTCTCAGCGCTTCAGGGTCAAGCCGACCCGTCTCCTGGAAGGGCCTGGGCCCGCACCTTGGACAAGCTCCCAAGGTGGGGAAACTGAGTCCTGGGCTCCCCAAAGTCAGCAGTGAGCTGAGCTAGAAGTTGCTCCCACGGGACCCTTCGCCACTAGCCACATCTGAAAAGTCTGTCTCGGCCGAACTGGAAGGTGTTCGAAGTGTACTACAGACACTGGATATCAGAGACTTCGTCTAAGGCAAGGACTACAAAATAGAAAATATTTCCATATAAAAGAAAAGACTATTATGCGTTGAAACGAATATCGTTTGGACTGCGCACGTTGACTACAAGGCTGGGGTGAATAACATGTATCGTTGAAGTGAATTTCACCTGTTTCTTCTTCACTTTTTTTTTTTTTTTTTTAAAATGCAGCTACTAGGAAATTTAAAATTCCCTCTGTGGCGTGAATTTTGTGGCTCACGTTCTACTTCTGTGGGCCAGCGGTGCCCTAGACGACTCACCGGGGCCAAACCCTGGGACCCGAGAGGCGGAGGCCACAGGTCTGCCTGTGCCCCGATGGCAGACCTCCTTGATTCCTGCCTCGGCTGAGCTGGCCGGCTGCGGGGCCCGAAATCCCAAAGCGAGGGCTTTCTGTTGTTGGGTCCCGAAGGCTCGGAGGACTCTAAGAGGTTCCTCTGCAGATCAGACACCCCAGTGACAGAAATGATTTTGTCCTTAGTGGCCACGGAAACAGATCTGGGCATGAAAGGAGTTGCTGGTGGCCTGGGGAATGGCCCATCTGTGGCGTGGGGGTGGGGGGGGTCTGGGTCACAGACTCAGGAGGCCCCTCCACCCCGCCCCCAATGAGCCCATCGCCTACCCTCGGGGGCTACATGGCCCCCACATTGCCTGAGCGCCCCAGCTACGTTCCAGACTCTACACCCGCCTTGTCTGCCCTTGTTGTAGGGACCCGGCTGGCCACCTTCAGAGCCCATTTCCATACACTGAATCTGATTTTCCCTTTGCTCGCCATGGTGGAGCAGGAGACTGTCTCTGAAGAGAAACAGGGGTAGCTCATTCCAGAAGCTGTTCAAGTCTTATTTTTAAAGGATGAATACTAATTATCAGAGAAAATCACTTCCTGAAAAGCCAAGGAAAGCCACGGAGATGGCACAAAGGCGTGGCAGGTTGGGGATGGGGAGTCCTGAGGTCCACCCCGACACGCACCGTGAGGCTGCTGAGTCTGTCCTTCCGTCTCCGTAATCGGGCTGCTTACCCGTAAGAGGAAGTGCTTGGGCTCACTCACTGTCCTCACCCTTGGCCCCTGGGGTCACGTCTAGGGTAGCCTAGTCCCAGGTTCCCTGGAGGCTTGCCCCCAGCTAAGGGTTACCTTGTTGGGGGCAGCGGGACTGTCCCTCCATCTGTTCCCCGATCCCCTCGAGCCTTACCTCCAAGGAGCAAGAAGCCAAGGAGAAGTGGAATCAGAATCACGGAGAAGGAAATGATGCACTCGGGAGGTCAGGGAGCCAGGACGGGGCCCCAACCCCAGGGGGACATGGGGGCTGAGTCCCTGTGGGCAGCTCTCCCTGCTGGCCGGTGTGCTGGTTGGAGACAGTGGAACACACGCACTGGGCCAGGAGGGAGAGACCAGCTCCTGCCAGGGAGTCTCTGGATGGATGGGGATACAGGATGCCCCAGGGCATACTTACTTCCACAAATCCCTGGCATTCTTGGTCCCCATCTGTGAAATGGGGATTGGCAGACCACCTGCCCGGAGGGTCCTCGGGAAGACGGCAGGCATGGAAGAGGCTTTGTGATGGAGGGAGCCCTCTGGCTTCCAGGTTGATAAGGGGAGGCGGTGAGCAGAGGCTGTTTCCAGGTCTGTGCAATACGCGGGTTGCAGTCAGGCCTCAGGGAGGGTGCGGGAAGCGGGAAGGCCCGTGCAAATGTGCTTTTTTTTTTTTTTTTTTAAAGATTTTATTTATTTATTTGACAGAGAGAGATCACAAGTAGATGGAGAGGCAGGCAGAGAGAGAGAGAGAGAGGGAAGCAGGCTCCCCGCTGAGCAGAGAGCCCGATGCGGGACTCGATCCCAGGACCCTGAGATCATGACCTGAGCCGAAGGCAGCGGCTTAACCCACTGAGCCACCCAGGCGCCCTTTTTTTTTTTTTTTTTTAAGATCTCATTTATTTATTTGAGAGAGAGACAGAAAGAGCACACAAGTGGTGGTGCAGAGGGAGAGGGGGAAGCAGACTCCCGGCTGAGCAGGGAGCCTGACTCGGGGCTCGATCCCAGGACCCCAGGATCACGACCTGAGCCAAAAGCAGACGCTTGACCGACTGAGTCACCCAGGCACCTGCAAATGGTAGAAGCCCCAGCAGGTAGGGAGCAGCCGCCAGCAAGGACTCCTCCTCCAAACTACCGTCCCAGCTGAGGGAGCTTCTGCTGCCCTTCCCAGAGGAAGGAATTGAACTTGACGACAACGGAATGCCCATGACCTTGTGCTTAGAATTCTCACCTCCTCCGGAGGGTCAGTTCCAGCAAAGACGGTGACTGGGACTGTGCCCCTAGATGAAGCCGACAGATTAAGAAATTGAGCACTACCCTTCGTCGCCAGGCACTACACCAAGCATTTCTCCGGTGCCACGGGTCCTTCGGCCCCCACAGCCATCCTGCAGAGAAAGGACTATCTTGTCTCCATACTATGCATGAGGAAGCTCAGGCCCAGAGAGGTCAGTCCACTGGCCGGGAAGATACCGTGAAGGTCAAGCCCGGGTGTCTTACCTTCGTCCCACATAGTGGGGCGGGGCCTAGACACCCCAGGCCAAGGCCTTCTACTGCACCACACTGTCCCCAGTCTGCCTGGGCGAGGTGGGGTTCAGGCTGGCTGTTCTGGACTAGAAGAGCATCCCAGAGGCTGGAAGGGAGCTCCGACCCCCAGCACTCTTCTCGCTTTATGGCTGCTCTGGATTCTGCCTGCAGAGGGCAGTACTGAGCACACAAAGGTGCTCCCACCCTGCCAGGGCTCAGATCCAGGGGGAAGGGGGTGGTGGCCCTGGGCTGCAGAGGCTTTGGGTTCTCTGCCCCAGGACTTGGGGTCTGGAAAGCATTCTCCCTAGAAACCAACAGCCCAACGAGCTGGCCCTTCCGGGGACCAGCGTGCCCCAGCTGGGCCTACAGAGGCCACGCCTTACCTCCCCAGATGGGCGGCGGCCCGTGGGATGGAGGGAGGCATAGTAGGCCAGTGGGATGAACCAGGGCTACGGAGACAGGGCCAGCCACGTCATGCCCATGATGTATGTCCCTAAGCAAGTCAGTTCCCTTCATCGTCTAAGGCCAGTGCAAGACACCCCCACAGGCTCAGTGAAGTCATCCACTGAGGGGCCACGCTGTGGTTTACTGAGAGGCTGCAAAAAAAAGGGGGAAACGGAGGTGCAGGGAGGTGCAGTACCTCGCCCAAGGACACATGGCGCTAAGAAGAAGAGCCAGGATTTGAACCCACAGTCTCTAGGTCCTAGCTCCTCCCCCTTGGTGATGCTGCCGCGCCAAGACCAGGAGAGGGCAGGTGGGGCTGTGGGTCTCAGGCGGGCTGCACAGCACTCGGTCAAGGCGTCCGCAGGCCTCCTTGGTGATGGCGGGGTTGGGGAGGTATGCCCAAGGGGGCAAAGGACAGTGTGGGGTAGGGGGTGGGGGATCTTGGCCTCACTCCCAGTCCCCACTGCTCTGGCCAGTGCTGTGGGCAAGGCATTCGGGGGCCACCCGAGCCCCTCTGGGCTTGGCTTCGGGCTGTGCACTGTGGACCTGCCCTGCCCGGAAGGAGCTCGGTCTGATGGGCTTGTGGGCTAGACCTGGTCCCCGAAGTTTATCCTTTACCCAGTGCCCGCTGTGTGCCCAGCAGGGTCGCAGGAGGCTGGGCAAGGACCTCGTGGGCTTTGCTGGGACCTGGAAGATTCTCAGTCTCTGTTCGGCTCTCTCCATCTAGGCCAGGAGCTCCCTGGGGTTGGGGCCTGCCGGGCTTCTGTCCCTCCCAGGAGTGCCCAGCATGGCAGGGGCCCAGCGCAGGACTCCTTGTGCCGAGTTCAGATGCCTGGCTCCGGAGAGGATGGGGAATGCGCTTCTGGATTCCAGAGGACCGGCCGGTATGGTAGAGAGGCGGGTGGCCCCGCGATCAGCAGGAGGGCTGCCCAGCCGGGATGGGCCTGGGAGCCTCCGGCCGGGTCTGCGGCGACCTTGGGCATGCCCCTGCCTTCCGTCCCATCTCCGGGGACAAAGGCTGGGAGAGGTGCCTGGACCAGCCACCGGAAGCCAACCTGGGCAAGGTGGGAGTGACCAGCCCCCCGCCTTCAGTCCTCCAGCCGCCGCCGTCGCCGCCGCCACCGCGCCGGGCGCCGGCCTCCGCTGCGGAGTGGGGGGGCCCTCCCCGCGCCCTGCCGGGTGACCTTGACCCCGCGCCCGGGGGGGTCCCACTCCCGCGCCCCGGCTTCCTAATCCGGCCCCCCGACGGGCGCTGGGGAGACCGAGGGGCGTCGCCCGGCAGCCAGGGGGCGCCGAGGCCGCGGGCGCCCCTCCCGCAGGCCCCCCTGGCGGCGGGCGCTGGGGCGGCGGCGCGCGCTCGGGGCGCCGGGGGCGGGGCGGGGGGCGCGGCGCTCCCCCCGCGGTGCCCAGGCCGGGGCGCGGGGCGGGCCGGGCGGGCTAATCCCGTATGTAAATGGCAGCCAATGGAGGGTGGTGTTGCGCGGGGCTGGGATTAGGGCCGGGGCGAATGGCTGGCAATCTTACTGGGATTACAGAACAAAGAGCCTCCCTGCGCTCCCGCTCGCGGCTCCGCTCCCCGCGCCGCGCCCCGCCCTCCGCCGCAGCCCGCGCCGGGGGTGGGGGCCGCCGAGCGCCAGCCCCCCGGCCGGCCCGAGAGCCCCCGCCGCGGCCCCTCCCCGGCCGGCGCCCCGCGCCCCGCGCCCCGCGCCCCCCCGCCGCGCCGCGCCGCGCCGCCCGCCCGCCCTCCGCCGCGCCTTCCCCCATTCTCCCGGATTAATTAAGGCGGCAGCGGCAGGAGGCTGAGTCCTGGCCGCGGGCCGGGGGCCGGGGCGCCGCTGGCAGGAGCGCTTGGGGATCCTCCAAGGTAGGAGAAACTTTTGCGGGGGGCGGGCGCCCGGGCCCTTCTCCCCTTCCCCTCCCACCCCCACCCCCCGTGGCCCCCGCCCCTCCCCCTCAAGGTGCTCCAGAATCCGGGTCCGGCTTTTGGGTGCCCGGGGAGGCACGTGACTGGGATTATAATTCGGGCCGGGGAGGTCGGGGGTGGGGGGTGGTGGGGGTGGGGGTGGGAGGGAAGGACCGGCCGCCCCCACCTGCCGGGAGGGGGTGGGAGCCCGGAGCTGTCACCCCCCCCCCCCCCACGAACTCCCGGCCCTCCCGGAGGTGGGGGGCGCCCCGGGGCGGGCGGCGGGCGCCCGCAGGCTGCTGCAGTTGGCGAATGAGGTCAGTCGTGCTGCCCGCGGCGGCGGGTGCCAGTGTGGGAGCGGAGGGGGGCTGGGAAGGCCGCGGGTCCCCGCCCCCCCAACCTCTGCCTCCCTCGGGCTGGGCCTTCCCCTGGCCGGCGCCCCCCCCCCCCGCCCCCCCGCAAGCAGGCTGAGTCCAACACTGCGCGGACTGCCCCGGCACGGTGGTTTCTGGCAGGGGTCTCCTGGGAGGGGGCCGGCCTGAGTGGGGGGCCGCTGAACCTCTGGAGGAGGGTGCGGAGGAGTCTCAGGGGGCGGCCGTGGGGGCCCCCCGAATCTTCCAGGAGAGCAAGTTGGGGGTGCCCCGCATGTGGGTGGTCTCTGAGTTCCTGCACTTGGGCAGGGAGGCCTGTGGAGCGCCCCAGGGTGCTTGATGCCCACCCACCCCCACCCCCATCCTGAGTCCCTGGAAAGGATGGGCTTGATGCCTGTCCTGGGCTCCAGCCCCGGCCTGCCGCCAGCCAGAGGAACGATGCCCTGGCCTGGGCCCAGGGCAGAGGGGGGACCTTGCAGCCCAGAGTTCTGCCCTCCTGGCAGTGCTGGAGCCCTGGACATCTGGCCGTGTGACCCAACCTCCCAGGACACCAGGCCTGGAGTGGGAGGCTCCTGTGTCCCCACCACAGCCCAAGTGAGGGGGTCTCGGTGCAGGCCCGCGGGGGAAGCGTCTGCCTTGGATGGAGCGTGGTCCTGGGGGTGTGGGGTGTGGGACTGCCCTGGGATTGCCCCGGCCTGGGAGCGGCGGGGAGGGGCAGGCATGGACATCTAGAGGAGTGGGCGTTTGTGCGCAGGGGGAGGAAGGGGCGGCCAGAAGCTGCTCCGACCTCCTCCTGTGGGATATAGTTGCCCCGTGGCTGGGACTGTGTGCTTCTTGGCACTGCCCCGGTCCTCGGGGCTTGGGAGGTGCCTTTCCAAGCAGCCATTTATTTCAGCAGCGTCATTCCCAAAGGGAAAGGGCATGGTCATCGATTATTTATTCGGAGCAGGAGGTGGCAGTGACTAGGATGCTGGTGGCTGCTGCTGGCGGCTGGCGGGGAAGGTCTGGGTACAGAGGTGGCAGCGATGGGGGTGGTCCGGTGCCCATCCCGAGCCCCCCATGGCGGGAAGGGGTTCAGGAGGCTGCGAGGTAGATGCTGACCTCTTCTGAACAGTGACTACTGGACCAAGGGACAGACGGGGCTCCGAGGTGACAGGATGTCGGAATCCCTGGCCTGCTTTTGGGATATGAGAGGCGTCAGACCACACCCCATTCCCTTGCCTGCTCTGCCAGTGACCTAGAAAGTTGAGGCTCTGACTCAGAGGGTCCCAGAGGACCCCTGCAGAGGAACCAAGCAAAGGTGGGAACTCTGTGGCCACTCGCTGCCCCGCGCATTGAAGATGCGGGAGACCTGGGGCGGGAGGTCCGGCGGCGGGGTCTTGGAAGACTGCGTTGTAGGGGCCGGCTTAACCCACTTCCTTAGGGCACTGTTCTCTAGGTGCTGGAGGAGGGGTCATTTCCCGTGCAGCAGCGCGTTAATGGCAAATACTTCTTATCTGTTCTGTGAAGGCAGGCTCCCGGAGCCGGGCTAGCGGCCGACACGGCGGCGGTCGTTAGCATTGGATGCTTGGAAGTAGTCGGGAAGGCAGGCATAGTGATAGGGGTCTCGGAGGCAGCTGTTCTAGAAGCCTGTCTCCAGCAGCCGGGGCCTGCACAGTTTGGTGGCAGTCGGATGGTTGGAAGCCCCAGGTGAGGACCTCACGGCCCTTGGGTGGGTGACGACACCCTGGAGCGTTCGTATCCCAAGGGTGACCTTGAAGGCACAGACCGCATCTCCCCGGGCCGTCCCCGTCCTGGGTTGGGGGTTCCTCGTCTCCAGCTCTCCCCGCTCCTCGACTGGCGCCTTGAATCCCGCAGTTTTCCTGAATGGCCTTTGCACGGGCTGTCCCTCCTCTCTGGAAGGTTCTTCCCATCTTTCCGCTGAGGGAGTGGGGGGACTTCCTCTGATGGCCCGACCGGGCTAGTGCGGGGGGTAGGGGTGGCAGGATTTGTCTCTCTCGTCTCCTTCTGGGAAGGCTTCTCTGGCTGTCGTGTCCTCGGGCTGGAATCCCGGAGCCGGCCACGGTGCTACCTCTGTGTCCCCCACATGATGTCCTGTCCTTCCTCTGTCCCAATGGGGATCTCGCTCAAAAGTTCCACATCTGTCCCCCAAGTGCACTAGGGCCAGGGCAGAGATCAAGGCTTGCTTTGGATTCCGTGGTGTCCTGGGGCTGGTCCCCGAGTACTTGTTGAGTGGCTGCTTGAGGGAATGAATGGAGTCTGACTTCGGGGCCTTGGCCCACACGGCTGAGCAGTTCCTCCTGTGATCTCAATCCCTGTCTCCGGGGAAGGCCCCCCCCACGCAGTGAGGACAACGCCAGGGTCTTCCCCTGGGCTTCCCGCTCCCCACCCTCCCGGGGCCCCCTCTCCCCATGACCCCAGCCTGTGTCTTCCCCTCACACCGCGAGCCTGGGGCTCTGCTCCCTTGATGTCCTCTGTCCTGTGGCTCTCGGCCCTCTGTCCCTACGCTGTCTGTGGGCACCTCTGTGTTGCCTCGAAACCAGGTTCTATGAGACAAGCAAGAGGCCCAGCTCCCCTCAAGGGGCCCCCCGGGAAAGAGACCTGCAGGGTTAATTCACAAACACTGGCAAGCAGAGCAGGACTCGGGGCCAGGGGCTCACGGAACCTTCTGGAAGCGTGTGGGGTCTGGGAGACGTGGACCCTTGGGGCAGCTGCAAGGGCATTCCCAGCAGGAAGAGATGAAAATGGTTGAAGGCAGTGAGATGCCCCCCGTTCTGCGGCGACTTCTGTGTGTGGGTGGTGGGGGTGTCCAGGCGGGGGCCCCAGGGGGGCAGGGGGCAGGGGGCCGGCTCCCCCTCTCAGCTCCCTGTCGGCAGGCGTGTCTAGCTGGGACTCTGTGATTCTGGTGCTCAGCAGGGAGCTTGCTCTGTCATTTCACACCCAGTGTGGTCCTGGTTGATGATGGGTAAGGGGCGCAGAGCCCCTGGGGAGAGGGTCGGGCAGGGGGGGGGGCTGCTGAGCCTTCCTTCACGGTGACTTGCTGCGTGAGCTGAGTGACGTTGTACTTCGTCCCTTCCCGGGCTGGGGAGGACGGGTCGGGGTGGGGCGTGTGTCTCAGGCAGAGCTCTTGCTCCTGACCCCCTTCCTCTGGGTCCAGAGCTGGGCCCGGCCAACCCAGAGCTATGCGTGCCCCCACCTGTCTCCCTCCCTCAGGACCACCTGCTTCTGGTCGCCAGATCTGGCTAATAAAAATAGGGATGCCCGGTTAAATTTGGGTTTCGGGTAAGCCACGGATAATGCGGGATTGAGGATGTAACTTACACTGAAGACTGACTTGTTTGTTTCTCTGAAGCTGAACCGGGGTCTGGTATTTTATCTGGCAACCCTACAGCCGTGACCTCCGGGCCATGGGACCGTTGCGGGCTGCGGAGAGGCTCAGGACGGCGTTGGGCCTAGAGCTGGGGGGGGTCAGGGCTCGACCTAAAGCTTCAGGGATGATCTGGGTGAGTTCGAATCAGGTAGCGCCGAATCTAGTTTCCTTGGCTGGGCTTTCTCTAGTCCGGATCCCCGGTTAGGCTTGGGTGCTGTGGGGGGGACTCAGGGATTCCCCAGTCTGGGAGGCGCTGGTTTTCAGAGATTTCTCTGCCATTGTGGCAGGAGGAGGAGGAGGGGGCAGGGAAGTTGTGGGGTACACTGCAATCCAGATATGCCGAGCCGGCCCTGAGCACCGGGAGGCCGTTGGTGTGATGTCCCCGCTGCAAGGCTTGGAGATCCTGCCTCGGGCGGTAGGGGGGCTGGCGGGGGAGGGTCTCTGCTGGGTTGCATCACAGGCGAGCGGGCCTATCCCCTTGGGGGGGTTGCCTCGTTGGTGTGACATCAGCCTCTGGACCATGCTGAGGCCCCGGGAGTGTGGACTGACTGTGGCCAGGAAGTAAGGGGCAGGGTCTTGTGGGCCATGTCCCCTGCCCCCAAGTCCAGGATATGTGCTCACACGTAAAATGAGGAGGATATCCCCATCATCCTGTCTGAGCCTCAGGGGTTATGATTGGGGAGGGGCCTCCAGAACGTGGAAATGTGGGTCACCCCAGTGCAGGGGTGCAGAGATGGTGCGGGAAGCCAGAGAGGTGAGTGGTCCTGGCTCAGGGGCTTGGGGTCCTGGGCAGCCCCTGCAGGTGCCCAGCAGGGCTGTGTAGTTGGAGATGGAGGGCCTGAGCTCATCGCTGGAGGCCAGAACTGGAGATAGTCCTCAGGCAGCCTCTTTCCTGGACGGGGCCAGGCCTGTTTGCCGATTAGGGTCTAAGGCGAGGGCAGGGTGGGGAGTGGTTCGAGGTACATTTTCTGGCTTCTGACAGAAGCAGTAGAGAGGGGAGTCCCTCTCTGTCCATCTGTCTGTCTGTCACTCCACCAGCCAGTGGGAAACTTACAGATGCCCCCCTGCCCCCCAGCTCTTCGGGGTCTCAGGTCCTGGCATCCGGCCCGCACGTAGGAGGGGCTCACCCCGCACATTGTTCTGTGTTTCGTCGAGGGATGAGGGAGAGCCAGGGAAAAGCCCAAGTTTTAATCCGTGTGCTTTCCAAGGGGTTTGACCATTGTCCGCATTCAGGCAGCTCGGCCCCGTCAGGACATGGAACATTCCATCCCTCCTGAAAGTTCCCTCGAGCTCCTTTGCAGCCAGCCTCCTACCCTTCCCCAGCCCCTGGCAACCACTGTGTGTTTTCTGTTTTCTGTTTTCTTTTTCTTTTTCTTTTTTTTTTTTTTTGCGATTTATTTATTTATTTGAAACAGAGAGAGTACCAGCAGCGGGAGAGGCAGAGGGACAGGGACAAGCAGGCTCCCCACTGAGCCGGGAGCCCAAGGCGGGGCTCGATCCCAGGCCCCTGGGATCATGACCTGAGCCGAAGACAGCGGCTTTAACCCACGGAGCCACCCAGGCGCCCATCTTTCTCTCTTCTTTTTAAACCACTGCGCATTTCTGTTCCTGCAGTTTTTGCCGTTTCCAGAATGTCACCTAAATACAGTCACACAGAACGTAGCCTGCGTCTGGCTTCATCAACCTTTCGGTGGCTGAGTAAGGTGCCGCCGTTGGGCCGTGCCTCATAGCTCTGCTTGCCCTGCGGTGGCAGTGGTGGCGGGGGTCGGGGACACCTGGTTGGCAGAGCCCCACCGGGGACCAACCGAGAGGCAGGGGTACCTTTGGCTCATTCATGTTCGCAAAGGCACGGCCTGTGCCCCATTCCCACCCCCACTGAGTGCTAACCCGGAGCCAGGAGAGGTGCACCCCTGAGCTAGAATTTCATCCTCCGGGTCTGGTGACGCAGCCGGCCCGCGAGCCCCCGATGAAATTACAGCCTGCCTGCGGCCGCGCTCCCATCCACGCAGCCCTCCGCCGTGCAGGTGGGCTCCTGGGACAATGATGCCCTGAGGGCGGGGACAGCTGGGGGGCGGGCGGGGGCAGCCGTCTGGGCCCGGGTGGTGTCTCCCCCATCTCCGGGCGTCCAGGTTTCCTGGCCGTGTGTCCCTGATCTCCACTCCTGCGTTCTTTTAGCTCAGGGTCGAACGTCTCTGTTTGTCTGAAACAAGGCCAGGGCATGTTCGGGGAGGGGAGGTGGGCAGGAGGGGCCACTGAGGCCAGCGTCCCGGTCAGGAGCGTGATTAGGGCCCCCTAGGAGGGGGCTGTGTGACATCGGGCAAGTGACGTCTGATCTCTGTGCTTGGGTTTGGTCATCTGCAAACGGGACAGTGGGGCCAGCGAGGGACTCAGCTGTGGTCACACAGGCCGGTGGGCCTCCACGGAGCCTGCAGGGTATGGGGGGGGTGCTGCTGACTGGGAGGGGGTGGGGACAGGCAGGCCTCCACTTGAGTAGGGCCATTTGTAGCCACTTTACCCGTTAGGGTCTAAGTAAAGACATTTGCCGTCCACCTCTGCCCGTGGTCCGCGCGGCATGGACAGCGGCTGTTCTGAACACTTCCGCGGGCATCACTGAGATTTCGGTTGGTCACAGAAGCTTCTAGTCCGGCCGATTCCCGCTCTGTGGCGTGCCCACTGTCCACCGTGTGAGGTGGACGGCTGCCGAGTCGGCCGAGCCTCGGTTTGACCTTCTGAGAAGGGGGAGACAGCAGTACCTTGCGGGGTCGTGGCTAGGTGGCCTGAACGGCGGCGTCTCCCACCAGAAGCTTGGCGGCCCCCCAGGGCACGTGCGCCCCGCAGGAGAGGGAGCCCCTGGGGTGCGAACGTGGCCCGCGTGGCTGTCTGGAGAGACGGGAGGGGTATTAACTTTGTTTTTGGTAAATGAGTCATTTGTTTTTCCTGGGGAGCTCGACAGCCCCCAGGAACCCCTCCCCTGGCCTGGTCTGGAGGCCTGCACCCCTCAGTCCGACCCTTGGGCTGTCCTCGGTGGGAGCCTGGAGCGGGCGAGGCCCAGATGCGGGTGCTCCTGGGTGGCTCTCTGGCGCTGCCCGCCCACCCACCCAGCTCCAAGGTGGTCCCGGCGGGCTCCAGAGGAGTCTTATGACTGGGCCGGTCTGGTGTCTCTCTCGTGTTTATCCAGGAGCTGGTTTTTCAGGTGTGCCGGCTTTTGGCAGAGGCCCAGGTGGGGGGAATTAGGGCCTTTGGGAAGGGGGGTGGTTGCCCCTCTCCCCAGTTTGAGAAGGGGGGTGTGTGCGCCTGGCTTCCGGCTGGGGGTTCAGGCCTCTGGGCTGGGGAGTGACCACCTCCTCTATCTGGTCTGGTCCATGGTCCTGCACATCCCGGGGATGGATGCCCTTCCTTGCCCCGGGTCAGAGGCCAGTGCCCCGCCTTGGGGCTCCTTTACCTGCCTCAGGGCTTCTCCACTTGCCGCCAGGGACGCCAGGGAACTGGCAGGGCCTTTGAAGCCAGACAGACATGGGTTCAAGTCCCAGTCTGACTGCCTTCGTGCTGTGTGATCTCAGGCAAGTGACTTGACCTCTCTGAGCCTCAACAGAACAAACGAGGGGGCTTCTCCCTGCGTTGCGGTGCTCCGGGGGAAGCTGGGTGCCCTTCCGTTCAGGCGTGCTTCCTCACCTAGTCTCAGGATGACCCCAGGGTCTCGCTGTCTGGGGGCCCTGGCCCTGCCCAGAGACCAGCTGGATGCTGTCCTTTCCTGCGGTGCTCTTCCCTCCTCTGCCCGTGGAGCCTGGAGCATGCCGTGCCTCGGTTTCTGTTTTTGCGAGCTGGGAAAAACCCCAGGGTGGACCTGGTTCGATCCCTGGGGCTGGGGCTATGCAGGGTCAGGGGCCCTGTGGCGGGTTTGTGGAGATCCCTCCTTTCCCTTTGGGATATGCCTGAGGGCAGCCTGTGAGAGGTGACTTTTCACTGGCCCCTGGAGGATGGGTCAGGGTTTGGACCCAAGAGTAGTCTGGGACGAGCATCGCAAGTGCAGGTGTGGAGGGGGCGGAAGCGGGGAGTTTGGGGGGCACAGCAGCGTACGGGTCTCGAGGCAGGAGGGTCAGGGGTGGCGCTGTGGCCAGGTGGCCGTTTCCCCGGCGGGGCCCGGCTCAGGGCATTGTGTGGGGTCCAGGCAAAGACCTTCCTCTGGCCACCCCACTCCAAGACTGGGCACGGCCAGGCCCTGGCCTGTTTCCGTGCCAGCCCAGTGAGCTTCCCTGGGTGTCTAGAACATACGGCGCTTCCGTCTGGCCTGCCCGTGTGCTGGTGCTCCTCCAGGGAACGGACGTGGTGCTCCCTGTGCGTTTCACCAGGCTGCGTGTTACTTGCGGGTCTCGGCCCGGGTGGCCCTTTTCTCTGGGAGCCTTCCCTGTGCTCCCTTCCAGGGCTGTGCCAGGCGCCCCTCCTCTGGGTTCCTGCAGTCCCCGAACGTCCCCCAGCATGGCCCTGTGTTCCGGCCGTCCTTGGACTTTCCTGTCACCTTCCGTTGGGTCCATGCCTTGATGCCTTGTCTGTCCACCTCCCTGGCCGGGGGGGGGGGCGACACTGTGTCTCCCGGGGCCCGGGTGCAGCCCAGTCTTGCGGGGGGAGGGTCCCTTCTGCAAAGGGCAGCTGGTGTGTGCGTGTGTGTGTGTGGAGGGAGCACAAGTGTGCAGCGTCAGGACAGTTAATCCCCTGGGCTATTTAGACACACACGCTTGTGTGCGTGCACGTGGGTGTGTATGTGCCTGTACACATGGGTGTGGCATTCCAGGGGCCGCTGGGGGTGACCGGCTGGAATAACCTGGCGTTTCGCTGAGTCCCGACCCCCAGCCTGGCACCGGTGCTGCCCGTGTGCAAAGCCCCTCGAGTCCCGGCAGGTGGCACTGGGGAACGAGGCTGCTGGTTAGGGGCATGCTTGGCTCCAGGGGATCAGAAACCTCACCCGACCAGCTTTGATGGGGGCTCAGAAATGAGCCCCTAGCTTGTCGGATTGTCAAAGCGCCTTTAAAAATTATTTTCTAGGAAGCATGCGCTGAAGTGCGTTTTCCTAGTCGTATGCTCTCCACCGCTCATTTCAGGGCATTTCATCACCCGGGAAAGAAATCCCGACCCACGGAGGAGTCGGCCCTCCGCTCCCCTCGCCCCCCCCACCCCCTGGCAACCACCGACTCACGTTCTGTCCCTGCAGACTTGCCTCTTCTGGATGTTTCACGTCCATGGAATATCATGACCCGTGGCTTCCGTGCCCGGCTCCTTTCCCTCCGTGTCGCGTTTTTGAGGTTCACCCGTGCTGTGGCCGGTGTCAGAGGTCTGTTCCTTTTTTATGGCTGAATAATATTCCCTTGTGAGGCTGGACCACCTCTTGCTTCTCCATTCATTGGTTGAGGGACATCGGGGTTGTTTCCCTTTCTGGCTGTTGTGAATAGCGCCGCTGCCAGCGGTTGTGTACGAGCTTTTGTGCGAACTGTCCTTTCTGTTCCCCTGGCTAAACTCCTGTGAGTGGGCTCGCTGGGTTATGATGGCAGTGTCGTGTTCAACATACCGAGGAACTGCGCGGCTGCTTTCCGACGTGGCTGCACCGTTTTTCATTCCCACTGGCAGTGAATGCGGGTTCCGGTTCCTCCGCGTCCTTGTCAGCACTTGGTATTGTCGTTTTGATTCTAGCCGTCCTAGGAAGGGTGACGTGCTCTCTCATGTGATTTTGAATTAGCTTGTTGGATTTTGTCCTTATGCGTATGCCTCTTTATCACAGAATGGCTGCATCCCTTCCAGCCCTCACACCCATGGTCCAGATGGAGAGAAGGAGTGAGGGCAGTATGTTTCTCTCAAAGCTTTGCCTTCACGCATGCTCTCCTCGGGAGCGTCTCCAGTTTTGCACAGGTCAGACTCTGGTCCTGCGGTGCCGCCTAACTACAAGGGAACTGGGAAGATAGAGACGTGCCTATTGGGGAGGAAGGGGATTGGGAATGCCGGTGGGCAGGCATTGCCCCTCTTTGCCCCTCATGGCCCAGACCGATGTGGACATCTGCATTTCTCCAGGAACATGAAGAGGGAATGGAGCACCCTCTGCCCTCAACAATCAGGGCAGGGACTTAGATCATGAGCACTTGGCTCTTACGCGGCCCAGAGTTACCACAGCCCATCTGGGGGCTTGTGGGGATCCCACTTTGTGGAGGGCAGTGGGTGCCCTCACCCCAGAGACCTCCTTTCTGCTTAGCCCAGGAGGCCTGTAGCCCAGGGCTCACTCGAATCTGCCTCAGGGCCTTTGCTCCTCCCCTCCGTCCATCCAGCTATGGAACGTCTGGCCTGGACTAGACCCCAGACACGGCTGGTGGGAGTAAGGTGGCATGGCCATTTTTGGAAAACAGTTTATTTATTATTTGCATGGACATATAATCACATCATGAAATTCACCATCTTAAAGTATTCTTCCCAGTGGCTTTTTGTACAGTCACAAGTTGTACGACCGTCACCGCTGTCTCATTCCAGAAGAACTTTTATCACCCCCGAAAGAAAACCCCGACCCATTAGCAGTTCCTCCCCATTCTCCCCCGCACTCCCAGCCCCTGAGCAACCGCTGCTCGTGTCTCTGTGGATTTGGGGGCACCTATTGGTGAAATTAAAACATACGACTCGCCACGAGACCCGGCAGTTCTGGTCCTTGGGATTTACCCAAGGGAAATGAAAACTAAGGTTTACATAAGAACCTGAAGAAGAGAAATGTATCGGAAGCGCCTTTCTTCATCATTGCCTCACGTGGGGGACAATCTCAGTGTCCGGCCGGGGGGGGGGTGTGTGTGGCTAAGCAAACCCCGACGTCAGTCAGCCTGTGGGGTACGAGTCAGCGTTAAAAAGCAACACACAGCACGGGTGCTGGCAGGTGGCAGACCCAGAAAGCCAGGCCCCGTGGTGTTTGCATGACCGCTGGGAAGATGCAAAACTAAGGGACCCGGAGTTGCATGGGGGGGTGTTGACAGGGGGGCGTGGAGGAACTTGGGGCGCTGATGGGGCTGCCCTGTGTCTTGATTGTGGTGGCCGTTACAAGAGGTCGCATCCTTAAAAACTCACCCAGCTCTGCCAGAGTGTGAATTTCCGTGGGTGCATGTTGCCCCTCAGTTTCAGAAAGCCAGCCTGAACCTGCTCTGGCCTTTCCCCGTTAACCGCCGTGCAGGGTGAGCCCCTCCATCTACGTTAGCGGGTGCCGGTCCTCCGTAGACACGGGACTGTTGGATCTGGGGCTTTCAGATTGGCTCATGGAACGAATGTCAGCGCCCCCTCCCGCCGCCGTCCTCGGGCCCCCTTCTACCTCTGCTGCTCACGAGCCCCCTGGATGGCCTCTGCCGTGCCCTGTGCCTTAGATCCATGAACCATTAGAACTGGAAGGGACCTCAGAATAGGTGAACGACCTTTCCTTTTCGGGTGGCGGAGCGGAGGCCAGGGCTGGGAAGGCATTGGGCCGATTCCAGGATTACGAGAGTCAGGATCCAAAACCACATCTCATGACTCCTGGGCTGGGACTCCTTGCCCTCCTGGGGCGTGCGCCTGGAGCCTCCCTTATCTGCCGGTTCCTGGAGACTGGGCGGGCACATCGAGGCCAGACGGCTGGCGGGAGGCTTTGGGGCAGCGCGTGGCTGAAGGCAGGGCTTGGGGGGTGGGTCAGGGCCTCTAAGACACCCCAGATGAGGAGAGAAGGGAGTGTCGCGCAGGGTGGCTGGAGTTGGAACGTGACGCGTAGGACTGGCCGGTGGCCCCCAGGGACAGGCAACAGACAGGGGCGCTGGTTTCTGCCCTGGAAACCCATGGCATCGGGGTAACCCCGAAGCCCCATTATGGGTCCAGGTAAATCCAGCAGCCCTGGTCCCGAAGGGTGGCAGGGTGAGGCTGACAGTGGAGAGAGCCCAGGAGACCTGACCAGGAGCAGGTGGGATGCCGTGGTGGTGGCCCTCCTCCGAGGGGTGGGTCTGGTCTCAGAGAGGCAGGCCCCGGGTTTCTCCTGGTGTTGATGTCGAGTCACTGCTGTGTGGGCTGTGTCCCCCCTCGACGCACGGCTGAAAGGTCTGGAGGCTATTGGGAGGGTGGGCCCGGGGGAGGGGACAGGCAGGTCGGCCTGCTGCTCGGAGCTGGAGCTGGCTCCCAGCCAGGTTCGCGTCAGCCGCCTCAGAGAGCCAGCTCAGAGCTGTGGCCGCCCCACGAGGCGGGTTCTCACGCCGCAGGCCTTGGAAAGCCAGCGGCTGCCTTGGAGGGGGACATGAGGGTGCCAGGAGTAAGGCCCGAGACCCCTCCCCACCCAGCCGCACCTCTGCGGGGCCCACAGTTTTGGAAGAGGACTGGCTCTCTGATCCCAGGCTTCGATGGGGGTCCTTTCGGGGCAGGAAACCAGGGACCCCCTGCTCCCACGCGTGGGGGCTCTGTGCTGACGTAGATGGGTGGCGGGTGACCTGAGGGTCTGGGGTCTGTGTTGCGGGCAGGCAGTTCCTGGAATCCTGCCCTCCTTGGTCTGTAACTACCCCACCGTCTTGGCCCATGATCTTGGCAGCACAGGACCCTTTCCTGGGGCCTCAGCCCTGTTTGTGGCTCGGAAAATGAGGTCTCCATACTTTGGGGTCCCTTCTGGTTTAGGACTCCCAGGGCCTCCCGGAAGGCCTCTACCCCCAGACAGGAAGCCTGGCCCCTTTCCTGAAGCTCCTCACCCTCTGGGGAAGGCAGAAAAGGAGTTTGTGTTAAGTAGGCCTTCTGAGAGTATCTGCGTGCTGTTGTGGGGCAGCGAGGGGGGTCTGGGGGTGCTGCTTTGGGCGTGTTGTCTAGGGTTGGGTGCGATGTTGCTCCTTCTGGCAGACTTGGCTTTGACTCTCTGGCTGTGTGACCTTGGGCAAGTTACTGAGCCTCTCTGAGCATCCCCATCCTCACTGTCAAACGGCAAGAAAGCCACGGGGCTCTAGGTTTGCTGCGGAGGCCTGAAAGGGTGCCCACAGCGCAGCCCTGGCCAGGCGTGTGGCTGCCAGTGGTGATGAGAGCCTAACGTGCCGTGGTGCCTCAGCTCCGCCCGAGGCTGAGGTAGGACTTGGATAGAAAGTCTATGCTGGGCCTTGCTCTCACCTCCCACCGCTGCTCTGTGAGGGAGGAAGCCGCAGGGAGCTGTGGATGTCCGTCCTTGTTGGAGGCAGAGACTGAGCCCCAGGGAGGGGAGGCAGGTTGCCCAGCATCACACAGCCCCTGGGTCGGCAGAGCCTTGACTGGACCCACATCTCCCAAGGACTGGCCTGCACCCTTGGGCTTTGGTGAGGGGCTGCTGTGTCCTGGGTCTCCGGGTCCTAGGGAGGAGATGGCGCGGCCTGGGCTGGGCTCCTCCAGATTTTCCCGTCCCCGGGAGGGCTCTGCAGAAACCCACCACCTGGCCAGAGCTCTAGGCAGGCCTGGCTTGCTGCTGTGGCTCAGATCGAGGTGGTCAGGCTCTCCTCGCCCGCGTGAGGGAGTGTTGAGCACAGAGCAGGGCCGTCCTGAGTGTTGACACATGAGCACGTAGGCTTTGGGGTCGCAGGCCGGGGAGACGGCATGAATATGGCCACGGCGCCTGCTCCCCCACTGGGGTTCTTGTATAATCACGGGAAGGTCACCGCAGCTCCGACGTCCAGCGCGGGAGGGATGATGGTCCCTGCCCCCGTCCTGCCTCTCTCCTGGGGGTCCTAGGGTGACCGATGCGATGGAGTGTCAAAGCTGTGATGGAAGCCGGGGGTGCCCTTGCGTGTCCTTGTCTGTGTCCGAGACCCTCCAGCCACAACATAAAGTGTGTCATCCCCCAGGGACCAGGTCATTAACGGGAGCCAGCCCCCGACCCAGCAGGTGGCTGCAGGGACTTCAGGAGGATGCCCCGGGACGGTCCTGGGTGGGCCTGCGCAGATGCTGAAGTATTTGTGGAAGGGGCGGGGCGGGGCGCAGGTGGGCAGGAGCTGTGACGCATGCGCACACCCGCCCGCGGGCCTGGAGGGCGTCCAGGCAGCAGGTACATCTGACAAATACCTCCGAACGGGGACAGCCTCCTCCCTCCAAGGCCACCACCACTTACGACTTCCAGCCCCTGGGAGCTCCGGGGCCGGGATCGGGCCTGGGGCATACAGGTGCCCGATGGGCCCCTGTGATGAGTGGGTGCCCTCGCGGCCGAGAGATGGGTATGCCGCCCTCGCCCCCGGGGACGCATGGGCCCCGGACTGGCACCGGCAGGGGAGCTCCTGGAATGAGGAACGTGGGAGGAAGGGGCCCTGCAGGCTGTCGTGCTGGGATTTAAAGGAGCCAGCAGCAAGAGGTGTGGGGTCGGAGGGCATGGGGGCTGGGGGCATTGGAGGTGGGGGCAGGGCGGCTGTGATGACTGCCCTGGGCTGCCCAGGTGTGGGGGCCAGATGCCCGGGGAGGGGGCGGGGTGGTCCCTTCACCTGCGGTGGAGGATAAGAAGGTCCTCGGAGAAATTGCCAAAGGGCCAGTTGAGCCCTGTTTTGGGGTGGTGTCTGGAGTTAGAAGCTGCCCCCCTGCCAGCCTTCCCTGGGACCCCTGGGAACCCGCACCCCCAGCCGCCTGGGCTGAGGGGCTGGCCAGCCGCAGGAGGGGTGAGGGAGCTGGCTGGCTGGGGTGGGAACCTGGGAGCCAGAGCCCTGGGATTAGATCACCCACCGTGATTAGCTTTTTTCCGCCCGGCCTTTTCCCGACAAGAAAGGGCCTGATGCTCCGCATCCACATTGCTCATCCTTCTCAGAAGGCCTGTTTACGTCTGGCAAAGGGGGCTCTGGGGAGACGCGATCGCCCCAGGGGCTGGCACCACCCCAGTGCTGGCTCCTTCCCACCGTCTCCTGACGCCCAGCCCCCAAGCGCTCGGGGCGCTTAAGAACCCAAACACACTTTCACTGTGTGCACGGCCAAGGGTCAGCCCAAACGGGGCAGGGGGGGGTGGGGGGGGACAGGTGCCGGGGTCCCCTGATTCCCAGCCGGCTGCCGGGCCTGCGTTGCCCGCCCCCGGGCCCCCTCACGCCGGGGAACAGACGCACCCCTGTGCTGCCTGAGCTCACCCAGAGTGCACGGGACCCAGTGATGTCAGGGCCGGACAGCAGCGCCGCCGCCGCGCCTTTAATGAGCGCCTGTGGTCTCCGGGCTCCGTGCCAGAGGCTCCTCTCGCTTCAGCGCGCCGTCCTCGAAATGCTGAGGGCAGCAGAGTTGGTGGCACAGGTTCGCTCACAAGGAAACTGAGGCATGACGCGTCGGCCTCCCTTGACGTCACAAGCCGCTGGTCAGCCTGGGGCAGACGGGGCTGCAGGGGGACCCCACGTAGCGGGGCTGGAAGTGCCCGGGGAGGGCCGTGGAGGCCCAGGATGGTCTGGTTCGGCGCGGCTTCATTTTGCGGTCCCCGCGCTGACCTCCTCTGAGTTCCATCCGAGCAGGGATGTGTGCGGCGGGTGCTGTGGTCCTGGAGCCCAGCCCGCGTGGGCATGTCCTGCGGGTGAGACCACCCCCTCCCTCGGCTGGCTTGTGGTTTCCCTCTCCTGTCCTGTGCACACCTCCCTGTCCAGGGGAAGGAAGCCACCGTGGGGCGGGGACCCTCCATCGTCCTAGACCCCCAGAGGGCCTGGGCGGAGAGGCCCAGACCTTTGACCTTGCCATGTCCTCGTTTGCCCTCTGACTTCTCCGCTGCGTTGTTCCGGGGCCTCTGCTGCTCCTGCATCTCTCAGATTTCAAGCCTTGAGCCCGGAGCCCCCCACCTCGCCCCCAGCCCCGATCAGGTTGCAGGTGGCCCTCCTGACCGAGACGCTGCCTCTTGGCCCCGCCCCCGCCGTTTTGTCCCCTGCTGAGCCGGGGGCACCATCACCCGCCCCATCATCAGAACCAGAAGCGTCATTCCAGGCGGCCCCTCCTCGGGGCTCCCCTGTCCGCGCTGACACAAACCTCTGCCCTTTCCTGGGTCGCAGACCCGCTCTCCCCCGTCCTCCTGCTGCCCTCGGCCTCAGACCTGCCCATCTCTGGCCCGGACCACTGCAGAAGCTTCAGAACTACCCGCTCCCCGGGTGTGGAGCCCCGTCTGCCCAGTCCTGCCGGGACCCCCCCCCCAAAAAAAAACCTGACCACATCTTGCCCTTGCTCCAAACTCTGCAGTGATTCCCGCCCCCTCGGTGACAACCTTTTGAAGTCCCTGACCTGGCGTCCATGGCAGAGGCCGGCTCTCTGCCCACCACTTCCTGCTCCTTCCCGGCCCTTCCAGCCACACGGGGCCAGCCCCCCCCAGCCCCCCACCCCCAGTCTGGCCTAGCCGACACACAACGTGGGTGGCTGGGCTGCTGCTTGGGCTTCCCGGGCAGCCGGTAATTTGGCAGCCGGTAATTTGGCAGCCTTCAGACGGGTCTCGCCGTGTTTGCGCAGCATCTCTTGGCTGGGCGGGGGCGCCAGGGTGCGGGGCGGGCAGTGTGGTCATCCTCCCTGGGCCCGGCTCCCCTGTGGCGTGACGTCCTGCTCGGCTCAGGTGTCACCTCTTCTAAGGAGCCTCCCCTGACTTCCTCAGGTGTTAGCCTGGGCTTCTTGCAAGTTCCTTATTTTTACCTTTAACTGACGTGTAACTTACCGTAAAACGCGGACATCGCAAGCGTCTAGCGTGACGAGTTTCTACCTGCGTCGACTCCCCCAACCGCCATTTCAATTAAGATGTATCACAGTGTTTTAATCTTTTTTTCTTAATAGCCTATTTTATTGTCGTTGTCCAAGCCCTCCCCCCCCACACCTGGGACTCTCAGGGGCAGGAGCGCCTGCCGTGGGTGTCGTGGGGTGTCCAACGAAGTGTGTGGTGGCCACATCCCATGTGTGTGGCCATGAGGGGGCTTGTGGCCAGGGCTGTGGGCCTGCAAGGTCAGACACCCCGTCCTCTGCTGGGACAGGCTTGGTCCCCTCCTTCCCAGCCAAGGGCCTCTGCAGGGAGCTGGGGCCCCACCCGGGGAGGCCCCTGCGGCCTGGCAGCCTGGAGATTAGTCTCCAAGGCCACCACGGCAGTTGCCATAGGCGCTTGGCCCCAGTCAGGATCGCGATTTCTCATCCTAGTCACGCAGGCGGCGGCTGCCCCTGCCCGCCTGCCGGGAGCCAGGAGCCAGGAGCCGGGCTTTAAATAACGGGGCAGAAACCTGACCCCAGAGAGCCGTCTGTCCGCTGGAGCCCGGGCTCCCCTCCTGGCGAGGCAGGCACAGGGCCACCGGCCACCCCGTCCCCCCCCCCGCCGCACCCCGTCTTCTGCAGGGGCGCAGACACATGGCTGACACACAGGGGCACCCCTTGTTGTCTTGTGCCCAGAACGCAGGCCTGGCCCCAGCCTGGCCCTGGGGAGCCCCGTCCGGGAGGCGTCCGCTTCACGAACCGCTCTCTACCCGGGAGACATGAAGCGGTACCTTCTGGAACCCTTGGACCGAGAGGAGGTGGCTTCCCACAACCCCTGCCACCGGGCTGCCCCTTCCCCAGCTCCCCCTCCGCAGAGAAGGCCGGAGGTCTCCCTCGTTTTCCAGGAAAGCGGCAGGAGGCATGTGCTTGCCTGGGCCTGCCCTTTGCCCAGCCCCTGGGCCTGCTTTCCTGCCCCGGGGGCGGGGAGGCCATTAAGGAGGGAGTTTTCTGTTCTTTCTTTCCCAGTTGCAAAAGTGATAACGTCCTCAGAGAACGGGCAAAGGACCAAAAAGCAGCCGGAAGGTGGGTCACTCATGGAGGCCCCCCCCACCCCCCCCCCAGCGAGGTAAAGGACCTGGGCGGAGTCCGTTGCTGGCTTTGTCCATGTGGCCCGGGGGCCGGTCGTGACTCCCACGTCGTGGCTTCCAGCCCCTGGGGGGCTCTTGGATGGTCTCCTGCTTCCCTTTGGTGTGTTGGGCGCTGTGTGTTCTTGTGGATGTGTGACACGCTTTGGCGAGATGCCTTTGCCCATAAATCACCGTGTTGCGGAGAATTTTCTCAGGTTTATAAAGTGATGGGACTGAAAGGGCTGGTCCCAGGGTGGGAACCCAGTTCCCCCTCCGGAGGTCTGTCGCGGCCAGCTCTGCTGGTGTCTGCTGCCTGCCCGGGGATCCCGGCATCTGACGTCTTTTTAAAACTTTTTTATTGAGTTGGGCGGGGAGGGAAAGCTAGTCATTGTAAGTCAGCAGCTCGGTAAGTTTTCAGAAAGCGAATTACCCAAGTTGCAACCCAGATGGAGAACAGAACGTTCGCAGCCCCCAGAAACCCCATGCACGCCCTTCCAGCCGGAGGACCAGCATCCTGACTTCGAACATCGGAGTTCTGATGTGTTTGAGCCGCACATCAATGGAATCCTATGGTGTGACCTTGGGCTTCTGGGTGCTTTCATCACGCTGGAGAGACTCGGCCGCGTTGCTCTGTGTATTGTGGTGTGTTCGTGTCTGATGTCTTTTTCAATGGACCAGGGGCCGGGGAGAAGGCCCAGGAAGCCAAGTGCATGTGGGCACGGTGCTAAAACCAGGATGCCTGCCGTTGCAACGGTTGCCCAGGTACAAAGAACTCACATTTGTTTCTGGAAGACCCGTGCTAGTGAATCGGAGAGAATTTGCAATGGCATAGCAGTTACGCACAGTTGTGGGGGGTGGCATTGTGTCGCATTATGGCATGAACGTGCACTGGGTGTCTGGAGATCTGGGGCACGGGCCGGCCTCTCTGGGCCTCAGTTTCCCCACATGCACAGGGAAGTGGTTGGGCAAGCGGCCCGTCCGGCTCTGCACACCCTGACTTTGTGTCTTTAGAAGCAGCCAGAGCTTATTATCTGAAGTGGTTGGAGCTTCCTCTTGCTGTGTCCTCCGTCTGTCTGGCCTCAGTTTCTACCCAAAGCAAAGGTGAGCTGTCCTTGACCTCTGCCCCTGTGACTCCCTGCCAGGTGACTTGTGGAAGTCTCTGCTTCAAGAAACGTGCACACTCCTTCTTCAAAAGGTCTTGATAAATGGGCAGTTTCCCCTTGCACACCTCCAGGGACGGGCAGCTCAGTGCCCACATGGCCGTCTGTTCTGCCCTCACCGGGGACAGCCCTCCCCGCTGGGAAGTGTTTCCTTGGGTCGAACCAAAGCCCGTATCCCTGTGACTCCTGTCCTGTGACACCAGTGAGCCTGGGGCTAGTGTGGGACTTCAGAGCCTGTTGCGGGCTCCAGTCTTGGGGAGGCCATGCACATCACCGGACCTAGTGTTGGGGGGTCCCAGGATAACACTCAGTCAGTGGCTGTTATTACTTAGTTGGGGTAAAACACCCATCCCATCGGACTGACCATCACAACAGCCCTTACGTGCCCAGTAGCATTAGATACATTGATGTTGCAATGCAACCCATTTCCAGAACTTTCTCACCTGCCTGTACTGAAACTCTCTCCCCAGTAAACGCAAAGTCCTCCTTGCCCAACCCCTGAGCTCCCGGCTCCCACCATGCTCCTTCCTGTCCATGTGCGTACGGCTGCTCTAGGGACCTCCCGTAAGTGGAAATACACACTAGCTGCCTTTTTGCCGTCGGCTCATCTTACTCAGCATGGTGTCCTTAAGGTTCACCCATGTTGTAGAATATTCCAGAAGTCCCTTCCTGCTTAAAAGTAATAAAGTTCTCGGGAGGCGTCTCAGGGGTTCCGTCGGTTGAGCATCTGAGTCTTGATTTCGGCTCAGGTCCTGGTCTCAGGGCCGTGGGATCGAGCCCCCTGCCTTCGGCTCAGGTCGTGATCTCAGGGTCCTGGGATGGAGCCCCGCATCGGGCTCTCTGCTCAGCGGGGAGCCTGCTTCCTCCTCTCTCTCTACCTGCCTCTCTGCCTACTTGTGATCTCTGTCTGTCAAATAAATAAATAAATAAATAATCTTAAAAAAAAAAAAAAGAAAACTTATTAAAAAAGAAAAAAAAGATCTCCCGCTGGGAACGCTTCCAATAGGTCACCTCTTCTAGTCCTTACCTAGGGCCTGAGTCTGTTCATTCGGCCGCCAGCTGAGACTTCTGGCCTCGAACAGTCTGTTTCAACTAATGTTATTCACTCCCCCCCACCTCTTCCCCACTGCATTGTGGTAGGTCTGTACTGTTGCCCCATTTTACAGATGACAAGAGCAGGGTTCAGGGAAATTTAATAACAAGATATCTGGATGTGGGTGGCCGCGCCCTGGGCACCTGCTGAGCCCTTCAGAGGGACCGACACCTGTCTTCTGGTGCTCCGTCCTGAGGGGTGACTTTGGTCCCTTAGGCCTAAAGGGACAGCGGGCACTTGCTCCATGGGCGGGGAGAAGAGGGTCACATGGGGGTCTGCTACAGACGCCTAGATCTTGCCGTGGGAACCGAACAGGACCTGCGCTCTCTACCCATCAACTGGAAAGTGAATCCTTTTTTTTTTTTTTTTAAAGTTATCACTTATTTGTCAGGGAGAGAGCACAAGCAGGGGGAGTGGCAGGCAGAGGGAGAGGGAGAAGCCAACTCCCCGCTGAGCAGAGAGCCTGATGCGGGGCTCCATCCCAGGACCCTGCGATCATGACCTGAGCCGAAGGCAGACGCTTGAAGGAACCACTCAGGCATCTCTGGAAAGGGAATCCTGGTGTGTTTTAAAATAGACCAGACCACAAAAGCAAAATAGGTGACTTTATAACCAGTAAATGCTGACTTCCTGGGATGCTTCGTTTTTAACCTTTAAAAAAGTGCAGTGTCCGATGTGGTGAGTTTTCACCTGTGTGGACAGCCACCGGGAAAAGAAACCTCCGTTAAATGTCGCTTAAGTGGGCCTGGCTCCGTCGGTGGAACAAACGGCTCTTGATCTCGGGTTGTGAGTTCGAGCCCCACGTTGGGTTCAGAGATTACTTACAATCTTAAAAGAAAAAGAAGTAAAAAAGGCGGCTTAAGCAACGTGGACATTGACTATCTGACCCGAAGCCCAGAGGTGGGCTTGGAAGCCCAGATTCCAAGCCACGAAGGGCCAGGTTCCTCCACGGGGTGTCCTCCACGTCACCTCCTGGGTGGGTTCCCCTTGTGGTCCCCACGTGGCTGCCATGGTTGCGGGAGCCCCATGCAGAAGAAGGAGGACATCCCTGGTTTCAGTCACATTTGAAGACCAAGGAGAACCTCCCTAGGAGCCCCTCAAGTCGGAGTAGCCAGGATTGCGTCATATGGTTCTCTTGAAAGCAGCCCCAGATAAGGGACCAGGATTGCCTGGATCTAAGCAGTAGAGAATCACCAAGATTCGCTGCCCCAGGCACCTGCCGTGAGATGCCAGGACACAGAGAGGGCTCTGTTAGCAGGGAGAAGGGACCAGGGCTGGGGATGGCACTCAGACTGCGGCTAGTGTAAGAGCTACCCTGCCTGGATCCTTCCCAGGCAGACAGAAGTGGAACTCAGGGCTTCGGGCCGGTGTCTTCTCTGCCTGCAGCCGTGATGGTGAACAGTGGGAGGGGGCAGGAATTCAGGGCCCAGGGTGTCTCCATCCCCACTGGGGAGCCCCCGGGAGAGAAGAGAAAGTATCCGGGGGGGGGGCTGCTGGGGAGGAGAAAATTCTCCCACGGGGGAGAATTTTGTTTGTTCTCTCAAGCTTCTTTTTCCAGAAACACAAGCATATGGCGGCGGATGGTGCGGGGGCCGTGTTTGGGTGGTGTGTGCTTTTGCCTTTGCCTTTTGCGTGGTTGAGTGCATTTTTTTTTTTTTTAAACGAGCTCTTGAGCCCAGCTGGTTCTTAGGGCACGGAGACTTGAATCAGAGGCGTTCCCCCTGGCATCCGGAGAAACCCAGCCATTTCCAGGGATGGTTCTGGGGTTTCCGATGAGGAGGGGGTCGGAGAACATCCCGGCAGACCCAGGCCTGAGCTCTTGCGAGGTCTGAGCTGAGGAATGTGGGTCCAGGAGATTGAGGACGTGGACCGCGACTCGGGAGTGGGGGTGTGAGGTGCGACGGTGTCCAGGATTCATTTTCTGTAACAAATTGCAGAAACGTGGTGCTTTAAAGCCACCGAAACTTATTCCCTCCGGTTCTGGAGGCCGGAACCCAGATCGGGGCCACCAGCTTGAAATCCAGGAGTCAGCAGAGCTGGGCGCCCTCCAGGGGCTGCTGGGGAGAATCCGTTTCCTTTTGCCTCTTCCGGCTCCTGTGGCTGCCGGCATCCTTTGGCTTGTGGCCGCGCCACTCCGCTCCCCAAGGCCGGCAGATTCTCTGTGCTCTGCTTCACGTGACCTTCTCCTCCTGGCGTGTCAAACCTGTCCCCTTACAAGGATCTGTGTGATGGCATTCAGGGTCCCCTTGATAATCCAGGATAATCTCTCCGTCTCATGGTCATTCATTCAGTCGCCGCCTCTGTGAAAAGGATTCTTTCCCCATAAGGTGACGTTTACAGGCTGCAGCGGTTAGGGCAGGAGTGTCTTCCGGGGGCCACTTGGGGGCCTCCCACGAGTCTCTAAGGGCAATTAGAGCAGCTGTTCTCAAACACGGGCTCGTATAGTATGTGCTGTCTAGGAAGAGGCAGACGCGTGGGGGTTCCGCTCTTCTGCCCGACCCAGCTGTGTCTGTGCTGGGGGACCCTTGAGTGCATGGATGGGACACCCCAAACATCTTTCCAGGCTCTAGCCCCCCTCCCAAACAGCTGCCCATTGGAGGTGCACCTCCTCTGCACTATCTGCCCTGGGGGTGTATCGGTCACCGATAGCTGTGTAACAAGTAGCTCCAGACTCAGAACTATGCAACAGTAGTCATTTCCTGCTTTAATCTCTCAGTTTGGGGCTTGGCTGGCCTCGGCCTGATGGTTCTTGCTCAGGATCTCCTGCACGGGCAGTCAGAAGATGGCTGGGGTTGGGGCTGTCTCAGAGACTTCTTCCTTGCTGGCCGCTGGCCCGGGAAAGAGCTGGGGCTCCTCAGGCATCCATAGATCCCTGCCCCCTGCCCGGTCCATCACTGCGGCTTCCGGATAGCCGGACCGCTGACGTGTCAGCTCAGAGTTCCCATGCCGAGTGTCTCGGGGAGGGAATGAGAGGCTGGGAGGAGTCCAGTGCCTTTTGGGGACCAGGCCTCGGAGGTCATGCGGTGGCGATGCCAGCGCCATGTGTGGGTTAGAAGTGGGTTATGAAGGCCCGTGTTCAAGAGGAGGGCAACTGGATGCCTCCACTTGCGGGGAGATGTGTCCAGTAATTTGTTGTCATACCGAGAGCCACAGGGGAGGACACACCAGAGAAGGGGACCCCAGGGGTCCAGAACGGGGATTTCTTTGCTCGTGGACCCCAGGGCCCTGAGCACCCAGGAGGTATTCTGGGGGCAGATTCATGCTTTTTTTTTTTTTTTTTTTTTTTTTTGTGAGAGAGAGATCACAAGTAGGCAGAGAGGCAGGCAGAGAGAGGAGGAAGCAGGCTCCCTGCCGAGCAGAGAGCCCGATGCGGGACTCGATCCCAGGACCCTGAGATCATGACCTGAGCCGAAGGCAGCGGCTTAACCCACTGAGCCACCCAGGCGCCCCAGATTCATGCTTTGAGTGGAGTGTGTCCTTGTGGGCCTGCAAACTGCTGCCCCTTGGAGGGGGCTGGAGCGGGGGCCGCCTGAAGTGAGGCCCAGGCTCCGGGGCTGAGGGTGGGGTGGAGCACGGACGGTCTCAGAATCTGACCTCGGTCTCTGTTGTCAGGGCTCAGGGATCTGCCCCAGCTCCCCTTCCAGCCTCCACGACGACCCCATACCGTTGGTGCCTCAGGGCCTTTGCTAGTGCTGCTCCCTGTCCAGAATACCCCCTCCACCTCCCCCACCTCCTTTCTTCTTGCCTCCCGATTCCTTCAAACCTGCATAAGTGGCCCCTCTCCACTGAACACCTTTGCCGGCCCGGCCCTGTGTACCAGGCTGGTTCTTGGCAGGTCTGGGGGGCGCACAAGAGCTGGTACTTCATGGGGGCCCAGATCCCTTTGCGTCCTGGCAGAGGGAGAGTCGCAGAGCAGGAGGAAGGAGCTGTGGGTGTCTAGCCAGGGGGCAGCGGGCTGGCCAGGGGGGTCAGGATCAGAGGCACCAACGTGCCTGGCAGGTTGACTCCAAGAGCAAGCCTGGAAAGGGGGAGGGTGTCTCTTACAATGGACATGGACGTGCCGGCTTCCAGAAGCCAGAGGACAGGCGTGTCCAGAGCCCTGCAGGCTGGCGTGGGGGGCCCTGGAGGGAACCAGCAGCGGAGGCAGGTCGTCTGGACAGGACTGTGGCGTGTTTCCTGTTCATCTGTGTGCCAACAGGTTGTCCTGCCTGGGCTTGGGCTGGCATCTTCTCTGTGAGAAGTCTCTGTGAGGGTCCCCCCACACTCACGAGTGACCGTGCCTGGGGTCTGGCCTCGGGAAGACTTGCACTGACCACAGTTGTGTGTACACCTGTGCATGTGTGTGAACGTGTAAGCATGTTTGCGTTCTAATGCTCACACTCCTCTCTGGGTCAGAGATAGGGCTTGTCAGGTACTCCCCTCCCCCACCTCTGTCCCTTGCTTCATTCCGCAGAGGCCACCAAGCATCCATTCTAACTCGGACTGACACTCCAGGGTGAACACTGGGCGAGTACCACCAAGCGCTTCCCTTTGCTTACAGAGGGAAGGTTGTGTATCCGCAAGCCAAGCGTCTCCACTGTCCCCCAGAAGCCACCTTTCCATGTGTGCCCCCCAGAGAACTCCTCTTCACCCTTCAAAGCCCATCTCCATATCCGTCAACTCCGGGAAACCTGGTTTGGAGACCCCTGCTCCCCCAGAGCTAAAGAAACAGAAGATGCGAGGAACCCCTTTCCCTGGTGTCCGGCTCTGTCACTCGGGCACGCTTCCCCGCTTAGCCTGATTTCACGGTCCGATCATTCTGTGGACTGGCGGGGTCATCCGAGTCCTTTCAAGTCTGCCTGGCCCGGGACAGGCTCCCCAGGAGGATTGGATACACAGATTGGGGTGAAGGGAGCCCCGGGAAGCCTCCTGCCTGAGACCTGAGAGGTACCCCGGCCTCTGCTTCTGCGGAGCTCCCGGCCTGGGGACCGGGACCCGGCCGACGGCCAGGTGGAGGTCTGCTGTCTCCCAGCGCAGCCCAGCTGGGTGGCCGATGAACACCCAGTGTAGCCCTTGGGGATCAACAAGTGTGTGGAAGGAAGCACGGAGGGGGGGGTGTCCCCGCCCCTGCTACGGAGGGGGCGGAGCAGACCTAGCTCGTGGGTGGCCCCCAGCTCGCCGGTGGCCCCCAGCTCGCCCTTCCCTAGCATGCTGGTCCTCGGAGAGCTGGCAACCTTGGGTTCATGGTTCAGTCCCAAAGCCACGGGGACAGGGGACCCTCCCCAGCCTGGTGGCCCAGGCCACGCGCTGTCATTGCGGCGGGGGAGGGGCTGCTCTTACTCTTTGTGGGTCGTGCACACTACCCATCCCATGCCTTCTGCCACGGCGCTTGCCATCTCAGACGCACGTACGGTCCCATCTGCACACTCAGTGGACACACGCACAGATGCCCTGACACGCCCCCCTCCTTAAGCACGTACGTGTCAGGCTTTGGTAGACGTGCAGGGAACAGGAGGGGCGGGCCCTGGATTCCCAGGGAGGCCCCTGGCCAGGAAAGGCACCTGCCGGCAGTGGCCCCAGGCTCGGGGGACAGGCCCACTGCCTGCAGGGCCTCCTGGGGTCTCCTTACCTGTACCCGCCTGGGCCCCATGGGCGAGGAAGCCGAGTGCTGGGTGGGCTCCCCTTTCCCTGCCGGCCAGGCCAGGCCTGCCCATCGGTTGGCATCCCAGAGGGACGTAGTTGAAGGCCGCATCAGGAGGGACCCCGGTTCCGTCGGGGTGATCTGGGCCGAGATCCTACCTCTTCCTCAGGCTGGTTCTAGCATTTACGGTTAAGGTGCTCGAGGCTCGAAGTCCTGCTCTGGAAAGTGAGGGTGGTTCGGGGAATTCTCCAGACATCGGGGTTCACCAGGCCTGGGTCCTTGGGAAACGGCCATGTCGCTCCCTGCTTCAATCCCCTCCGCTGAGCCCCTGACAGGGAGGGGGGCAACCAGGTCCCTGGACGGCTGCCTGAGCCCACCTCCTTGGCACTTGCTGTTTGAGGCCTGGGCCCTTTAGGGTGTCCGCGTCACCCTGAGGCCCGGGGCCCACGGTGTGGAGGACTGGCTCCTGGACTCCTGCCATCGAATGTCCAAGCTCTGCCTCAGTCTCTCTGCTGGCCTCCGGGGGTCTCCCCACGCCCGGCCTTAGCCATGAGCCCCGGGCCTCAGAATGAGGAGTCTTGCCCCAAGTGGGAGCAGAAAGGCCTGCTTGTATCAGATGTCCCACAGGTCATCCTGCCTTTGTCACTCCCTTTGAGCAGGAAGGTCCTGTGGGTCTTGGTTTCTTCACCCTTGAAATGGGCGAAGCCCCCTCCATCCTGCCCGCTCCCTGGACAGAATTCCCAGGCGTCAGGGTGCTTGTGAATGGGACAGTAGTGTCCAAGGGGACCCCGGTGGACAGCCATAGTTGGTGGCCCGCTCTTCAGCCTGGGAGAGGAGGAAGGAGCCGCCCGTAGAAGCAGGGCAAGGAGGGGAGGAGGAGGAGGAGGTTGAACCCTTGGATGACGGACCAAGATGCTGGCGGCCAAGGGGAGTCTGAGACGGTCTGGGCCGAGAGGTTCCTCTGCAGCCCCGACGTTTTTGCTTGCACACCCGTCTCCCACCTCTGATCCCATCAGCCCCGTTCCCGTGCCCTGCTGGGCCACACGTCACTGGTAGGGATCAAGGACCCGCCAGGGCCAGCACCTGTCTGCCCAGGCATGCGGCCCACGGGGACAGGAATGAGGACACCCCCCGCTGAGCCTCCCAGCTGGCCTGGAGTGCCCGGTGTACGGCGTTTGGGATTCGAGACCCCCGCTGAGGTGCTGTCTGCTGGTGGGCTGGCCCCAGGGTCGCTGGAGAGTGGGCTTTCTGGGCCTGGCCCCCATGGGTGCCTTCCCACTGGGGACAGGTCCGCCCTGGTGACTCAGACGGGCACACAAGCCCTTGGCTAATCTTTGGCTCAGATACCGGGCTGGCCTCCAACTCTCGGCAGCCAGCGAGGCTGCCGCTGTCTGGGCAAGGAGTCCCCGGCCGGGTCGGGGGAGATGGGCCGCGGGCAGAGCTGCTCGGAAACGGGAGTCGGGATGCTGGGGCTGGACCCGTGCCCAGAGATCCTCCGGCTGTGTCTGGCTGTGTGTCAGGCTCCCCCTGGGAACTTAGAGATACAGTGTCCCGGATCCTGCTGCGACCTGTCCCCTCCGGGCTTCTAGGGGGCAGGACCCAGGAGGCCGGGAGTTCGGCAGCCAGCAGGGGTACCTGCCTTCTTGCTCCCAGGTACAGAGGGGCGGGGCCGTCACACAGGAGGGCTCCCGCAGACCGGGGACCCGCGTCTCCACCCGCCCCAGCTCTGCCTTTCAGTGCTTCATGAAACAAGACCCTGGCCCACGTCTGGTCTCCAGACAGGTCAGGAGAGCGGCGTCCCCCCTTCCTTGAGATCTTTGTGGCGAAGGAAGTCCTGTCCCCTCCCCCGGGAGCCAACTGGCCCCATCTTACACGCTGGTGACCCACCTCAGACAGGTGTCCGCGGGCTCTGGTGCGGGGGTCCTGGGCCGCACACAGGGGTGCCCGTCCAGGACCCCTGACCCAGCAGCCTCCGTCGCTTTCAGTTCCCGGACTCTTCCTCCGTGATCCAAAAGCAGCCACACTTGCCGTGTCGCACACTGCCTCTCTCTTTTTTTAAAAATTTTTATTTTTTGAGAGCCTTCCAAGCCCAAACCTGGCACTCTGCGTATAGCTTGTGGCCCTCCCGGTTCCTGCCCCACATCGCACCGGCGGGTTCCCCGAATATTCGTTGCGCGCCCGTGAAAACCCAAGCAGGCGTTCAAGGCAGCGGGTGTCCCGTGACCCTGGCAGGCGGCCCAGCCCCGGCCCCGGCCCCCCAGGGCTCCCATTCCTGCTGGGGAAGTCGGGTGAGAAGCCCATGAACAGGTTCCTTTCGAATGTGCGGAAGAGATGGGAAGCCTGCGTGCGGGTGGCCCTGCCCCGCGGTCAGGGGTGGGGTGCTGGGGAGCCGGTGATGGGGGCGGGGAGGGCGGCAGGAGGGGCAGGCCTGGGAGAGCCTGCTGCACGGGGGCACCGCAGTCATGGTGCCCAGAGAGGGGAGCCCGGGTGGCACGTGAGGGACAAGAGGGGGATGGAGCCAGAGCCCGGCGCACAGGGGAGAAGGCCGGTGGGCCCGGCTCGCACAGCACCTATGCTCGGGGGGCTGTTGTCTGGACTCTTAGAGGTAAGGGGCGTGAGACTGATGAGGCTGCTCTCGGCAGGAGAGAGCAGGGCAGACAAGAGAAGGGCAGGGAGGCCCGGCCGTGGTGTGAGCAAGCACGGATGGTGGCCTGGCCGGGGAGGTGGCCCTGGCGGTGACGAGAGGTGGGCAGATCCGGCTGCTTTCTGGAGCCGCACGAGCGGCGTTCTCCCCACGTCGTTCTCGAAGCAAGGGAGGAGGGAGCCGGGGACGAGGCCCCGGTTGGAGCCCGAGCACCCAAGTGGCTGGCCGGGGAGGAGCCGGCCTGAGCGGGAAATAGGGGGGGCCTGCTCTGGTCGAGTGGCCTCTTAGATGTTGAAGAGGAGGAGGGGGTGGTGGTCAAGGACGGGGGAAGAGAGAGACCTAGAGTCATCAACCTCCAGGTGACGTTAAGCCAAGAACTGGACGGGGAAGAGGAGGGGCCGGGATGGAACCGCAGCCAGCCGGCGGTGGGGTTGGCGGTCAGTGCCGGCGGTGGGGTTGGCGGTCAGTGCCGGCGGTGGGGTTGGCGGTCAGTGCCGGCGGTGGGGTTAGGGGTCAGTGCCGGCGGTGGGGTTGGCGGTCAGTGCCGGCGGTGGGGTTAGGGGTCAGTGCCGGCGGTGGGGTTGGCGGTCAGTGCCGGCGGTGGGGTTAGGGGTCAGTGCCGGCGGTGGGGTTGGCGGTCAGTGCCGGAGGTGGGGTTGGTGGTCAGTGCCGGGGGTGGGGTTAGCGGTCACTGCCAGCGGTGGGGTTAGGGGTCAGTGCCGGCGGTGGGTTTGGCGGTCAGTGCCGGCGGTGGGGTTGGCGGTCAGTGCCGGCGGTGGGGTTAGGGGTCAGTGCCGGCGGTGGGGTTGGCGGTCAGTGCCGGGGGTGGGGTTGGCGGTCAGTGCCGGGGGTGGGGTTGGCGGTCAGTGCCGGCGGTGGGGTTAGGGGTCAGTGCCGGTGGTGGGGTTGGCGGTCAGTGCTGGCCGTGGGGTTAGGGGTCAGTGCCGGTGGTGGGGTTAGGGGTCAGTGCCGGTGGTGGGGTTGGCGGTCAGTGCCGGCAGTGGGGTTAGGGGTCAGTGCCGGTGGTGGGGTTGGCGGTCAGTGCCGGCAGTTGTGTTAGCGGTCAGTGTTGGCGGTCGGGTTGGCGATCAGTGCTGGCAGTTGGATGAGAGGTCGGTGTCGGCGGTCAGATTGGCGGTCATTGCCGGCTGTTGGGTTGGCGGTCAGTGCCGGCGGTGGGGTTAGGGGTCAGTGCTGGCAGTGGGGTTGGCGGTCAGTACCGGCGGTTGGGTTGGTGGTCAGCGCTGGCGGTGCGGTTGGCAGTCCGTGCCAGCAGGGCGAGTGGCCGGGAGGTGGGAGGTAAAGCAGGTGGGTGGCCCCCTGGCAGCCTCAGGAGAAGCATCTGTCGGGGAAGAGAGGTCACGTGCTCCTTGCCTCCCGACCCTTGCAGGCCTGTCCACCTAGGAACCCGAGGGCGGCTGGCAGTCCCTCCCGACCTGCCCCTTGCTTCAGGAGCCAGCTGCCTGTCCCCTGACGTGACGCTTCTGGTGTCCTCCCCTGGGGGCCCCAGAGCAGGGCTTGGGTGCCCCCGGCCTTGCCCAGCCCTGGCCTCTGGGCTGCGGTGCACGGGGGCTCCAGCCCTGGCCTCTGCGCTGCGGTGCACGGGGGCTCCAGCCCTGGCCTCTGGGCTGCGGTGCACGGGGGCTCCAGCCCTGGCCTCTGGGCTGCGGTGCACGGGGGCTCCAGCCGTGGCTCCTGTCCTCACCGCCCTCCCCCTGCACACGCCCCCTCCACGCTGGCCCCCGGGACGCTGTCCTGTTAGTGCTGGCCCCTCGCCTCCTGGTTCACTGCTTTCGTCTTCGCGTTCTCTATGCTGAATCGTTGGTTGGCTTTCTCGGGGGGTTTTCTCCCCGGGCCCCGTGCTCTCGTGCCTCCGGCCACAGGAGGCCGGCGCCTCTCCCAGAGGCCCAGGGCATTCGCAGGAGGGTCTGCTCCCTCCCGACCCCCAGACACGGAGCCCACCTCCCCTCCCTCCGTCCGTCCCTGCCCGCGTCACTCGTTCCTTCCTAAGTGGATTAGGACTCTGCAGGAAGGAGCCACCAGCTGTCTGGGGCGACCCGGAGGCCAGGGCTGTCTGGTGCCTGCAGCTTTGCCCTGATTCAATTTGGGCCGGGAGGCTGGCGGGCTGAGGTCTTTCTGGGAATGGCTCGAGGCGGGAGGAGCCTTCCTGCGCCCCGGGCGGGCCAACGTCGCAGCGGGTCGCCCGGCGGACCCTCCAGTGGGCTTCGAACCGCACAAGGCCTCGGGCTCTGGCCAGCGGCTGCCCGCGGCTCCCATGAGGGTGTCCCCGACGGGGCCTGTCATGCCCTCCGCGTCCCCTAATACCGTGGACATCAGACATGATAAAGTCGCAGCCCGGTTGAAGAAATACATTTTGTAACATTTCCGAGTGAACCCAATTCCCACGCTGGCCGACTGCTGACCGACCAGCTGTTAAAATCGATATTTATTCACAGCCAAATAGCAGACGCGGGCCAGACGGGAGGCGGGAGCCAGGCCCGACCACGCTCCTGATGCCTCCGCAGGTGCCCACAGCTGTAGCTGGGACACGCCTTACCTTGTCATGTGTGATGCTCTGTGACACTCACTCTGGACGGCCGGTTTCGTGACTCACGGGTGGTCGTGCGCGGCGGGCCCTGAGCAGGACCCAGGGGTGTGGCAGTGACAGGCTAGCTGGTCTCTGCCCTCAGAGAGCTTATGGTGCAGGCCGGGGGGTGTGGACAGCTGCAGGGCAGAAGACACTCCGGCTTGGGCGCTGTCAGCCTGCCCGGTGACCCCGTCTGCAGGAAGCCAGGAGGCCAGGACCCCCAGGCTCCCTCTGAGGCCTGCAGCCCTGCTCCCTGCTTGTGCCTCTGACCTGGCCTGGGGTCCATACACAGAGCATTAGGGAAGCCAAACCCCGAGAGGAAAACTGAGGGTCTCTGCCTCCGCCCTCTGCCTTCTCCTTTGCTTGGGATTGGCAAGGGGAAAGCTCTGGCCCTGGGGCAGCCCCTGGGACCTGACTGACTCCTGGGGTTCTGCTGGGGAGGGGCAGGACGGGACTGGACGCGGGGGAGGTGACCTTTGTGTCTCATCTCCTGGGTGCGTGGCCTGGGCCAGGGGGTGCACGGGCAGTAGGCCTGTCCCCTGCCTGGGGGAGCCCTGACATTGGGCCCCAGTCTGCGGGCATTCCAGCAAGGGGAGGGCGCACCTCTGTCCTCCAGGAGCCTCGTGACAAGGGGACAAAGTCCTGTCTTGGGGAAACCCTGTCCTGAGATGAAGTGGCCTCCATTGTCTTTCTGAACCTCTGAGACGGGCTCCCGGGCCTCAGGGCAGTGGCCTTGCCCAGCGTAGCCTGTTTGAAAGCTGTGACCGGGGAGGCCTGACGACAGGTGGGAAACCAGCCAGGACCCTTGGCCCAGGCAGGGCGGGAAGGGGCAGGAAGAGGTGGGGCCGTTGAGGGCACCCTCCTAGCAGAGGCGAGTGGGCGGTCGGCACACCACAGAGGGGCCAGCAGGCCGCTCGGGTCAGGGAGGGTGGAACCCGCCACAGCTGGGGAGCCGTGAAGGACGTGGGTATGCTGGGGGGACCCGGAGTGTGGGCCGCGAAGGGGGAGTTAGACGAGGGGCAGGAGTCCAGAGCTCACCTAGGGAGTAGGGAGCCATGGAGGGTGTGTGAGCGGGGGTGGGGGGGAGAGCCGTGGCCAGAGCGACGCGCAGGGGGAGTTGGCAGTCGAGGTAGGCCAGGCAGACTGGCCGTGGAGCTGGGCTCAGCCCTGGAGTTGCAGATCTGGGGGGACACGCCATGGACCACGCTCCCCGGCTGCCTGGCCGCGTGCGCCCGTGCTTGTCTGCAGCTGTGTGCAGGCTTCTCCCGGTCTAGGCCTGCCGGGGGTCTAACGCCTGCGTGCACGTGACCCCTCGGGGAAAGGGGGGGGCAGCCCCTGCTTCGTCCCACCTGGGAAGTAGAGGCGGCCCTAGGGCTCTGGGGCTCTGGCGGGGCTGGGGGGAGCACCCGCCCACCTCCGCGTCCCCCTCCCATCCAGGTGACCATGGCCTTGTTGGGGAAGCGCTGCGACATTCCCGCCAACGGCTGCGGGCCCGACCGCTGGAGCTCGGCCTTCACCCACAAGGACGAGATCATCACCAGCCTCGTGTCTGCGCTAGATTCCATGGTGAGTGCCCCAGTCCGCCCCGGACGGGGAGGGGGAGCCCCAGCCTTTGCCAGCAGATGCAGGAGCTCGAGTCCCACCTCCGCCACCTTGGGGGGGGCCTTCACTGTCCCCATCTGCCAACATCGGGGGCGGGGTAGGGGAGCGAGAGGCTTGGGTGCTGCCAAGGATGTGAAAATGTAGCCCTGGAGTCAGCGCTGGCCCTGGTCCCCTGGTCCCCTGACCCCTGGTCCCCTGGTCCCCTGGTCCCCTGGTCCCCTGACCCCTGGTCCTCATTTCATCACCTTTGGCCATTCCGGTCCCATCGCTGGGAAGGTCCCAGGTCTCCGACCCCCAGCAGGGCCCCCCGAGGACAGGATCTGTGTGGTCAGTGACTCCTGAGGAAGCTGTCACCCCCGATGTGACAGCATCTCAGGGCCAGGAGAGAGGAATGGGGCCTCGTAATCCCTTTGGCACCGTTGCCTACGTGCTGACGCTGGTAGTGGTTTCTCCTGGATCAGGAAATGATAATGTCATTTCTACTGGAGCCTTTCCCTGGGGGGAGGTTCTGGGACAGTGGGTAGGCGGGTGTTGGAAGCTGTCTGGCGTCCGTTAGCTGCACCCCTGCCCGTTAGGATGGTGAGGTTGAGTTCAGAGAGGGTAGCACCTTGCCTGGAGTCACACAGCAGGACCAGTTTTTTGTTTTGTTTTGTTTTATAAGAGAAAAAGAAGGAGAGACAGAGGGCACGAGCAGGGGGGAGGGGCAGAGGGAGAAGCAGGCCCCCCATCTAGGGGGAAGCCCTCCAGCTCTGATGTGCCCTCCTGTGTAGGGAGCGAGTGACTCTGTCTCCTTTGCTTGTGACGACCTGTGGGGCACTGCCACGGGGGAAGCGAGCGGCAGGTTTTTATTTTAATCTTAGCGGGAAATCACACACCCCCTCACTGTAGGAGATCCCAGGGGACAGGCCGGTCGGCTCTACGATGTCCCCGGCTTCCTCGGCACAGGGGCTCTGGGCTGGAGCCAGGGAGCACGATTATGGCCCAGAGAGGTTGAGGAACCTGTCTTAGGTCACACAGCAGCGGAACTAGGATGAGAAACCAGACTTCGTGCCTGCCAGCCATACGCTACCAGACTCACACAAAACCCATCATTTATGGGGCGCTGAGTGCAGGCTGGGAGCCTGGCAGGCAGAGAGCTTCCGCCGACAGGTCTGGAGGGCTGAAATGCTGGTGGGCTTGGTTGCAAGGCCCCCGTGTTCAGGCTTCCCGTGCAGCAGGCCTGCCAACCCCTCAACTCGGGCTGCTGGAATGACCTCTCTGTGGGCCCACATGCGATACCCCGGGTTAGAGATCCTTCCTGCCTGCCGGGCCTCGCTGAATCCCCACAACCAAGCCCACTGAAAGGGAGCTGCACTGCTGGTCCCCGTTCTGCAGATCGGGCCCAGAGGGGGACGGGCCTGCGTCAGTCCCACAGCAAGAAGCGGCTGATGGGGGGATTGAAACCTGTATCTGCCCGAGCCTTGGTTCTCCTGCCCGCCCCCATCTCTTCTCATTTAGGACTTTATAAAAAGCAAAGACAGGATTGTGCCTGGGGCTGGAGCCCAATCCCAAGCAGGAAGCCCCGTTTAGGGCTAGGAGGACCAGGAGGAAGGAGGGAAAAGCAGAGGCCCCGTGTCTTTGTTTTTCTCGGGGCTCCCTGACGTGGCTTCTCCCTTGACCGTGGCCAGGCTTTGGGGGGTGGGGGCATTCAGTCCTTCCTCCGCAGGCTCCGACTGAGAACCGTGGCAGGGGGACCTCCCCCCGGCTCTCACACCCTGCTCCCTCCCCCAGTGCTCAGCGCTGTCCAAGCTGAACGCAGAGGTGGCCTGTGTCGCCGTGCACGATGAGAGCGCCTTCGTGGTGGGCACCGAGAAGGGGAGAATGTTCCTGAACGCACGGAAGGAGCTGCAGTCCGATTTCCTCAGGTTCTGCCGTGAGTACCCCGGGGCTCCCGTGGGTGGGGCCTGCGGTCCCCGAGGGCGGGAGCTCTGGCGTGTCTCTGGGTCCAGAGCAATGCCAGGGCACCCTGTGTCTGCGGCCGTGCAGGCTTCCCAATAGGGCATCATTGGGGCGTGACTCTTACAGCAGCCCCTCGGTCCCCAGAGACCGGGTGACTCCACCGAGCGGCGGGCCAGACCCAGACACGTCTATCTGCTCGTTGACAGAAGGGGACCCTGAGGCCCAGTGTTGCCCAGTTCCCGTGCGTCTCTGACGCAGCGCCCAGGTGGCCTTGTTCAACCGACACCGGTTGAGCCCGGACCGTGTGCGGCCCGTGGTGGCTCTTGGGGACGAAGGGACTGAGGACAGCGGCAGCACGAGCCGTTAGTGGTGATCAGTAGTGCTTTGGGTGAGGCCGCGCGCTCTGTTCGCTTCCCCAGCAGGTTCCGGAAGCCGCACTAGTGTACGAGGGAGAAACTGAGGCACGGTGAGCATAAGCCGCGTGCCCAGGGAGACAGAGCCCCCAGGTGACGGAGGCCAGGCTTCTGTTCTGAAACCCGTGCTGCTCCTGCCGCACTCCTTCAGAATTGGGGGGCCGGGGGGGCGGGTGCTGCAGGATCCTTCCTGCCCCCCCCACCTGCCGGGAGCCCTGCCGGGGATGGGCTCTTTGGGGGGGGGGTCCTGGTCACTTGAAGAGGAGAGCAGCTCTCAGAGTGCTGGGAGCCTGGAAGCCGCGGGGTCGTTCCGAAGCCCCCAGCTCCTCAGCACTCTGCCGGGAAACCCAGCCCCTCCGTCTGCGTCACCCCTCCGGCACCCCTCACCCTGACCGCAGGCGGCACCGGGCTGAGCGCCAGCTCGCCGGCTCTCTCACGTCCTCCCCTCGGCCTCTGTGCCCGCTGTCCCCTCCCTCCTTTCCTCGGCCGCAGACGGCTCCCCAGCCTCCGTGTCCCCGTTCCTCCCGCCTGGGGCCCTATCTGCGCCCCCCACCCCTAGACGCCAACCCTCTCCCCGCACCGCCCCAGCCCAGCCCCTGTGGTTACTCCCCACACTGTGCAGCTTCACGTTTTCGGTGGGTTAGGTCCTCTAGGGTTCGGGGCTGTCCCCCGGGCTCTGTCCTGGCTCTGCCACCTGCCGGCTACTGGGCCTCAGCCTCCTTGTCAGTGAAAGGGGAGGGCCCCCTGGGGTCTGGAGCCTAGATCAGGCGTTTCGGGGAAGGCTGGCCCCCCGGCACCGGGCAGGTCATCCCTGGGGCCCAGAGGCTTCCCCAGCCGCCCCGGCCCCACCCCCAATCAGCTCTCAGAGCCTGTCCCCTCTCCACGGTTGGGTGGGGACTGGCCCAGGGTAGAACAGACAGTGGCAGGGTTCTGTGGCCCCCAGTTTGCCAGGCGGGGGTCGGGGACGGTGCACCTGCCTTCCCAAGCCCGGAAGAGCTACTATTTTTAGCCCCGGGAGCTCGGCTGGTTTATTTCAGGCTCCGCAGATCCCGGGAGGGAATCAGGCTCCCCGGCTGTGAGGGGGCCTCCAGGCCCCCGTCTTGTCCCCTTTCCCATGAAGTTTCCAGCATCTCCCTATCCGGGGGTCCACGGACGCTCCCTGGCCCAGCCTGGCACGAACCTGCCTCTTGTAGCCTCCTTGGCCTCCTGGTGGGGTCCCCATCATCTCCTCACGGGGCAGAGCAGCAGACCAGGGCCTCGACTAAGACAGCGTCAGTGTCCGAGGACAGAGAGGGGTGCGTGGAACCGGCAGTGGTTGAACCCCAGTTCTGAGCCGGGCCAGCTGGTCTGCGAGAGCTGACACCCCGAGGCCCAGAGAGGGGAGGGACTTGCCCAAGGTCACACAGCGAGTTGGAGGTGACCAGGCTGAGACCCAAGCCCCGTGTTAGGCTCCGGGAACTCCCAGAGGAGCAGCCTGGGCCGTGGGCAGGGGGTTGGGGCCGGGCCTGCTCACTCGTCCCTCCTCCCTTCCCTCAGTTCTACTCCCCGTGGAGTGTCCGCCACACGGTTCCGCGCGGGGCAGGGACACCTCAGCTTGCCGGGCGTGGGGGGCGGGAAGAACAGGGGCTCATCCTGGCCCGGCTGCTCTGTGTCCCACAGGCGGGGCCCCCTGGAAGGAGCCGGACGCAGAGCAGCCCAAGAAGGTGTCGCGGGGCGACGGTGGCGGCCGGAGCGTCCCTCGGGCTTCCCTGGAGCACGGCTCGGACGTGTACCTTCTGCGCAAGATGGTAGAGGAGGTGTTTGATGTTCTTTATAGTAAGATCCTTCCTCATTCCATTTGGGGCCCCCAGGCGGGTGGGAGCCCCCGTCCCCATCCCGCGGAGCAGGCCCCCCCCCGGCCCCCTGCCGTCCACACCTCCGCGGGCCCACCTGTGCCTGCTCTCGCCAGCTCCCTGCTGTGCCCACCTGTCCTGTGACCTGTGACCAAGGGCATCTTCTGACCATGGCCTCAGGGGCTCCCCGTCACCCTCCCTGCCGCCGCTGGGCTCTGCCCCACCCCCCAGCCCAGCCGCCCTGTCACCCTGCCTCGGAAGCCGCTTCCCCTTCCCCGGTCCACTCCCGCACCATCTCACACCTCGCCTCTGCGCCGCTGTGCCTCCCGGGACTGCCTTCCCCTCGGTCCGGCGGACCCCGCCTTGTTCCCTAAGGCTCAGCTCTGGGAAGCTGCTGCTGCTGGCTTCGCGCCCCCTTTGGGGACCCACCGTGTTCTGACCCCTCACCAGCCCAGTGCCCTCTGGGGTCGGGGTCTGTGCCTGCCCCCTCTGCAGCTCCGGTGACAGGGGCTGAGGCCCGCGGGGTGTTTGTTGAATGACTGAGTAAGCGCTAACTTAACCAGTTAGCCAAGTCCTCCCTCTGAGGCTTGGGGGAGGTGGGCAGGCCTGGCCTCCCTCTGGCCCAGTGGTAGCCGTCACGGCCTCTTGGTGACCTTGGGCAGGTCCCAGCTCTGTGTGGAGCACAGGTCTGAGCGATCTCGTGCTGTCAGGAGGAAGGGGAGACCCAGGTGGGGCGGGAGGCCCCGAGGCGCTGGGCGGGCACGCCGGCCACCCCAGGATGGGAGGACTTGGCACCTGGGGTTGGCTTTGCCAGCTACAGGGTTCATGCCCTCAACCCTCGCCCTCCCCACACCCCAGCCCGCTCTGCCCTGCCCCTGCCCCCCAGTTGCCCACCTCGGGCAGGCATCTGAGGTGAACGGCCTCTTTCTGGCTCCGGGAGGGCTGCAGTGTGGGAGTGACAGCGGGTGTTTCTGAGCCCAGCCCCTGGGCTGTCCCGCCCCCTCCGTCCCCAGGGAGTCTCCCCTCCCCTCGGCCCTTCCTCAGCCCCTCCACCTTCTGTCCCCGTGGCCCCCTTTCTCCGGTTTTTTCTCCTCCCTTCCTCCCTGTGGCTTTCTCCCCTGCGGTCTCTGCTCGGCCCTCCTTTCTCTCTGCCCGGTCTGCTCCTGCGCGCCCGCCTGCGGCCCTGAGCCCCGCTCTCCCCCCCCACCCCCGGGTGCCCAGAGAGGACAGCATGGCGAGAGAAGCCGGGAACCCCGGCCATGGCGGGGGTGGGGGGGAGCCCCGGGCCTCAGGGCACACAGAGGGGCCCGTCCCCAGCACCCACCTGCCCCACTTGCCCTGCAGAGCCTTCCTTGCTCTGTGTGAAGTCCGCAGGGAGGGACTCCACGTGGCCCCAGCTCCGGGGCACGCCTGGCCCCCGCGCCAGCCTGGCTGCCCTCTCATACTAGACCCTCTCCTCGACCCCCTCCCCCACAGGCGAGGCCCTGGGAAGGGCCAGCGTGGTGCCCCTGCCCTATGAGAGGCTGCTCAGGGAGCCGGGGCTGCTGGCCGTGCAGGGGCTGCCCGAGGGCCTGGCCTTCCGGAGGCCGGCCGACTACGACCCCAAGGCCCTCATGGCCATCCTGGAGCACAGCCACCGGATCCGCTTCAAGCTCAAGAGGTGAGTGAGCGGTCAGCCTGGGAGTGGGCCCAGAGCCAGGTTGCTGGACCGTGAGGGCCAGGCCAGGGCGGGCCGGCGCGGGCGGTGGGGTGGGGGTGGTGACCCGCTTCCGTGCTGGCTTAGCCACCTGAGGCCACTTACCCCGTCATGGGAGGGAACTTCAGACACCCGTGAGGGACCCCGCTTGGCACACTCCCGGGCTGGCAATGGAGGTGAGGCCTACGCCCCGGGTCGGGGATGGGGGAAGGTAGGGGCCGAGGGGCAGGGCCCAGCGCCTCCTGTGGCCCGGCCTTGTGCCCCTGGCCACATCACATCCCTGCCCCGGGTCCGCACCCCGCCTGTAGGATGGAGACCGGCTCCCCACGGTGTCCCTCGCAGGCCGTCCTGTTGCTCAGAGGGCCAGGCGTGGGAAGCTGACCCGTGTCCTCTCCATCCCCCAGGCCGCTCGAGGATGGCGGACGGGACTCGAAGGCCCTCGTGGAGCTGAACGGTGTCTCCCTGATAGCCAAGGGCTCTCGGGACTGCGGCCTGCACGGCCAAGCCCCCAAGGGGCCACCCCAGGACCTTCCCCCCACCGCCACCTCCTCCGTGGCCAGCTTCCTCTACAGCCCCGCACTCCCTAACCACACCCCCAGAGAGCTCAAGCAGGAGGCGCCCGCCTGCCCACTTGCCCCCAGCGACCTGGGCCTTGGCCGGCCTGGGCCTGACCCCAAGGCCTCTGGGGCCCAGGACTTCCCCGACTGCTGTGGTAAGCTGCTGCTGGGACCCTGAGTCCGGGGGGTGGGACAGAGGTCACTCCTGCAGGGGGGCAGGGAAAACACCCTCCCTGGGCAGATGGGGGTGCTCAGGCCCACCCCAGGAGGAAGGAGGCATGTCGGGACAAGCAAATCTCTACCTCCCTGAGCCTCTGTTTTCTCGGCCTTCAAGTCGAGTCGCCAGCAGGACCCCTCCCAAGGTTATTATCGTGGTCAAATGACAGGGCAGGTACGAAATGCACATTCCCAGGCCCTGCCGGCGTCCTGCTAGATCTGAAGCTCTGGGGGCCGCTGGGGGCCCAAGTGTCTGTGTATTTAAATCTGCCGAGCGGCTCCAACGGGTGCTCGGGCTTGACGGCTGCTGTGTTAAGGCACAGCCCAGTGCTTGGTACACAGTAGGTGCTTATAGGTCGCACTTACTATTAGGAGAAGGAGAAAAAAGGACTCCCCTTCCCTCCTCCCCACCCCCGGCCAAACGGTGGGTTGAGCAGCGGGATGGACTCACACGCCTAAACCGGGGTCCCCACCCGTCGCCGGGCATCCTGACTCTGGCCTCTCTGATCTGCCGTCCGGACCGCAAACTCTGCTGAAGAATGTCTCAGGCCTCCGGGCAGGGAACTTGCCCTGAGCTTGCGACCCTAGGTCAGAGCTCTGAGTTCCCCTTGATAGATGAGACTGTTACCCCGGAGCCGGCATCTTTGCATCCAGGCCAGATCGGGGCGGGCGGCGGGGGGCGGGGGGGGGGCTCGAACGTGCGCCTTTCCTCTCCCTGGTCCAGGACAGAAGCCCCCCGGGCCCGGCGGCCCCCTCATCCAGAACGTCCATGCCTCGAAGCGTATCCTCTTCTCCATTGTGCACGACAAGTCAGGTAGGGCGGTACCCACAGCGGCGCCGTGACCCCAGTCGGGGTCCGGGGCTGGGGGCGCTGCTTTCCGAAACGGAGGTGTGTCCGCTGGGCCTTTGCGAGAGCAGGGAGGGACGGCTCTGCGCCAGGGGCGTGGGAGTGAAACACGGGTGTAACAGTTAGGTGTTGCTGTGTAACAAACTGCCCCAGGACTTAGCTTAAACCAGCAAGCGTTTACACGTTGTAGTTCGGGCAGGTCTGGAATTTGGAAAACAGCTTAGCCGGGTGCTTCTGGCTCAGGATTTCTGTGTCACGAGGTTGGACTTGGGGTGCCGGCAGCGGCTGCTGAAGGCCGTCTGAACTCCACCTCCTGAAGACGGGAGGGCCACAGAACTACGTGGACGGGTTTTACAAGTACCACGTGGTTATTTGGGATTCGTGGATGGGGGTGAAGCGAGATTGCCTGGCAGTGACACACGGTGGGGGTCTCGGCCTCACCTTCCGTGAGAGGCTCTTTGAGAAGACGTCACCCCCTGAGATCAGAATGCAGACCCCCACGGCCCCACACGGGGTCCATCCCTGGTACGGTAGCATCACAGGAGGCCGTGGTGGGCAAGGGGGACCAGCCGCGTGCTGGGTGCTTGCTGGGTGATCTCCGGCGAAACGCTCAGCCTCTCTGAGCCTAGTTTTCCGGCCTCAGAAGTGGGAATATTGTCTGTGCTTCAGAGCTGCCATGAGGGACAAACTGAGATGTAATATATAAAATATTCAACACAGTTAAGCCCTTCATAAATTAAAGATGGGGGACGCCTGGGTGGCTCGGTCAGTGAAACATCTGCCTTCAGCTCAGGTCCTGATCCCAGGGTCCTGGGGTCGAGCCCCGCATCGGGCTCCCTGCTCAGCGGGGAGCCTGCTTCCTCCTCTCTCTCTGCCTGCCTCTCCCCTTGTTTGTGCTTGCTCTCTGACCGATAAACAGAATCTCTTAAAAAGCAAAAATAATAAATAAATGAAAGGCGGCATTTATAACGGTGTTACAGTGATCCAAATGGTGGCTCTAGTTATTAATAGTAAGTGGAGGCAGAGGCTTTGTTTCCGGGGGAGAGACCAGCAGAGCCGAGGTTTGAGGGAGGCCACGGGGCCAAGGCCAGGGAAGACCCGGGATGTGCAAAGCCTCAGGGTTAGTGCCTCCGAGGGCAGGACTCGGCGACTCCTCTCAGGGAGCGCCCCCCCAGACCCCCTTCCTGTGTGGGGCAGGAGACACGCGGCAGGGACAGGCTGAGCCCGCATTGTACGCACCGACCCCGGGGGCCGACAGTGGCAAGAGAAGAGCCGGGGGGGGCAGGGGAGGCCCTCCGAGCACCCTGGATCTGGGCAGGGTCGCCTGCGGGAGGAGGCTGCGTGTCCGAGGCGGCAGTGAACAGGAGAGCTCAGCCCCTCTGTGGGACTCTGGGGGCCTGCAGTGTGGCCGTCTCCGGGGCCCAGGCCCCCACGGGGAGGGTCGCATGGGGGAGGGGAAGGGGGAGCAGCGGGGCCGTGGCGTCCCTGCCCGGACCCACCCTCCCTTGTTCCTCCTGTGTTTTGATAGAGAAGTGGGACGCCTTCATAAAGGAAACCGAGGACATCAACACGCTGCGGGAGTGCGTGCAGATCCTGTTCAACAGCAGATATGGTGAGTGGGCGGCGCGGCCCGCCGCGTGGCCCCCGGCAGCGTGTTGAGCATCTCATTACGTGGCAATCACTCGTGTTCCCTAACATGACAGCGGGAGCCATATGCTGGTACCGGCGTCTGGGGAGGGGGCGGTTGTGTCAATATTTTTCTTCCAGACTTTTCCAGGGGGCGGGACCGTTGGCAGAGCCCCAAGCTGGACTCACCTGCAGGGTCGCGGGTCGGGGGGTTGGGGAAGGATGACACCCCGCAGGGGAGACCCAGGAGGGTGGCCGCGGCCTCACGCTCGCAGGTCCCCCGCAGACTGCGCCGTTCCCTGCCCCCCTTACTTTTGTGCCGGTTCCCCCTTGCCTGGCGTGCCCTTGGGGTGTTTGGGGAGCAGACTGCCACTGGTTCCTCGAGGCTCAGCCCGGGCCATGGGGCTCCCAGAGCCCCGATGGGCCCTTCCCTGTACGCGTCCCGCATTTGACGTGCCTTGTCTGTGTCTGCGCCGGCCCCTCCGAATGTCCCCAGCACCCAGGACAGCGCCAGGCTCAGAGCGCACGTCAGCGCCAGGCCCAGAGCTCACGGCAGTGCCCTCTGCCCCTGGGGCGAAGGGAGGGCAGGGACGGATGCCACCCAGGCCTGCCAGCGGAGAGGAGGGGCAGGGACCCTGGGAGCCTCCTGAACACGCATGGTCTGGGAGGAGCACTGTGCTGGGAGTCCACAGCTGCTTGCCCCCGGCGACCAAGAGAGGAGTCGGCTGCCTGCCTCTCTAGCCTTGGCCTTCTCACCTTAAGCAGAAAGGACAGGGTGGGGCTTTTGCCTCTTCCCTCCCTTTTCTCTCCTTCCGTCTTTCTCTCCTCTCTTCCTCTTCCTCCCTCCCCTCCTGCCTTGCTAAAGGAAAACCCTCCCTCTAACACCTCTGACACCCAAAGGGGGTTTTTCACGGCAAGCAGTGCTCTGTCTGGGTGGCCTCTACAGTTCAGTCACGACACTGACCTCCCGGAGTGACGCAGAGTTGCAGGTTAAGGACTCAGTCCCATACAGTGACCCCAGGGCATTTGCACTGCTGTCCCACTTGGCTCCACATCCATGGTTCCCGCGACAACCCCCCTCCCAACCCAGGTTCGGACGGTCTGCTGGAACAGCAGCTAGAACCCGGACACGCTTTATCTGTCTTTAGTAGCGGTTTATTATAAAGGATACAGATGAGCAGGGAGAGGACGGGACACCTAGGATGAGGTCCAGAAGGGTCTCGAGCACCGGAGCTTCTGTCCTGGGGGGGTTTGGGGTGCACCCCCCTGGCACAGGGGCCGACCAACCCAGAAGCTCTCTGAAGCCTCTCGTTTAGGGTTTTTACAGAGGTCCCATGAAATAGGCAGCGTTGATTAAAATACCACCCCCTCCATGATTAGCTCAGTCTTCGCCCCTCCCAGGAGGTAGGGGATGAGGCGGGTAGTGCCCACCCTCTCATCAGGTGGTTGGTTGCCCCGGCAACTGTCCCCATCCTGAGGGCGCTGGGGGCCCGCCCCTCCTTATCATAAATTCTGATGGGCTGAAGGGGGCTTATTGGGAAAAACAAGGACTCTCTCCTCAGCCCTATCAGTCAAGGAAATAACCGGGGGTTTGGGAACACTGAAGACCAGGCGACTTCTTAGGTCACCTGTCACCCTTCTTAGGTCACCTGTCACCCTCGCCCCTCCTCTCTCTTCTCACGCACCTACTGGTTCACTCACTTATGGGTCACGAATTTTAAGCGTCCCACTCCCTACCTCGTGCCAGGCCTGGAGGCCGCCGCGGATCTCAAGGTGCTTGGCAGGTGTTGGGAGAGGTGTCTACGGGTGTGTGCAACCGCGTGCAGTAGGACGGAGTAGTGTACGGTAATACGCAGGGGTGGGGGCTCTCAGAAAGACAGGGCAGCGCAGAAGAAAGCGAGGTCTCCCCAGGCTTGAGGAGTCAGGGATGGCTTCCTGGAGGAGGTGCCCTTTGATCCGCCGTGGGGCTTTGGCAAGCTGCGCCTTCTGGGTTGGGGTGGGGCTGAGCAGGAGGTAGGCTCCGGAGGCCTAGTGAAGAGTCTGGGATGGGCCGAGCACCTTTGATTACCTTTGATGTGGTCTCTCCAGGGACCCACTCCTCCCCACCCCCCTCTTGTCTAGGCAGGTGCGAGCTGGATGGCAATCTGGGGAGGGCTGCCTTGGAGCGTTCTGCCCCAGCCAGATCGGCCCAGCAGCTGCCCGTCTTCCTGCCTATTGTGTACTCTGGAGGTGTCCAGAACGCTGAGCCTTCCGCCATGCCAGCCCAGCCCTGGCCTCGCCCTGTCCAAAGCCAGGGAGGAGCACTGGACTGGGAGTGGCTGAGGGGCCTTCTTGGGCCAGAGCTTCCCCTGCAGCTGCGCTGGGGAGAAGGAAGTTCCCCGGAGGCCTGGGAACGTGCCCGGGGGTGAGGACCTCGAGTGGCAGTCTGCGGCATCCCGCACACCCTAGACTAACGGATCCTGCTCCCGGGTCTGCCCTTCTGGTCACCAGCTCTGGGCGAAGGGGCCAGCCGTCGGGCTGGGGGTGCAGCGGCGGGGGTGGGGATGAAACAGGGAAGAGACGAGGGATCCGCCGCCTCCAGGAGGCCTCCGGAACCCTGTCACCTGGGAGGAGGTTGAGACTACGAGGGACAGAGGCTCCCACCTGGCGGCTGTGACTTCACCTTCCCAGGGAGCAGAGGCTGGGGGCCAGGCGGGGTCACCTTCTGTCCACCGGGTGTCCTCGCGGCCGAAGAGACAGGCCCAGCAAGTGACATGAGCCCGAGTGGAGACGGGTGCACGCAGACTCACCGGAGCCGGCGCTCGCCGGCTGGGGCTAGGGCTGGGGCTGGGGGGTGGGGGAGAGACGTGGTTTGACAGCTGTTGAGATTTCGAGGGTTTAATTTGACAACGAGCTAAGTGTGGCTTCACAGTAGGATCTGGCTGCCAAAGCCGCCGACGCAGACCTGGCTGCATCAACAGGAAAACAGTCTTGACGGCGCGCCAGGGAGGGCCCTGGGCAGCTCTGCCCCGTCCCGGCCAGGGTGTGGCCGCAGGGGAGGCCAGCTCGGGGCTGGCACTTGCCGGGACACGGGCAAAGTGCCGTGTGGACGGAGGAGCGAGGCCAGGATGGGGAGGGGCCCGAGGAAGGGCCCCGGGGACGCAGGACCCTCGCGGGAATCGGGAGGGACGAGGCAGGGGGGAACCTGGCCAGGTCTGGAAGGAAGAAAGGAACAAGTCACCACTTCCTAAGCCCGGATTCTGTCTACACTGCTGTTGGCAAAGTGGTCAGTGTCTCGTTTCTGTCCGTGATGAGTGAGAGGAAAGCCAGACGCCTCCCTGGAGGAAAGAGCATATCTGGGGGGCTGGAGGGGTCCTGCTGAGAAGCTTGCTTTAGCCTTTTTTTCACTCATGGGGTGCAGGGAGCAGCTAGCCTGTGTCCCATCCTGTCTGGATCCAGGCGTGGAGCAGCGACCGCCCCCTGCTCCCGTGGAGCTGTTCCGGACAGTGGACGAGCACACAGATGACTATGCTTATGGTGTCGGGTCACAGTAAATGGGGGATAGAAAACAGAGCAGGGTGTGCCAGAGAGATGGAAGGGGCTCTTGTCGGCCGAGGAGGGGACATTGGAGGAGACGCTTGAGTGGGGAAAGGGAGGAAGAGAAGTGAATGGTGATCTGGGAGAAGAGCGTCTCAGTAGCCGGAAAAGCATGTGCAAAGGCCCTGGGACAGGTGTGTGTCTGGCCTGTTAGGGAAGCAGCAAGGAGGCTGGAGAGACCAGGGTGAGCTGAGGGGTGAAAGGAGGGACCTCATAGAGGTGATGGCGTCCCGGTCACATGGGGCCTCATAAGCCCAGGTGGGACTCTGGCTGTCGCTGAGGGGGATGGGAGCCTGTGGGCAGTTTCCAAGAGGAAGCGACATGCTGCTGCATGGCCGGCTCGGCGCAGGGGAGGAGGCGGGGGAAGGTCCCGGTGCCCGCGGCCCTGGGGCCCCGCATGTCCCGCCGCTCCCGTCCGTGCTCAGCCTTGCCGTTGTCTTCCAGCGGAAGCCCTGGGCCTGGACCACATGGTCCCCGTCCCCTACAGGAAGATTGCTTGCGACCCGGAGGCTGTGGAGATCGTGGGCATCCCGGACAAGATCCCCTTTAAGCGCCCCTGCACCTACGGGGTCCCCAAGCTGAAGCGGATCCTGGAGGAGCGACACAGCATCCACTTCGTCATTAAGAGGTACGGGGTGGGGGGCGGGGCCCGAGCTTGGGGTGCCGGGGTGTCTGGGGGGCGGGGGACAACAAGGGTGAGGAGGGGGCAGGGGCCCCCAGGAGGCGATGACGGCACAGGGCTGGAGTGAAGGGGTTCGGATGCAGCCAACAGAACAGGCAGGTGTCTGGGAGGGGGTGTCCGGCTCCTTAACGTGGCAGCTGTGCGGGGCCCCCCCACTGCCTGGCCCCTTCTGAGGCCTGAACGGGAAACAGAGGCACAGAGCCTGGCCCAAGCCTGGCCCGATCGGTTCTTTGTAAGAGGTGTTTTCCTCCCCCTAATGAAGACCTGAGGCCTTTGAACTTACTGCCATGGGTGGGAAAGGAGCTCCCCTGAGCTCAGGTGGGACGGGCGGTCTCTCCCCTTCACACCCACATGGGGCTGCCCTACCTGCTGGGGGCTGGACGCCCTCCCGGCCCTCCCAGGCAGCCGGCTCCCCTGGTGCAGGGGTGGGTGGGTGAGCAGACAGGATGCTCTCCGGAGCAGCAGCCCCCCCAGGGTGGCTGAGTTTGGTTGCGGGGGGGGGGGGAGAGTGTGAGGGAGGGAGACCGCTACCGCCTATCCCCCAGCCTCTGCTCCCGACTCCAGGGGAGTTTGCTGCCTGGACCCGCCTCCCAGGAAGCATCAGGGTCTCCGGGCAATGCCCAGACTGCCCGGGACACTTCCTCCTAATTGCTTAGAGACGGAGGGGTGGCCAGCCCCCTGCCTCCGGGCAGCACCGCCCCGGCCCCTCGCAGGCATGCGTCCGGAGCTCTGTGAGGGCTCGCTCCCGGCGTGTGCCTGTGCTCACGCGTGTGCCCGTTAGACTGCCGCCGGGACCGAGGGCAAGGACTGTGTTGGTCTCATCGCTATCCCCAGTGCCCAGAGCGGCCCCCCGGGACACGGCAGCTGCCCAGCGTGTGTGTGCGCGGGGCGAACGCGGGGAGGCCGGGCAGGGGCTGGGGGTCTGCCCCGAGAGCACAGCGCTGTTCTCCAGCCGTGGGAAGGACCTCTGCGGGGTTGCTGGAGGCCAGAGCAGGGTTGCGGAGGTTGGGGGGTGAGCAGCAAGCCGCAGGGGTGGGGAGACTCAGGAGGAGGCCTGGAGTGGTGGGCGGAGGGAACGAGGGGCTGGCTTTGGGCTGGAATCGTGCCGGCTGGATGTGGGGGCGCGGAGGGGAGCGCGGAGGCCGGGATCACCCCGTGTGTCTGAGCGTACGATCGGGGGAAGCAGGGGTGCGGTGGGAAGTCCACGCGGGGTGTGCTGACTTGGAGAGATGCTCCGGAGATGGGATCTGAGCGTTGTCAGCCTGGGCCGGGGAGGGCTCGCCAGGGAGGACACGGCAGTGGGCAAGGGGGTCCCGTCTGACAGGAGGAGGAGCGTCTCGCCTGCTCCCTTGTGGCAGCGGGGCCGCCTCTGCGCCGTCTCCTGTGCCCTCACGACCCTGACTGGGGGGTCCCACTTGACAGATCATTCTGGAGTGCGTTGGAGTCAGTAGTCAGGCAGTGCCCACTGTCGTCTAGCATAACTCTCCTGCTGCTGCCCAAGTGTTGACTCTTGGGAGGGGGACGGGGCCTAGGTGAGAAGAAAGTTTCCGGGACACCTTGGTGTCCCCGTATGTGCCTGACCCTGGTATTTGGGTCCTCACCGTGGCTGACCTTGACCGCCCTCAGTCTAAACCGTACCGTATTCGATTCTTCACTAGTATTTGCCGCGTGGCTCCTATAGGCCCCGCCCTTCCCTGGGCTCCCCTGAGGACCTCACACACAGCGGGCAGAGTCCTCACCGGTCCCCAGAGGCCACTACCAGTCATTGGTTGGGGGTGGGGGGAAGCGAGGGTTTCACTCCTGTGATGAGTCCAGGGCGTGAGAGGACAGCAGATTTCCGGTTGTCGAGTCAGTGGGCATCTGAGCAGCAAGCCTGTGGGGCTTCCTGGAGGAGGCGGCCTTGGCATCAAGCAGATTGGGCCTAAAGTCACTCGCAGCGTGATAACCTTGAATAGCGCCGCTCTTCTGAGCCTGTGCCCTTTTTTGTAAAAATAAGGACAATGATGTATTCACACCTGCGCGCTGCCCCTCCCCCACCCCCCAGTTTTTCTCGACATAAAATGAGGCAGACAACACGCCTGATGCTCAGGAAACCTGAGTCCTTTCCCTTGATTTCCTCCCCTCGTGGATAAAAGACGGGTAAAGTGCCGACAGCCCAGGTTCGATTCCTGGCCCTCCCTTTCCCAGCTGTGTGTCCTCGGGCAAGTTACTTAACTGCTCTGTGCCTCCCTTTCCGCCTCCGTGAAACGGGACTCGTGGTTGTCCATGCCTCACACCGCTGACGGGAGACCCGAGGACTGGACGTGACTGACGCGCACGGAACAGCGGCTGCTCCGTCCCGGGCCCTCCAGACGTTTTGGGCTGTTACTCGGCCCGGCCAGTCAGCCGAGCCTGTGAGGTGGTCCAGGCAGAAATGAGTCGGGAGAAGGGCTTAGGAGCTGCCAGCGGGTGGAGTCTCTGCCCAGAGCCACGTGTCTGGGGGGTGGCGGGAGGTCAAGGGGAGAAGCTGCCCGATGAGGCCTGAGGGTATCAGCGGTGGCCGGCGAGCTGCCCGGCCCCCAAAACCCCAGTTCCTGCCAGGACACCAGCCCCTGGCGAGAGGATCCAAGTTTCCACCTGAGGAGTGGACACGCAGCTTCTCGCTAAAGCAGGACTTAAGGGGGACGAGTGTCCGGAAGGGATTCTAGAAGCCTGGGGCGGGTTTGGGAGAGGGACAGCAGACCCCCGTCTGCGCCCGTCAAATGGGCCTTCCGGGCCAGGCAGCCCGTAAGGGCGTCTGTCACAGGCCTGGAGCCACATCAGACCTCCGTGTCCCCGAGGACACCCGGGCAGACCATGCACTCTCTCTTGCCTGGCCCTCGGGCTCGGCGATACGTAGCTGACTTGATCATAAAACCACAGTTGAGGCCCGCAGTTCCTCGTCCCCCCCAGGGGAAGTAGGCCTCAGAGAGAAAGTCGGTTTTGCCCAGAGTTGGTCCCCTGACTGCTGTTCAGCCTCGGGGGCCCCCAGGAGCAGCAGGGGACCCCGCCTCTGCCTCCCACGCTGACTCTTTGGCTCCTGCTTACATTTCCCGGACCTGCCTTGGGCGCCATTTGGTTCTTGAGTCCAGGCCGGTCCAGGGGCCTGTCGCAGAGCCGTTCCCGGAGGTGGGGGTGTGGGTGACCCCAGCTTCCTCGCCAACCTTCCCTCTGCCGCCCCCATTCCTGGCCCAGACTTGCAGGCATCTTGGCAGGGCGATGCAGGGGTCCCGAATGGCCACAGGCCCCCAGCCGTCCCTCCAGTGCACGGTCTGCGTGCTGATGGCATGGCCCTCGGGGGCTCCCCTGTTGCCCACTTGCCCGACGGCCTCCCTGCCTGGGCTCCGTTGGCTTCCAAGACATGTGTAAGGGGTCCCGTGCATTACCCTCCAGTGGCTGTGATCTGGTGACAGGCCTGGCTTGCAGAGAAAACAGAGAGCTTCTTGGGAGGGAGGTCGGCCCCCGGGCCATCTTGCAGCGGTGGCCTTAGAGAGCTCAGGGTGGGAGGAAGCCCCTGGGGCCCCACGATGAACAGGTTGGAGCCTCCAGAACCAGGTGGGGACTGCAGGGAAGGGGTTTGGGGTGCCCGGCTGTTCTGGAACATGCCGTCTCCTGCCCCAACGTGTGACCAGCCCGGGACCCAGCTCTGTAGCGGTAGTCGTGTGTGTGGGACTCAAGTGAGCGTCCCCGAGGGGCATGGGGGCCTGTTCCCGAGCCTGGGGGGGCGCCCAGGCCTGCATTGCCCTCACGCCGGTCTCTCCTCTCTCCCCAGGATGTTTGATGAGCGAATTTTCACAGGTACGTGGGGAGCAGCCAGTCCTTTCTGAAGTGGCCGAGTAAGTCGTACTGTCAGACCGGAAGCCTGGGGCGGGGCGGGCGCCTGAGCCTCCCCGGTGCAGACAGCCCCTCGGGAATAACGAAGCTAACACGTGCTATACCATGAAGTGGGTTCTGCTTTTTGCCCTGAAGCTCAGCTAGTCGGGGGTGAGGCCTGGCCGCACACGCAGGGCTCGGGGGCCCCCACCATGGGCAGAACCCCCCGCCAGGAGGAAGTGTCAGGCTCTGCCTGGTGCAGCAAAGGGAGCCCAGGTCTTGGGGTGGGACGTGCCTGGGTCGCTGTTCCGGCCCTCCATGCCCCCAGCTTTGTGACCTCGGCCAGGGTCCTCTGGGCCTCGGTTTCCGCATCTGTGAAGTGGGGATGGTAATAAGACGCGTCTCCCTCCGAGTTCCTGGGGTAAGTACGTGAGAGGGCGGCTTTGCAGTTCGGCCTCAGGGGGCAACTTGGCCTCTTTTCTGAGGGCGCCCTCCACGTTCCTAGTGAACGTGAGGTCAGGACAGTCATTTCTGGCTGCTGCTTTGTCCCGCAGTCCTCCGAGATCCCTGGCCTTCTTTGGCACTGGGGCCTGCATTCCTCCTCTGCCCAGGACCCATTCCTGGCTTGGCAGAGCCCAGACCAGACCCCAAGAGCCTCCCACAGGCCCCTGTCTGGGTGCCCTGCAGGCGGACGGAGGCTGGAGGCCCTTGGCCCTGACCTTCCCCTCCCCCACATCTCTACCCAGGGAACAAGTTTACCAAAGACCCCACGAAGCTGGAGCCAGCCAGCCCCCCGGAGGATACCTCTGCCGAGATCTCGCGCGCTACTGTCCTCGAGCTGCCCGGGACTGCTCGGTGAGGCCCCCCCGCCCCAGCCCCTGGCCTACTGCCTCCGCCACTTGGGGCTGGTGGTGTGACCCCTGCGGGGAGGAGCAAGGCCTGGGGCTGGCGAGAGGATGCCGTGCCTAGAGGCTGCGGACACTCACTCGCCGTGTGTAAGCACAGGGTCATTCCGCACAGACACCCCCGCCCCCGACATACACAGCCTTGTGTCCTCCCCCGCTGCGGGCCAAGGAGAACCCGAAGGGACAGGAGAACACAGCCTCTGCCGACCTTTTTTCCACCTGGAGAGCTCTGTCCCCGCTCAGGATCTCGCCAGATGTTGCCTCGTGTCTCGGAGGCCTTCCCTGGCCCCCGGACTAGGTCGAGCGTCTGCCCTGCGAGTGGACAAGGCTTTGCACTCCGCTCATGGCCTGGTCACCACTGTCCGCCAGTGTCCCCCCACCCAGGCTCTGGGCTCCTGGGGGCTGGGCACGGCCCATTTATTCCAGAAGCCCCAAGCCCAGCCCGGGCCTCCCCAGCAGTGCTCTGTGAATTCACGGGATCATCCGTCCGGGGCCCTGACCCCCTTGCTCCCCACCCCTCCCCCCAGGCTTCGGTAGCGCCTCCAGGCTGTACCCCCTCCGCTCTCAATCCGCCCCCTGCAAGCACCGATCGCACCGCACTGTGCTCAGCTGTGGGGCTCCCGCTCTGGCCCAAGCCGGGCCGCAGGCGCTCCCAGACCGTGTACCCCAGGATACAGAGCATCTCGGCTGGGGCAGCGGGTGACTGCTGGCCTGGGAGACCCCCACCCTGGGCATCTTTCCCGTAGGGAGGACTGTCCTGTGGGGACCAGGGGCGTGAACATGGTCCGGGGTGGGGGCTGTGGAGCTGGCAGCCCCCGTGGGCTCCCGGCTGCCTGGAGGAGGGGGCTGGGGCTGATGCAGGGTCGTTTCTTGGCCTCCTTCCTTCCCACAGGTCAGACAAGAACGGTGTCTCTGAAGACTGTGGGCCAGGTGAGGAGGAGCAGGACCCCGCTGTGTGTGTCCTGCGGTGAGAGGGCGTCCTCCAGCACCCCCTGTCTCCCCTCCCCGCAGCCTTGGGGAGGAGGGAGCCAAGCTCAGACCCTGCGCCCGCAGTGCCGATGAGTTACACTGTCCATCCCTGCCCCCCACGCCCCAGGCCTCTGAGCATCCTGGGAGCTCACCGCGGGGCTGGAGGGCCAGGCAGGGTGTGGGTGGCATTGTGGGGGAGTCGGGGCACCGGATTCCGGTGTCACCACTGTTTGCCAGTGTGGCTTCCCTCTGTGGGTCTCAGGGCCTGCCTGATGACCCTCCACTCCTGGGCTGGGCAGGAACTCGGGGCCGGCATGACTTCCTGGGGCGTTACGAATAAGTTGCGGATGGAAGAATGTTCTAGAATGGTTTGCTTTGCCCAGCCAAGCGTATGCCTGCACCTAACTGGATCCCTCATTCCCGCCTCGCAGGAACTTCTGGGGAGCTGAGTGGGCTGAGGCCCATTAAAATTGAGCCAGAGGATCTAGATATTATTCAGGTCACCGTCCCAGGTAAGGGACCGGTGTCTGAAGGGTGCCCTGCATGGACCTCCAGGAACCAAGCACCTCCCGCCCCCGGGCTGACCGGAACCACATGTCCCCTCCTGGGCTATCACCTCTGTCTCCCCGGGGTGAAGAAAGGGTCTCTAGTCAGTCCCGAGAGCGGTGGGGTCCGGCATGCCCTCTCCGTAGCTGGGTCTCCCCTCTGTGCTGATGGTCCCGTCTCTTGGCTCCAGCCTTCTTAAAGGTGCCCCCTACACGCACAGCCTGCCCTCTCAGGCCTGGCTCCCCTGGGATTTAGAAGGCAGGGGGAGGAGAAGAGGTATGGGAATAGGAGGGTCAGACTTGAAGGCCCGGGAGCCTCAGTGTCCACGTCTGTGAAAAACAGGGTGGACGTGGTCCCCGGAGGCTCAGTGTGGGGTCCCACACCCCCTCGGGCCCCCGCCAGGCCTCTGACACAGCTGGTCACTAAAGCTGCCCTCCCAGAGTTCCAGGGGCACGGCTTGCTGAAGGGTCCCCCTTCGCGGGCACGTGGGGCTGGGGGTCCCCAAGGGACCATGACGGGGTGGGACAGGCAGAAGATGCTGGTGTCATTTTTGTCTCCAGACCCTTCGCCCACCTCTGAGGAGATGACAGACTCAATGCCTGGGCATCTGCCCTCAGAAGATTCTGGTTATGGGATGGAGATGCTGACTGGTAAGAAATGGGCTGGGGGCCCACCTCCCGGGGGCGTCACAGGGAGACGGGGTTGGCCAGGACACCCCCAGGGAAAACCCAGTGTGTGCCTGACTCCCCGTGCAGGCTGGGTTCCTCTCTGGAAACTTGCAGTCGGCTTGGTTTATATAAAGTCTGGCTTCTGCATCTTGCCCAGGAATCCCCATGTGAATTAACTCGTTCTATTATTCAGTGACTGTTTACTGAGCACCTACTGTGTTCCAGGAGGTCCTGTCTGAGGTGCCGGGGCCAGAGCAGTATACCAGACAACCAAGGTCCATGTGCTTCTAGTGCAGGGAGACAGAGTAAGCAAATCAAGAGGTGAAAGAGAAAGTCAGGGTGGTAAGTGCAGTGGGGGCACAAAGCCAGAAGGGGGAGGCGTGAGGGCCAGGGGTACAGTTGTTATTATAGGACTTAGGGGGTCAGAGAGGACCTCACTGAGAAAGTGACTTTGGAGCAAAGACCTGAAGGTGGTGGGAGCCATTGGATGTCAGGAAAGAGCTTTGCAGGTGGCAGGAATAGCGTATGCAAAGGCCCTGTGGTCAGTTGTGCCCGGCATGTCCGAAGAGAAGCAAGGTGGCCGGGGTGGATAGCGCAGAGTGAGGTGGGGAAAGCGAGGTTGGGGAGGCAGGTAGGTGATGGTGTGGGTTATGCAGGGCAAGTACGTCAAAGGAAAGAATGGGAGCATGACTCCGTGGAGACAGAAGCCTCCTCACGGGGTGGATGGTGGTTGGAGCTAATGAGTGACATTTTAACCATGTTTACTCAGATCATGGGGTTCAGGATAAACCGCAGGGGACAGAGGACAAAGACAGGAACAGACTATTGCAGTATCCTAGCCAAGAGGACTGGCCCAGCAGGTAGATAGCGGCAGGGGAGGTGTGGGCTTCTCTAGGTCTTGTGTTTTTAAATTCATTTTGGAAATGTTCAAAAACACGTAGAATTGAAACCAGTAGCTTTCAGGTGCCCAGCTCCCATCTCCAGCCATTGTCAACAGATGTTCTGTATTTATCATGGATAATAAAAGAATTATAGGTAAAGGTCTTTTTTTTTTTTAAGATTATTTCTTTGAGCAGCACCTGGGTGGCTCCGTCAGGATCCTGGGATTGAGCCCGATGTCGGGCTCCCTGCTCAGCGAGAATTCTGCTTCTCCCTCTCCCACTCCCTCTGCTTGTGTTCCCTCTCTCTCTATCAAACAAATAAGTAAAATCTTTTAAAAAAAAAATTAGATTATTTGAGAGAGAGTGTGAACCACCATGTAGGGAGGGGCAGAGGGAGAAAGAGAATCTCGAGCAGACGCCATGCTGAGCGCAGAGCCCGACGTGGGGCTCGATCCTGAGATCTTGATCTGAACCGAAAATCAAAAAGTTGGGCACACAATTGACCGAGCCGCTCGGACGCCCCTAGGTGATATTTCTTAAAAGTTGGTTATCCTGAAGACGGATGCTATGTGACGTAAGGGACACAAGGTTCACAGAGAGGCTAGAAAATGACGTTAGTATTCGAATAATTAAAACTTGGAAAGCTTTGTAAATACAGGATGCCGGCAGGGCCAGGCCACGAAACTCAAAGAAGGGGACTGGACTGGCTTCTGTTTGTTTCCCGTGTGCGCGATATCCGGCGTGGGCCCGATTGGGAGCTGAAGACGGAGGTGCCCGGGGATAGCATTCAGAAGCATACAGCAGGCGGCGTTTAAATGACCGGCGCAGGGGCGCCTGGCTGGCTCGGTTCATGGAGCGTGGGACTCCTGATCTCGGGGCCATGCGTTAGAGCCCCACGTGGGCGAAGAGATTATTCTGGAAACAGTAAAATTAAACAAACAGGGCCAAGAGGTCTCAGAAACAGGGCGTTCAGCGTGAAACGCACCTGCGGAAAGGCAGGAATGACTGCATTGATGGAAGTTTGGAAACATCAAAACAGTATTGTTGCATGTTTCATTAAAAAATCAGGTGCCCAAAAAAAAAAAAAAAATCGGATGCAGAAATGACCAGACGCTAATAACACACTCCTTCCGGCCGGTGGGCTCCTGGGTGTTTATTACGATAGTCTTCTGCGTGCTTTGCTGCACTTGAGAAATCCATACCCCCCGCAACACACACACCAAAAATAGACTCACGACTGGGAAAATGGAAGGTTTTCTGCCGGCCCAGCCCAGTGGCTCCGTGTTTGCTGGCGGCGGAGTGAAAGCAGAACGTCTCTGCTCCTCGTCTGCTCCCGTCTGTTGGGGGAATGTTCCGGAAACAAGAGCAGGAAGAGGACCCGGGAGTCCCGCCCAGTGAGGCGACGTGTGGGGGTCCGCGGGCTGTGGTCCCCCACCTACAGCACCGGAGAGGTCGCGGGGGACAGAGTCTGAGCCAACGACCGTGGAAAACCGACTTCCGGAGGAGGGTCTGTCCAATCTGCAGACGGGCAGAGCCCGTGCCCGTTCCGGGTTTGGTTCTGGATTCAGTGTCCACACGGACGGCCAAACCACGAGAAGAGACTCATTCATCGTCAGCTCGTGAGACCCCAGGATCTGGGGCCGATCGCAGGCCAGCTGGAGAAGCGGGGACCACGGGGACCCCAGCCTCCTCTGGGGAGCTTTCCCACGGTGTCCCTGGAGGGGACTCGGTCCTTCCTGTTTTATGGATCAGTCAGTCGGGGGAAGGCAGTTCAGGCGGCAAGATTCTGCCCTGGCAGGTGCCTCGGGAGAGGACAGGCAGTGCACCCAAGAATAACGTTACCGTGGCCTTCAGAGACCAGAACGCTGGCCTGGAACCCGCAGGAAGAATTCACAGCCCGAGGACACGCGTCGTATAGGTAGAGCTCCCCAGGGAACAGGCTCGGAGCTGGCGTTTAACAGGTGGGGGGGTTCCCAGGGGCTGCCCTTAGGCTCAGCATCTACGTAATAGAGGGTGGGTGCGTGGGGGGCCGAGAGGGAGGCGGAGGCATGTCCCGGCCCCACCGACAGCCTCTGCCGACCCCGTGGGAAGCTCCGCGGCCAGAACGGGCCCTTGGCGTTGTTCGGAGTTGACCTGGGATATCCTCCATCGGTTGTGGGCCGGGAGTCGCCGCAGAAGGGGACCCGAGTGGGGCAACCCGGTGTCCGCGGCAACACGGATGGACAGTCGCGTGCAGAAGAGACCGCGGGCCTCGTGACGATGCACAGCCTCGGGAACGGGAAGGGAACACCTCTTCTGCACCCCTGAATGGGGCGGGACCTCTGCGCTGCGTGTTGGGAAAGTGATGCCCTCCTGGTGCTGGTGAGGAGGCAGTGTGCCCAGTTGCTTTTTCCAGAAATGGGTCAACATGACGAGGGGTCAGAACGAGCACCCCCGGGAGTCCCCAGGGTCCGGTCCTTGGAAATGACCTGAAACCCGGACAGTGTCTTCTGCACGGAGGAGTTTGCAACCATGTCACTGGTAACAAAGGACGGGGACCTGTTGGTGGCATCCCCCCGACAGACTGCCGGCAGCCCCCCAAAATCGGCAGCGAGTGGGGAGCCGGTGAAGGCGCTGGGCTGTTCTGTTGACAGCTGTGGAAAGCACAGGAAGACGGAAGAAAGTGCTGGAACCGTCGCTCTGGGAGGTGAAGGGGCGTGTCTCTTCGTCTGCTCCGTGGGTCAGGATGGACTTCTGATACCGTGGTCATGAAGAAAGACTGTTCTCGTTGGGCTGGACGGGACCGGACTTGATGACAGTCTGTGGAGCAGTGGGGTGACCCGAGGCTCGGGATGAGCTGACAGAGGGGCCTGGCCGCCCAGGTCGCAGTGCCCCTTAGAGAGGATCACGTGTGTCCGTCTCCGTCCGGATCGCAGGGGGCTGGGTGGCCACAGACCAGCAGACCTACGGGAATGGCTTCTCCTCTTTGGCGTGACAGAGAGTGGGAACCTGAGGTCCTGTCTGGCCCGTCCACCTCCCCAGTGGCACCCAGCCTTGGGCTGGAGCTCAGGTTTGCTGACGGCCCGACTGAGGTGCCTTTCCCAGCACCGCACTCGAAACCGACGGAGTAGGAAGATGCTGAACCACCGTGGATTAGAACGGGGTGTGTGTGTGCGTGTGCTTTTTCTGCTGACACGTGTGCATTATAAAATAAATGATGCAGGGCCCGGCGACCCAGCCAGGAGGCGCTCCCCGCCCCCTCCTGGAGCCGCTGCCCGTTTCGCGTCCTTTGGCCTTCCCATGTCCTTTTTCTGCACGTGTGTGGATGCATGTGGCTACGGTTGGGCACACATTGTCCCTCCCTCCCTTCCCAGAGGCCGGGGGCATCTCTAGAGCACAGGGGTCCTTGGCGTGCCCTCGGTCGTGTCTGGAGGGTGTCGCCACTTACGCAACAGTGGAAAATGGGGGGCGTGGCGAGCCGGTGAATAACCCAGCCCCCGCGTCTGGGTGGAGAAATCTGGCAGGTTCCCCACGTTTGGAATTTGGGACCCCAAAGCACATGGGTCACAGCCCCCCACTCAGGCGTGGCCCCAGCCCTACAGAAGCCCCTCCTTCGTGGGGCTGAGGATACCTGGATTCCAGGGGAATGGAGGGGGCGGGTCCTCTCCTGCCCTCCAGAACCTTCCAGCGCCTTCTGCGTTGTGCCCCAAGCCTCAGGCTTGTCTGGGGATCCCAGGTACAGGCTCATTTTTCCCTCTGTCCCGAACGATTATGGACTCCCAGCAGCTCACCCGGGATCAGCGCCTTTCCTTACGGCTCACCATCCCGCCTGGGACAGGGGACCGTGCCTCGTCTCCCTTGTCCCCACGTGCGCCCTCCAGGAGGTGGCAGGAGAGCACATGGGTGCGGGCCGGCGGCCGGGAGTCTGGCAGACCTGGGCTCTGCCTGACCCGCCGCCCTCTAGCTCGCCTGCCCGTCCTGGGCTGAAACAGGCCCTCGGAGGCGCTTAGACACAGTGGCAGCGAGCTTCCCCGGTTAGAGCCCCTCCCGGTGGTTTCAAGTGCTGACCAGCCCTCGAGGCCTTCCTGGGCCCAGCCCTGGCCATAAAGGGCTGCTGCGGAGGGAGGCCGTGTAGCGTGGCTGTTGCCACGGCCCCCCACGTTACGCCTCCCTCCCTGCCTGCGTCCCTCTCCCCCACTGCTTTTCTAGACCCTCATCTCCAGCCCAGGTGCTCACCTCCTCCAGGAAGCCTTCCTTCCGTTCCCCCAACAACAGGCCAGCACAGGTCCCCACCCCCATATAACTTCAGTACTCCCCTTGTTGACGTGCCACGTCCTGGCTGTCTGGGGACAAGGATGGGTCTGTTGCTCTGAGCTCAGGCGAAAGTCCGTGCCATCGCATCAGAGAGCCCCGCGGACGCCCTGACCTGACCTGGGGTAGCTCCGTGCCCCTGCGCCCAATTGCTCTCCCCTTATCGAACCGTCTGTCTTCGCGGCATCCCTGCTGACTGGCCGTCGGGTCCGATCTGGTGTCACAGCAGGAGAATAGGGCTTTGCCTTGTCCCTGCATGTCCTCGTGTTGAGGGCAGAGCCTTGCACGCGGAAAGAAGCACCGACCGACACGGGTCTGGTCTCCAGAGGGTATGAACCGAACGTGCTTGGACACGTGGCTCTGAACTTGGCCTCTTTGTGTGAAGACAGGGGTGGGGGTGCCCGTACAGCATCAAGGTCCCTGACCCCATCCGGGGGGGCCGCTGTGCTCTGCCCCAGAGTCAGCCTGCTGCACCCCACGGTTCGGCCTGACCTTTGCGGCACAGGGAGACCGTGCCCGTGGCCTCCTGGCATCCTCTGTTCTCTTTCAGAGAAAGGCCCCAGCGAGGACCCGCGGCCCGAGGAGCGGCCTGTGGAGGGTGAGGCGCTGTCCATTTCCTTCCATCCCATCACCCCATCTGCCCTCCCCCCCAAACTCTTCCTCTCCCTGGTGTTTCTGGTTCTGTCCACGCCATCACTCCCCAGCCCCCCGTTAGGAGGTGGGCGTCCTGTGGGCTGCCCGGAGTGGGAGGAGGCTGACAGACCCGTGTTCTAGAACGAGGAGACACACCTGGTCAGAGGCACACGCAGCTCGTTCTGGTTAAGGGAAATACAGAGCATTTTCCATCTTTATTTTTAGACACGCACCCGCTTCACAAAGGTTTTAAGTCTGGAGTCCGAGCAAGTTGCATTGAGGCCGGGAAGCGCAAAATTGGCTTTGTGTCCAACAGCCCTGCTCATTCTCAGGAACAGCGCTCCTTCCCTTCCCGCTGAGCGAGAGTTGTGCAGGAGGAGAGATCAAAGCGGGGATGGGTCTCTTTCCTCTTGGGAGTACCTGCCCCTGGGACGGAATGGGAGTGGGTGTGCAAGGAGAGAAGGTCCTTTCCCTAAACCCCAGCCCGACCTCCGTGTGGGGGAGGTTGAAACGTCCCACCGCCACCTGGTGGCAGCGTACTCTGTGCCGGCGTGCCGTTCACCCACTAGCCGAGTCACTCCCTGAGCCGGTCTAGAATGACTTACACGCTTCGAAAGATGTGTGGTTCTGCTTAGGCAGCAGAATCTTCCACATCTTTACACCGTAGACCTGGCTTTAGAAGCAGACAGTTGAGTTCAGAAATCGTGGACCCGTCCGGGGGTGCCGTTTCTGAGGAAGTAACTTTCCTGCTATCACCACGGCCCCGGCCTTCCCGCATTCCAAGGTCCCAATGCAGGGTCATTCTTGGTGCCGGCAGAGCTGGGACATGAGCTGCGAAGCGGGGTCCCGCTGCCCCTGGGGAGGCCCAGCAGGCTGCCTTTTGCCTTCCAGACAGCCACGGAGACGTGATCCGGCCCTTACGGAAGCAGGTGGAACTGCTTTTCAACACGCGATACGGTGAGCCAGGAGCTGGCCGGGGCCCCGGGCAGCGCACCCTCCCTGCAGCGGCCCCGTGTGCCGAGGGACTTTGGGTCCCTCCTGCTCCCTGCCCTGGGACGAGGCAGGGAGGAAACGGAGGGGCCAGGACGCACCGGGAAGAGGATGGGGACTCCCGGGGAAACCATTCCTCCTGCCACGCGGCCCCTGGCCTTTGCCACCTGCGCGCTCCCGGTTGGCCTTGGCCTCGGGGTGGAGAACCTGTTCTGTCCACTGCCGTAGCTGCCCCTCCGTCCTCACAGACACTCTCCTTCGGGGTCCTCAGGAGGACACCTACCCAGCAAGACCTTTCCCACTCGAGAGTCCGGGAACGAGGATGGGGGTGGGGCAGGCAGGGGAGGCTGTTCTTTTATTAGGCCCCAGTGGTTTGCTGGGCACTGGCCGGAGGCTTCACGCACGTTCTCCCGTCTCACGAAACCCCTGCGTCCTTGTGTCCCATGCCCTCTGAACTCCCGGTCTCTTGCCCGCAGGCTGGGGTCACGGTACCCACCTCTCAGGGTTTGGGGGGTGGTCAACTCAGCACTGACTCTCGAGGGAGCCCTGCCACCTGCTTCCCCACCCCCACCCCCGCAGACGCGGGAGGCTGGAGCCGGGGCTCGTGGTCCCCGTAGTCCAGATGGCCCTACAGCAGCCGTGTCTCCGCAGCCAAGGCCATTGGCATCTCGGAGCCCGTCAAGGTGCCCTACTCCAAGTTCCTGATGTACCCAGAGGAGCTGTTTGTGGTGGGGCTGCCTGAAGGCATCTCCCTCCGCAGGCCCAACTGCTTCGGGATCGCCAAGCTCCGGAAGATCCTGGAGGCGAGCAACAGCATCCAGTTCGTCATCAAGAGGTGAGGCCCGGCCGTGTCCACGGTGGGGGGGCGGGTCCAGTGCCGGGGGTGGGGGGAGCGCCAGAGCGCCGTCTTGGTCTTCACATCGGGGCAGGCTCTTACCGTGTTTCGGAACAGTGGGGTGTTAGGGAGGGTCTGGCCCCACTTGGGCCAGCGGGAGGTTGCCCGGACCCTGCCCGGGCCTGCCAGACCCAAAGCAACCTGCTCGTGTGTCTCCACGTGGAATGGGTATCTGCCAGCCAGCTACCTCTCCTGGACCGTTCTGCACGTTCTCTGGGCGTGTGTGGGTATCCAGGGCCGGGGGCACCGGGGTGCTGCTGACGGCGATGGCCCCCAAATTGGGAGATTCGTGGCATACCTTCATGGCGGGTGATGGGGCGTGGGGCAGAGTGCTGTCCCTCGAGGCCCTGGTTTGCACCAGGAGGAAACGAGGGTGCTCCAGAAGACTCAAATAATGCACGTCTTGAGTTGGCCCGTTTTGTGGGCTAAGACTATCATATAATGTCAGGGAGAGATAAATGCTAGAACCTGGGGTCTGGGGGCAGAGGGGCAGGAGGAACCTATCTAAGGTTGCGAGGCATGCCGATATCTGGTGAGAGAGCATTTAGGCAGCAGGAAGAGCAGGTTCAAAGGCCCTGGGGCAGGGCATGGTTGCGTGTTTGAAGACCCGTGATACACTGGTATGGCTGTGCACAGTGAGTGAGGCAAGGGTGGTAAAGCCCAGGAGGGAGCAGGGTTACGATCACGGAGGGTCTCGGCCTGGCTGAAGGAGTTTGGATTTTATTTTCCATTTAATGAGAACTCACTGAAAGATTCCAAAGAGACTATGACATGATCTGGTCTTATTTTTTTTTATTTTTTTTTTTCTCTTGCTGTGAGATAGAAGGGCACCTTGGGGTTGTGGGCAGGGCGGAAGCAAGGACCAAGGAGGAGGCTTTGCGCTGGCCCCAGGGATAGGCTGGCGGCTCGGTGAGAAGTCACTTTCAGGCCGTGTTCGGAAGATGGGCTGTCAGGATGCGCTGATGCATCGGATATGGGGTGTGCAAGAAAGGGGGGGTCCGAATGGCTCGGGGTCGAGGCTGAGCACCCGGGGCGGCAGTGATGCCATTCTCTGAGATGGGGGTTGCAGGAGAAGGCCGTGATCCCGAGTGGGGTCAGATGTCTGTTGTGCCCGCGGAGCTCGGGGCCTTCCGGGGGTGGCAGGGGATGGCAGGTGGATAATGGGACTCACCTCCTCACCCCCCGCTCAGGGGAGAGGCTGGGGCGGGGACAGGACGTTGGGAGCGGAATGTCCTGAACATCCAGATTCAGGGAGGACGTGCCACACGGGGGCCACCTGCCTCATCTGTCCTCCAGACCAAGAATCAGGAGCTCTCGGGCGGCTTGGCGGCAGGAGCCAAGCTCACGCATAGCCTCATGGACTGACCTTTCTCTCATCGGTCAGTGAAGACACAGCTTCCCTCTCCTGTGCTCACGAGCATTGTTCACACCGCTTTATACTTAGAAACGGAGGAGGGTCAGCTCGGTGACTCTCTGGCGGACTTGAGAGGCCACCTCCTGGGTCCGAGTCCGAACCTCCCGCTCTTCCCCGTGACCTTGGGCAGCTTGCTCTCAGGGGCTGTTAACCGGGAAGCACCGTAGCATGTCCCAGAGTGATAGTGGGGTCACGGCTCAGTGAAGGGCCTGGCACGCTCGAAGTATCCCATCGAGACGGCTTTTTTTTTCCCTAACATCGGGTTTTAGGTGCACACATACCTGTTTGAACGTCGGTGAGCTCATGCGTCCTATAACCGCCACCGCCCTGAAGATACGGGCTGGTCTCATGATGTACCGTATGGTGACTAACATAACATGATCAAAAATAAATCAATAAAAATCTAATTTAATTTAAAAAAGAAGAAAAGAGACCGGACAGCCCTGTCCCCCCAAAACCTTCCCTTGTGTACCTTGGCGACCGCCGATCTCTCTTCTGCCGTCGCTTTGCCTTTTTCAGAACGTTCTACAGGTGCCATGATTCGGCTGCTGCCTTTTGAGTTGGCTTCTCTCACTTAGCTTTTGAGATTCGTTCGTGTGGTTGCCTGGATGAGGAGCTCATGTCTTTAAAAATAGATCCGTTTTAAGGAGTAAGTTTCACCGACTCCAGCCTCCGGGAAAGCCAGACAAGGACGAGGGCTCACATAGGAGAACGCGATGAGCTTTTGCTGGGTGCGGTGTTTGGTGGGGGAAGGGGGTGGCCTCGCTGGGTGATTCTGAGGGATTTGGGTCCTTCGTGTATTTTGTTATTTCTCATTTTAAAGTCCAGCAGAAAAATGAAATTGAATTAAAAAAATAAAAACCATGCGGCACCTGGGTGGCTCAGTGGGTTAAAGCCTCTGCCTTCGGCTCAGGTCATGGTCCCAGGATCCTGGGATCGAGCCCCACATCAGGCTCTCTGCTCAGCGGGGAATCTGCTTCCTCCTCTCTCTCTGCCTGCCTCTCTGCCTACTTGTGATCTCTCTCTCTGTCAAATAAATAAAATCTTTAAAAAATTTTAATTAAAAAATAAAATAAAAACCAGCAGAAAATACCGTTAAATGGATATTTGGCACCAAAGAGCTCCTCGTCACTGATCCTACTGTAGAGAAGGGCGCCTTTGGGCGGGGGTGACGTCAGTGTTCTGGGATCAGGTAGAAGCACAGCTGTGTCCGCGACTGCCTGAGTGTACAGAAAACCAGGGATGGGCGTACTTTGAGACTGAATGTTGCGGCACGTGAGTTCCATTTCAGTGGGGATATGCATCGATCTCCTGGATACGCATGTGCACGCGCATACTGGCCTGATGGGGCTTCTGTAACGAGGCGTCACGGATGGGAGTGGCTTACACGACGGAAACGTATTTCTTACTGTTCTGGGGGCTGGAAGTCCAAGGTCCAGGTGCTGGCAGGTTTGGCCTCTCCCGACGCGGGTCCCCTTCGCTGTGCCCCCCAAGTGGCCTTTTCTCCGTGTGCACACATCCCTGGTGTCTCTTTCCATGGGACCTAATCTCTTCTTAGAAGGGCACCCGGCCCGGAATGAGGGCACCTCTGTTGGCCTCATTGAATTTTAACCACCTGTTTAAAGACCCCATCTCCAGATACAGGCACATTCCGAGGTCCTGGGAGGTCAGGACTTTGACGTACGAAATTTGGAGGAGACACAGTTCAGCCTGTAAAAGTATAGAATTGACCCGGGGTGCCTGGGTGGTTCAGTCGTTAAGCATCGGGCCTTCGGCTCAGGTCATGATCCCAGAGTCCTGGGATCGAGCCCCGCATCAGGCTCCCTGCTCAGCAGGAAGCCGGCTTCTCCCTCTCCCTCTCCCCCTGCCTGTGTTCCCTCTCTTGCTGTGTCTCTCTCTATCAAACAAATAAATTAAAATCTACCCTAGAACCATATGGGGGTTAAGAGTGCTGCCCGCCCCCCACACCCCTTTGTAGTTGAAAATTCACATATAACTTCTGACTCCCCACAAACCTTGCCACTTAGAACTGAAACGAACATAACATTGTGTGTCCACTGTAAGCAGACTAGGGGCTCCTGGGGGGCTCAGTGGGTTGAGCATCTGCCTTTGGCTCAGGTCATGATCTCGGGGTCCTGGGATTGAGCCCCACGTCGGGCTACACACTTGACGGTGGGTCTGCTTGAGATTCCTTCTCTCCCTCTGCCCCTTCCCTTCTCTCTAAAATAAATAAATCAATCTTTAAAGAAGGAAAAAAACCTCTTAACTCCTGATAACCTACTGTTGCCCCAAAGCCTTACCGATAACACAGTCGATTGACGTGTCTTTTATATGTTACGTATGTAAACGTGGTGTATTATTACAATAAAGGAAACTAGGAAAAAGGAAACGTGAAAAGAACCTATAAAGAAAAGAAAAGGCATTTACAGTCCTGTTTCGAGGAAACCATACCTGTTTGTTGGCCCGCGCAGTTCCGACCCGTGTTGAACGGTCGGCTGCGTGTTCCTGTGTGTGAGTAACACCTACGGGAGACATCACTCCCTGATAGTCACTCTTTCTTTCTTTTTTTATTTATTTTTTTTTAGTATTTTCTTTATTTATTTGATAGAGAGAGATCACAAGCAGGCAGAGAGGCAGGGAGAGAGAGAGAGAGGAGGAAGCAGGCTCCCCGCTGAGCAGAGAGCCCGATGCGGGACTCGATCCCAGGACCCTGAGATCATGACCTGAGCCAAAGGCAGAGGCTTAACCCACTGAGCCACCCAGGCGCCCCTAATGGTCACTCTTTTCTGAGTTCCTCGTCCTTCTAAACAATATCCCAGACAACCGCGACCAGTTACGGGTGGCACAAAGTCAATTTAAACCTTCTAAACCTCCGGTCGAAAAGTGTTCTTTACCGCAGTCCTTGAATCTGTGTGCCAAGTTCATAGCTTCTGTGCCTCCTGGGGAGAGGGGCCCTTGCTTTCATTCAGTTCTCCGAAGATAAGAAACCCTTTGGAAGTTGAAAATCACGCGTGGATTCACACCGATGGGGACGGCTACCCAGGGAAGTCGTGGTGGAAGGTTCTGGCTCGTGCGGTGCTGCCGCGCGTTCCGGTAACGACCACCGGGTGTTAGCAGGCTCCTGCTGCCAGTTCACGGTTCCCTGGGCCGCCCACGCTTCTGAGCAGCGGTCTCAGAATCCTTCCCGGGGCTCAGTAATCAACTAAAACACTTCACAGAACTCAGGAAAGCGCTGTATTACCGTTACAGTTTTATGTCAAGGATTCTGTAATCAAGACAGCCAGACAGAGACGTGAAAGTCAAGGTCCCCACGGTATCAGGACATGTCACCCTCGAGCACCGAGCTTCCGAGCCCACGGTCTTTATTGGGATTCGCGCTTGCTTGGGTCGTTGGCTGTGTGACTGAGCTCCGTCTGCGGCCCCCTCCCCACCCCAGAAATCAGGAGGGTGGGCAGACATCAGGTGACCTAAAGCCCCCATCCTCTGATCGCCGGGTCTGGGTTCCAGAATCCCGAGTCACCTCATTAGCATAAACTTAGCTGTAATCTCAGGGTCCCCCCAGGAATAAGAACTCGGATATTCCTGCCCCTCGAGAAATACCAAAGGGGAGAGGTTATGTCCCAGGACACAGGGACAAGGACGAAACTCTTTATTATATAGTACCATATAGTACTGACTCTAAGTGCCCTGTTTTCCCTGTAGACTTGTCGAGCTAGGGTAGGCCTGTCCGCTCTGAGAGAGGGAGGCATGGTCTGGAATCTGTGGCAGGCTGAGGGCATTGGGGAGGCCACGCAAGCCAGGGGAAGGCGGACAGGGGACAGTGGGGTGGGACACGTAGTGGAACCACTCCTTCAGATCTCCCGAAGGGTGTCGCGGGATAGACGTGCTGGACTAGGGTCTGTGGGTGAGGCTGTTGGACAGGTAATGAGCTCCCCATCATGGGGATAGCCAAGCAGTGGCACAGAGGAGACCAGGCCTAGAAAGGAAACCAAAGGCCGGACTCTGAGGGCATCACCTGCCCCCCCCCAGGCCAGGGGGCCAGTGGATGAAGACTTGGGGCCTCTCCTGGCAGCGGGCACCTGGCACCTGGGTATCTGCCCAGAGCTGGGCTCACAGGCCCGAGGGAGGAGGAGGAGGCACAGCCCCGGCCTGGAGCCCGGCCTCAGGAGCTGGAAAAGGCCTCGTCTGCGCGTAGAACCCTCCACGCACCCACACTCCTTCTCCCCCTTCTCCTTGTGGGGAAACTGAGGCCCGGAAAGTGGAGACTGGCACCCCCACCGTCCCCCGCGCGAGTCAGGAGCGGAGCAGGCCTTGAGGGAGCCCTGCCCCTCCCTGCCGCGTGGCCTTGGGCACTCGCTTATCTCTTCAACGCCTGTGTCCTCCCCCGGTAAATGCGGCGATGGAAACAGTTCACGCCTCCGGCATGTCAAGAGGGCACCAGACATCTGGGAAGGGCTTTGTGCGGTCTCGAGATACAGATGTGAGCGGAAAGCCGGGGCTGGTCCCCAAGGCCCCGACTCCCGAGTGACACGGCAGCTCTGAGGTGTCCCCCAGAAAGCCCGGACCTTGCCTGCCCCTCCGAGATCTCGCCCCATGCTCAGCCCCGGCTGCTTCTCTGCTTCACACCGTGGGCAGCGTCCCCGGGGTCTGGGTCGGGCCGCCGTCCCTCTGGGCGCGATCCTCAGAGCCCCGCAGTCTCAGGACAGGTGTGGGGGCTCAGGTGGAGGGGGAAGCGATGGGGGGGACCCCAGAGCTGGGAGGGCCTGTACAGGGAGGCCCGGAGGGACCTGAGCGATTGTCCCTTCGTGGTGTTTTCCAGGCCCGAGCTGCTCACCGAGGGAGTCAAAGAGCCCATCACGGACAGCCAAGGTACCCCGGGCAGGGTCACGGGCCGAGGCGCCAGCCGGCTGTGGGAGGGGTCCCAGCTCTGCCCCATCCCTCATCCTCTAGCCTAGTCCCGCCCCCCGGCGCCCCCCGCCGCCGCCCTCCCTGTCGGGTTTCCCCACCCACAGACACCACCTCCCTCCGGGGGGCCCAGGAGCTGGCTGCTCACCCTGGGTTCTCTCCTCCTCCCCCCGCCCCCCAGAGAGGGATTCCGGGGACCCTCTTGTGGACGAGAGCCTGAAGAGACAGGGTTTTCAAGGTAAGGTTGCAGCTCAGGATGGGGTCCGCTGCCCCAGCGCCGTGACCTCGACCTGGCTTGGGTTTGGAGGGCCAGACTGGGGGTCGGGGGAGGGGCTGGCCCCTGACGCGGAGGCCCGGGGGACTGAGTGAGGCCGGCTGGCAGGTGGGGCAGGAGGAAGAGGCTCCAGGAGGGTGTGGGGGGGGGCAGCAGGGCGCAGGACTTGGCCCACTGTCCGTCTGGCCCGCTCTGTGTCGGGCCGTCAGCATCTCCTGGATGCCCGAAGCCAAAGACGGGCGAGGGCCCCGAGGGGCAGGGGGCTCTGTGGAGGAGAACATCGCGGGCCAAGAAGGGCCGAGAGGCAGGAGAAGGTGGAAGTAGAAGCTTGCGGCGGTGCAGGCGCGTGGGCAGGCAGGAGACACAGAAGCAGGAGGTCCACGTGCTGGGGGGGGCAGCTCCAGGGGGTGGCCACGCATCCCCAAGGCCAGGTCGTTCCCCAGTGGCCCCCGGCTGGTCCCTGGGGCTCTGAGGACGGGGAGAGAGGTCCGCGGGACCAGCGACAGGAAGGGCCAGCCCAGAGAGCGGGGGTACCAGATCCCCCAGAGGGTGGCTGGGTACCCCAGAGACGGTACCCAGATCCCGGAGGGGTGGCTGCTCCCTGCCCTGGCGCTCTCTCTGTTGCCTCCCTGGCAGCTGGACGTGGCTGCCATGAGGGACCCCCTGGCTTCCAGCCCACCGGCGGCTCCTCATAGCCTCCCAGCAGACCGGGGGTCCTCACCGCACCCGCCCACCCTAGCCGCCTTGGGGACCCTCCCTTCTTCCTTCCCCTTTCTGGGTCCCCAGGCAGTGCCGGGCTGCAGCCTCTCGAGGTCAGGGGCCCTTCTGGGGCCCCCTTGGCATGGCGGGCACGTGGGCTCCTTAGACAACGCCCCCCCGGCTGGGGGAGTGGCCTGGGGTGGCCCTCCTCACCGGCCCCGCCGAGCCCCAGAACCTGCGCCCCACTCGTGGGGCCTCTGATCTCCCAGGCTTATTTACTGCTTTGGGGGTTTTCAAAGGCCGACAATTAATTTCATTTCCCCACTCACGGCTGTTGGCACAACTGTGTGCGTCCTTCTGGAAAAACACGTCTCCGTCTAGACGGTCCTTCTGAGGGACTCTGAGGGGCCCGCTCCGAGGGTCTGATAATTGCCCGAGAGGGACCTCCCCACCCTTAGAAAATCACATTCCTTAGAAGTCCCCAAGTGCCTTTGAATTTAACAGCCCCGGCATAACCGGTTCTCCCTTTGCAGAGAATTATGACGCTCGACTCTCACGCATCGACATCGCCAACACGCTGAGGGAGCAAGTCCAAGATCTGTTCAATAAGAAATACGGTGAGCCCCGGGGTGCCCGGGCAGGGGGGGAGGGCAGCCCGCCCGCCCGCCCACTGTGGGAGGAGAGGCGGGAACTTCCCGCTCGGGGCCGTGGTCACTTCTGGGAAAACCAGGGACTCACGCACGGATGTTTCTTGTGCACCTACTGTGTACTGGGAAACAGCAGTGAAGGAAACAGAGGCCCTGCCCTCTTGGGCCCTGTAGGCCAGGGAGGTGAGACAAACCTTCAGTCACCACACACAGAATCTGATAACGACAAGGGCCTGTTCCACGATTTCACAGGAAAAGAGCAGAGCTGCTCAGGAGAGACTAACTTGGATTAGGGAGGGAGCCAGGGAGGGCTCTTTAAAGAAAGAACTGAAGGGTGGGTAAGGAGTTCATCTCGCGGAGAAGGAAGGGCAGGCCAGCTAAGGTAATAGCACGTGCAAAGGCCCTGGGGCTTATCCTAGGAAGGGACCGGAGGCTGAAGTGGGGACGTGGGGCTGGAGGGGCGGGGCCCTGTCTACAGGGTTACCAGGACACAGACCCCGTCCCCTAGGCCCTTCGAAGGAACCATGGTCTCGCTTTTGTGTTTCGTTGGGAGGACTCAAGCGACGGAAGGCACTCTAGTTGTAAAGTGTCTTCCTGGCTGCCCATGTGAACGGGAAGGTGAACGGGAGCAAGAGGGCAGGTCTGGGCGACCGGCTCGGAGCCGGAGTGACGACAGGCTGGCCGGGCCCCGGCAGGGGTGCCGGAGGACGGTGGATGGAGCGGAGGCAAGCTACAGAGGTCGACTTGGAGGTGCCCAGCTGGTGGGGAGCAGGACGGCGAAGAGGGCCGAGGCCTCCCGTTGAGTCTGATTTGAAGAAAACAGGCTCGTGTGGTTCAGGTGCTTTATAAGGCCTCAAGTAACAAAAACAAACACTCCGGCTGCCCCAGCCAAGGGTGTTGGTTGGCTGCCGGCTCAGCTCGTAGGACCACAGCCCAGACCAGGCCAGACTGAGCCGCCTAAAGAACAGTGGCTGTTATTCTTCCTCGTGGTGTCCGTGAGTCGGGAGTCTGGGAGCGGTTTGGGGCGGCTGTCCTTTGGAGTCTGTCCTGGGGTCACAGTCGGAAGGTGGCTGAAGCTGGGGTCACCTTGACAGCTCCTCGCTCACGTGGGACCGCTGGGCCGGGGAAAGAGCTGGCACGGGAAGAGCCGGGCTGCTCGGGCCTCTGTCCCTGTTCCCATGCCGTCTCCCCACGTGGACTCCCCAGCCCCAGCCCAGCGACTCCAAGGTGGCTGGATTTGCCAGCCAGGTGGGAGCCGTCACCTTTGAGAGCCTCCGCGGTCCTCTGTTGGTGGAGGTGATTACGAAGTCCTGCCCGGGGTCAAGAGGAGGGGACATAGGTCCAGTTCTCCATGGGGGAGTGTTGGCGACGCTGAAGGAGCCTGTGGGTTGGGAGGAATGTTGGTGCAGCTGTCTCTGGGCAGTATCATCAGCCAGAGCGCACAGCCTGGAAATTCCAGCAGTAGATCCGCCTTCAGGATCAGCTGGATCCAGCAGTTCCGAGATCTCCTTAGTGTCTTTCCACCAGGTGGACATCAGTCTCAGGCTGGCTTCCCTCTTGGTGGCAAAATGGCCACAGCAGGTTGTGCTATCCCACCTACCCCGTGAGGAAGGAAGGAGGGGGCTGGCTGTCTCACAGGCTTTCTCCAGAGAGCAGGGGTTTTTTCCCTTGAGCCCCTCCCTTGTTTCTCATTGGCCCCCACTGAGTCACATGTCCATTCCTCATCCAATCCCTGTGGCAGGGAAACACCACATGCTCACCGGGTGATCGCAACCTATCACCCTGACGAGCGAGAGAGGCAGGGATGGAGCATCGGCCTGACAGGTGGACACCCAAACGGTCAGCTGGAGAGAAGGGGCAGTGCCCTCACCAAGGAGGGGAAGCTTGACGGGGAGAGGATGGGTGCCGTCTTGCATGTCTTGCAAAGACTCATAGGCAAGTGGGGATCCAGTCTACTGTTTAGGCCAAGGGGGCAGAGGAGCCAGAAAGAGGACCCAGACCAAGGCCAAGGAGCCCTGGTGTCTAGAGGTCAGGTCCAGGCAGGAGCAGAGTGACCAGAAAGAGTGGAAATCTGGAAAGTACAGGGTCATAGACACCAAGGAGAGGGCTTCAGGGCGGGGAGTGTGGTCATCTGTGCCGAACTATGTCGAGAGAAGGGCGGGTGTCTACTCGATTTGGCCACACGGAGGCCATCCGTCATTGTAGCAAGGGCCAGCGGAGAGGGTAGAAGTGGAGACAGCGGTGCTCCCGTTGATGGATCACGGGTATAAAATTTCCTGCATGTCCAATTATTTTTTCATCTCAAAAAGGATCTCTTAGCCATCGCCTGTGACCTCGTCAGCAGCACAGTCAGGATAAAGAATTAAAAACGGGCTGCAGATCCATCAAGACAGAGCAGGAGCAGTCGCCAGGGCTCGGGGAGAGACCGCTGATGGCCGCAGGGTTTCTCCCCGGAGTGATGAATGTGTCCTGGAACTAGCTAGTGGTGAGACTTGAACAACCTCGTGTGTGCTCTGGAAACCCCTGGATCATACACGTTCAAGTGGTCAGCTTTATGGTATGGAAATTACATCTCAATGAAAAAAAAAGAAAAAACAGGCTGAAATGATGGCCAGAAGTCAGGGGTCCTAGGAAACCACCGAGATTCTGTAAGTGGTGGGTACAGATGACAGATGAGGCTCTGAGTTTCCTGGGAGCCAGAGCAAAAAGGGAAAAGAGTCTGGTATTACCAGTCCCGTTGTCCTTGAGATAAAAACCAGTTTCTTGCCCAGAGAAGGCTCAGCGCCTCACGCTGAGACAGGCGGAGATTTCTGCATCGTGTCATAATGAAGACATGTCATCCCCCCTGCCAACGCGGGGGATGGCGCTCTCAGTGAGCCCTTTGGACGGACGGCAGGGAGTTCCTTCCCTCTGACCAGGAGGGACCCCGAACACAGTCTGTCCTCAGGCGGGGCGGGTCCCGGGGGTGCTGACGGAGGGTCAGGCGTTGTAGGGAAGGGCCAGCCACGCCCACGGGTCCCATCCTCCAGGAGGAGAGACCAAGGAACCTGAGCCACTGTCCTCCCCGTGGCCGAAGCATCATGTGCCTGCCTGTTCCTCAGCCCTGCGTGGACACACTCGGCACCCCTGCACGACCCGCCCCCTAACTCCCGGCCCCGCACTGATCGTCCCTTCCCACGGGGCTACACGCCAGCCCACTTAACCCCCCCAACCCCACACGCACGCCTTCCCATCGCGTTTGCACCCCTGCGTCTACACACCAGCCCTGCTCTGTCTCCTGACGACACACGCCCTGTCTCTCTTCCACAGGAGAAGCCCTGGGCATCAAGTACCCCGTCCAGGTCCCCTACAAGCGGATCAAGAGTAACCCCGGCTCGGTGATCATCGAGGGGCTCCCCCCGGGAATCCCGTTTCGAAAGCCCTGCACCTTTGGCTCCCAGAACCTGGAGAGGATCCTCGCCGTGGCGGACAAGATCAAGTTCACGGTCACCAGGTACTCGGGAAGGATGAGGAGGCCAGACCCGTAGGAGCAGGACCCCGAGCCTTTCATGTGATCTGGTCCTGCCTTGTTCCGCTCTCCGGTGCCATCCTGGGTCCCGGGTTGGGGCAGGGGGTGCAGAAGGGTGACTGCAGGCCAGCCAGGGTGCAGGGAACCGCACGTCAGCCCCCACAGCAGAGCGGTGCCCTTCCTGTCACCTCCTTCCAGACCGGCCTGCAGCTCCCACTCCCTGCCCTCCACGCCCCGGGAGAGGCAGTCAGCCCACTCCAGAGGGGAGGACGGGGAGACAAGGGGATTTGCCTGGGGTCCCAGAGCCAGCAGGAGGCCCCGGGCCCCCTCCCGCACAGCACACTACCGCACTGTATCCGGCCGAGCGACGAGTCCCCGGGCAGCTGGTTAAGACGCCATCCTGAGGCAGCCTGTGTGGGGTGGGCCCCAGACCTTTCTGCAGAGCCCCCAGGCTCCCCGCTGATACTCCCATCTCCGTTTCTCTTCCAGGCCTTTTCAAGGACTCATCCCGAAGCCTGGTAAGAGGCACTGGCTGGGGGGGGGGCCGCTTGGCGTGGGAGGCAGGCCGGCCGCCGTGCTGGGGGCCAGAGGCCGGAGCCCCGGCTTACTGTGGGACGCCAGGCCCCGTCATTCTCTTCTGCCACCTCCTCTGGGCAGCGGCCCCAGGTGGGAGGAGGGGGGCCACCGCGGAACGTCGGGCCGAGGACGGGGGACGGCGGGCCACGGGGACTCGCGTGTCCACCCGGCCGGGGCTCGGGAGGGAGGGGCTGGGCCGGGTCCGTGCCCTCTGCTCCTGATGCGGGGGCCGGGTTGACCTCCGTGTGTGGGTGAGCTTGGTGGCGGGTGGTTCGTCATCGCGGAGGGAGGGGTTTCTGCCTAAGGACCCCCGGACTTGGGTGAGGGCTTCCTCAGCCTCAGGTGGCAACTGTCTCTCCTGACCGCCTTCCAAAGCCCCTGCTGCCTCCATTTCCTCCGCGGGCTGTGTCCCGGCCCTCCTAAGGCCTGAAGGAGAGGGGCGCCTGGCCGGCTCTGTCGCTAGAGCACGTGACCCTTGATCTTGGGGTTGTGAGTTCAAACCCCGTATCGGACATGGAGATTACCCAAAAAAAAAAAAAAAAAAGACCAGAAAACCCTGAAGGAGCAGAGACTGTCCCTGTCCCTGTGGGGGCAACATGACTGCCTCGGGAGCCCTCTGGGCTGCCCCGGGGTCTCCAGGGCTGACGCTGCCTCTGCTGAGTTCTTGACCCCAGAGCCTGTGCATGGAGAGACGGGAAGCCTTGCGCGGCCTGGCCCAGGCCCAGGCCCCATCCCTGCAGGGCGAGAGCAGAAACTCAGAGAGCATCTGTGTGCTCCCAGCCCCTCCTTCCAGAAGGCAGGGTCCTTGTGGGGGCCTGAATGTGTCACTGCCCTGGGGCAGAGGGCAGACACAATCGTTAATGAACTTGCCGAGCAGGAAAGGAATTCAGTTCTGACACCTGACCTGGGCTATGAGGCTTTGCCCTGTGATCTTTATACGATGGAGGAAATGGAGGCCCAGGGAACATCAGTGACTCGCCCAGATGCCCACCTCTGGTGAAGGGACCATTGGGTCCCAAGCCTGGCTCCAGGCAGGCAGGCCCCATGATGCAGGTGGTCCATAACTCAGCAGCCGCCGAGTAGAGGAAAGTCAGGCTTTGCAGAGGAACACAGGGGGACAGAGGGTTCGCCGGCGACCTTCCCACAGACCACAGGGCTGGGCCATCCCGCTGACAAGACCCCCCAGCCCAGGGAGCCCGGTGGCCCGCTGGCAGTTAGAGGAGCTTCCTGACACAGGCCAGCTCCTGGGGTCCCCAGGTGAACCAGAGAGGGAGCTCGGGTCTGGGGTCTGGGGGAGGTGGGACGTCGGCAGGTGCCGTAGTCTGGAGGCAGGTGGGCTGAACCGGACACGGGTGCCCAGGGCATGTGGACGGCGGACATGGGCTCTGGGCCGGTGGCAGCACGTGGACCGTGTAGACTGTAAGGAAGCCCAGCCTGGTGCTCAGACCTGGGTTCAAATCCCTGCCCCACCCCCCCTTACTACCCATGTGACTCTGGGTGCCTTATTTTCCATCTGCAAGCGTCTGCTTGCTCCTCTCTGTGATGGGGAAAGGCGTACCTGCGTCCTTAGGTGATCGCAATTGGGTAAATGGTGGGCAGTGACCGGCGGGCTGTGGAGGACTGTTTCCCCCTGCTGTCCTGGGGGCTTCATCCTGACGCTTGAGCGAGACGTTGGCGCATCATTCAGCCCGGGCTGGCAGTGACGTTGAAGTGCTCAGCCACGGGGACGGTGGCAGCGGTTGTTCCTGGGGTTTAGGAAGGCTTCCTGGAGGAGGTGGCATTGAGCCGGGCCTCGGGGACGAGGAGAACAGTGTGTGGTACAGACGCAGGGCCCAGCCCAAGCGAAGGCACACAGGGGAGACACCGGGGGCCGGGGCTGGGGCGGGGGCAGGGTTGAAACCAGCGTGGCCAGGAGGGTGTGGCGTGTCATGGCCAAGACACTTTCCTATTCCTTCCGTCCTCTTCCAGAAATACGGAACGGAAACTCAGAAGCGCAAGACATGTAGAATTAAACCAGATTCTGCGAAAGGCCGCGTGGCATGGTGGAGACTCTGAGTCCGTTTTCCTCCCCTTTGCCCTGGGCTCGTGTCCAGGTTTCAGAAGGCGTCGCAGGGCCAAGGAGTTAGGGTCACGGGGCCACCAAGTCATGACTCTCATGTGTCCACGTTGGTGCCTACAAGACGACATGGACAATTGTCCATGCCGAAGGTTGGAGAGATGCCCCTTGCTCCTCCCTGTTGAGGTCCCCCAGAGCCTGGAAGCTTCTAAGAAGCCCACCCGTGTAGCAGCTTCCTACTACAGAGAGTTTGAGTGCAAGCCGACCAGTGACTGGGGAAGGGCCTGGTCCACGGGTGGGACAGGGTCGGAGGGGGCAGATCAGGGGTGCGGTGGGGAGGTGCGGGGCTTGGGAAGGGGAGGCTTTCCTGGAGGGGAGGCCTGTTAAGGTGAGCTCTGAGATTTTCTAGGGGATTTAGCAAAGGCTCCCGCAGAAGCCTTTCCTAACAAGAACCTTCCGAGACAAGTGAATTCTAAAGAAGATGACGCTGTTCATGATGCTTCCTAGAGTCGTGGGCTGGGCCAGAGGGGGGCGAGGGTGTGGACGTTTCAGAGCCAGCTTTGTTCTGGGGCAAAAGAGACGATACCAGAGGCCTTTAGTGTTATCCCAACTGGGTACATCACTTCTGCCTTCCGGGCCTCAGTTTCCCCCCCAGTGTCTGTTAGTCCTCCGGAGTATTGGCCAGGCGCCTGGCTAATGACGGACTTGGACTGAGTCTCAGAGGACAGTGGGTGTGATTTCGGGCCTCTGGTGGTGGGGGGAGCCGAAAGCCAGCCGCTTGACAGATCCCTAATGGGGTCGGCATGCTGGCTGGAGGGGCCTGGTGGAGAGACCTAGGGCCGCAGAAGGCGGGGGGGGGGGGGGGCTGGGCCCAGTGCTCGTACCAGCGTGAACTCCAGTCCTGCCTTTCAGTGGGCCTGGGTGACCCAGGCATGAACTCAGGAGCCGTCGCGAGTGAGAACAGGAGAGGTCCACACTGTTGGAGCTGCTGGCTGCCTCAGTGGGCTTGAACTGCGTTAAAGCAGGGAGGCCGGGCCGGCGGGGCTGGGAGGCAGGTGCCTGGGGACAGCACTAGGAGTCGCTCAGAGTCCCTCAAAGCCCCCAGCATCGAGCTCTCGGGCACAGATGTGCACCAGGAGCCACAGGCCACCGTTCCCCACAGAGCACAGAGGACTTGTATTGCTGTGGAGGGGATCTGGGTGACCCTGGAGCCAGACCCAGAGGGGCCCCCGGCCGTGGACACCAGCACAGCAGCAGAGGCTCTTTGGGGTAATGCTGGGAAGCAGCATCGGTGACCCAGGAAGGAGAGGCCCTCCGCCCGGGGGGCTGGTGTAGGAACAACCACAGACATTCTAGGAGGTCATAAAAACCTGAAGGGAAATGCAGAGTATGTGTCCATGGTGGAAGTTTGGAACACACAGAAATCTAAGTGCCCAGACGGCTGTTCGTTTTTAGGATGATACGTTTCTTCCGGATTTTCCCCAAGCTTACTAACTTCACAGCTCGCCGTTGTTCTTTCTGTACATTTACGTACACACACGCTGGAAACATAACCACTTTCTGATGTTTTTTAAACCGCCCGATGACATTCCCTGGTCAGGCTGCGTCATAGTTACTGTCCCGTCCCCCAGCCGGGGACATCGGACAGCTCCTCGTACCGTGGACACCGGACCCCTACATCGTGCGCATGATCCGGCCAGTCACAAAGCCTTCCCGTAGCAGCACACGGGGTCTCCCCCAGTAACCAGTCTTACAAGAAGAATGCAAGTTTCAGAGAGGTTAAGGAACTCCCTAAAGGTCACACAGCTTGTGCCGGCGCCTCCCTGAGCTTTCAGCCGCGCTGGGTGGCTCTTTGCTGCCCCCTTCTGGCTGTCAGCTTCCATAACAGGGGCCCTGCCTCTGCCCCTTCAGGTTCACAGTTAATCCTTAGGGTTTATGTATATGTACAACAAAAATATATTGTCAGAAGAGCATGCGGCCCTTGGTCTCGGGGTTGTGAGTTCGAGCCCCACGTCGGGTGTAGATATTACTTGAAAAATATTATATGTAAGGGCGCACGTCTGCCTTCTTTTCGGGTCATGATCTTGGGGTCCGCGGCAAGCTCCCTGCTCGGCAGGGAGTCTGCTTCTCCCTCTCTTGTCCCCTGCTTGTGTGCACTCTCTCTCTCAAACTTTAAATATATATCTAAAAATACATATTTGTATATATATATAAAATATGTGTGTATATTAAATACACGTATATATGGCCTGCTTTGTGGCAGGCAGAATCTAGGAATACAAAATAGGCCCAAAAAAAGTCTCTACCTTCGTGGAGCTTATTTTTTAATGGGGAAGATAAGTAAGGACAAAGAGCACCGTATTTGATAGTGACGACTGCCACGGGGACATGCAACACAGCTAGGATTGTCAAAAGGACAGTTTTAGGTGGGCCAGCAGGAGTTAAGACCTGAGGGAAATGAGAGTCGGAGCCATGTCGAAATCCCAGCGGAAGCGTCTAGGGAGGGAGTCCGTGCAAAGGCCCTGAGGCCCTGGACATACTTTGGAAGTAAGGCTAGCAGGATTGCTGATGCAGTTAAGCATGGGTGTGCGCCAAAGATTTTGTCCTGAGCAGCTGGAGGGCGAGAGGGGTCAGGGTCTGTCAGGCACACACCAAGGGGCCGGGTTGGACAGGCAGATCTGTAAATCAGAGAGAGCATCCTGCTGGAGCCATGCGGGTGGGGATGATTCCGCCGGCAGCGTGTTTTGGTCGTGAAACTGGATCACTATGGGGATGAGTGTGGACGGCTTGGAGGGGCCCAAGGGTGAGCCCTGGGCCCTCCCACGCTCAGGTGTTGGAGAGACAGGCGGCCAGAAGCCAAGCGTCTGAGCCAGACCTGCAGGCGAGGTCACGTACGGGAGACCAGAGACCGGCCCGTGGGGTTGAGCAACCCCCAGAGGTCGTGGGCAGCGGGGTTAGCAGCCGTTCCAGGGAGGGGACCTGGGTGCTGCGGCCGGCTCAGGAGGGATGGAGAGCGGAGAAATGGATCGCTCCAGGGGCAGGACAGAGATGGGGCAGGGCTGCCGGCTGCAGTGGGAGAGGAGTAGGGTTTTAGAGGTAAGAAGAGCCGCAGCGTGATTCTAGAAAAATGAGTGATGGGGGTGGGGAGGGGCAAAAGGAGGGACCCCGCCGTCCCCCAGCCCCCCGAGAAACAGGGATGGAAGGGGACTCTGCGAGCTGATGCCGGAGCCCCTGCTGACTCCTCCTAGGGAGACGGGAAAGGGACGGGGCGGCGCTGTGGGCCCCAGCGCCGATGCGAGACCGATGGAGTCAGGTCCTCGAGGCAACGGCTAGAAAGATGGGAGGGACAGTCCCGTCCATCCTGACGTGGGCTACCAGGGAGGGGCCGCCCCTGTGGGTGACCAAGAGGTTCAGACGTGGCCGTCGAGGCACGGAGGGCCGGGGGCTTGGAAGGTGCGTCTGCCTATGCGTTGCTCCCCAGGAAATGTGAGGGGAGCCGGGTGGGTGTCCCCGAGCCCCCGGTCATGAGCTCGGTGCCACCTGCGGCAAAGACCAGCCCTTCTCCCCCTGGAGACCTAGCTTCCTGCCAGGAGGCCGGGGAAGGCCTCTCACACCGCCGCTAGGAGCCCTTCTCAAGCCTGTCGGGTCGATGCTGTGGTCACGCCCATTTCACAGCTGAGCACACTGAGTGAGGCTGCAGGCGGCAGCCCGGGTTAGCCCGGGGCCCAAGTTGTACCCAGGTCTGCGCTCTTGCGGTGCGGAGGCGCAGGGGTTGGGGGAGCAAAGAGTGAGGCCAGAATTAGAAAAGGCCTGGACCAGAAACTTCACCGGTGATTCAGGCTCTCTCTGGTGGCACTGGAGGCTTGCTTTCTGAGTCTACAGAAATGACAGGATCCGCCTCATATTGTCTTACGGTTACCATGGTAACCAGGCTGCCGCCCACCAGGGGTGGATTGGAAAAGCAAAACTGGGGTGGTGAAGCCAGGGGAGGGCTGAGGAGGCTGACCCCAGGCGGGAGGCAGCAGGCCCCGGAGGTGGGTGGTGCTAGGATCTAGAGGTGGCCGAAGAGTGGGGGGGGGGGGGGAGGCCGGGCGGAACGTTCTGGAAGAGCGATGGTGGTACCCAGGCCCGAGGCTGGGTTGGGGCCTGTCGCACTTGGTGGGACCCGATCGGTGTTTTCGCGCAAGGCGGCGACGGGGCTGGGCACGGTCCGCGCGGAGGTGGCAGTTGCCGCCAGCACTCAGGCCAGTGGGTCGCCCTCGGAGATGGGCCAGGGGACACACTGACCACTGGGAGACCTTGCAGGAGGAGAGCCTGTGAAGGAACGGGGTGGGGTGGGGGGAGGAAGTGGAAGAATTTGCCGGTAAGAAGAGCTGAGAGCCGGGCCCTTCTGGGAGGCACAAGAGGGATCAAGAAAATAACATTCTAGAACTATTCTCGAATGGCAGTGGCAGAAAAAGGGGGGCGGTGGCGCCTTGTTGGGTAGTGAACTCCCCGTCACTGGGGGCATTTGAGTGGAGATTGGAGCCCCCACGTCCCAGCGGGAGCCGCCTTTAAAGCTTCACTGTCCCCTGCCTGGTGAGAGGGAGCTCTGGAAAGGCTCAGAGGCAAGGTGGTCACCCACCCCATCGCTTCCCGGGGCCTCCCAGCTCCCCAGCTTCCGCAGGGCCCCGCTCTGGCGTTCGGGAACCACGAGCAAGGGACAGGCCCAGCCGCCCAACCCCAGCACCCTCTGGGCAAACGCAGGGTCCTGGGGACCCAGGCCCGTGTCCTCTGCTCCGGTCCCTGCCCCCCCCCCCCGCGGCGCGGCCCTCCCTGCCGGCTCCAGGGGACCCTCAGCCAGAAACCAAGCAGCAGCCCCCCTCCTCCCCATCCCCCCCCCCCCAGAACAGGGGCTCCGGGTCGCGGAGACAGAGCAGAGCTGCCGACTTCCTGTGTGACTCCAGGAAGTCAGGTTCGCCTGCCTGGGCCTCGGTTTCCCTCCTTGTGAAGCGGGAAGGTCCCACGCGGACGGCCGGGGCAGGGCGGGGAGGCGCGGGGGGCCGGGGGCGCGCGGGAGGCGGCGCGAGGCGGCGAGGCCGGCCAGGCGGAGCGTGGAGGGCCTGGAAGGCCTGGCTTTGCAGCGTGGACTAGACCCTGCAGACCCGGCCTTGGCAGGCTCTTCCGCTGACGTCCCCCGCGGCCGGAGCCCAGCACCCCTGCAGGGCAGGGCTGAAGTTTCCAAGGGCTGGGGGTGGGGGGGGGGTCCTCGCTCTACCTACACCGTCTGCTCCCTAAACTGTGCCCTTAGAAGAGCAGCGGTGTTCGGTCGCGTTCCGCTGAGAGGCAGGAGTCAGCCGCCTTGACCCACGACACGCTCCCAGCTCGTCCCCGAGAAGCGCGGCGGCGGGGTGGGCCGAGGGCCTCTCACGCAGAGGGCTGGGGTCCTGTTCCCGGTGGGGAAGGGGGGCTTCCTGCCACTCAGCAGCTGCTATGCCGCGTGGGCTTCCTGGAGAAGGGGGCCAGCATGGGGCTGCTCTCAGCCCAGGACGGAGGGGGACGGGGACAAAGCGGGGGGCAGTGCGGAGTCCCCTCCGGCCCCCTCAGGAACCGGTGCCACCACTTCTGAGCTGCGTGACGGTGGATAAGTGACCCCCCGGTCTCTAGACCCCTCCGCGGTCCCCTGCCCCCTCCCTTTAGCCCCCCAAGGGTCATTTCCTCCTCGGGGTGGACACACACGCACACTCACAGGCACAAGCACACGCACACACACATGCACACGCACACACACGCACACACACCTGCTCCTCTGGCTCCACCGCCCCTTCCCTGGGGCCCCCGCGCCCCCTCTCCCCCCTTCCGACGCTGTCCCCGTCTTGAGAGCTCAAAATAAAGCCGTCCTTTCTCGCGTTTCTAAAGATATCCCGGTTCCAGCGCCAGCCACATGTTTCTCCACTTAATTATCTCTGCTTTTCTTTGTTAATTAGGCTCCAGGAACAGCTTCCCCGCTGCCTTCCCGGGGAGAGCTGGCATCTGCAGGGCGGGGCCCGGAGGCCTTTGTGGGCAGACGCCCGGCGGGGCTGCCAGGCCCCCGCGCTCTTGGCCCGCTGCCTCCTTTCTTCCAAGCCCGGCGGCGCAGGGGAGGGCGGAACGCCGTCGGGTCGGGAGGCCCCTACCCTTTCCTGGCCCGTGAGGACCCCACTGGGTCCCCGCAGCCCCACCCCGCCCCCGACTGGGCTAGTGGTCCCCAGGCCCTGTCCTCCCGGAGCCCTGCCCGTTGGGAAGGGGGACCCCGTGGTTCCTAGAGCACCTTAGGCTGAGGGCTCCCCAGAAGGCACGGGGGTGGGGGGGAGGCTTCAGACTCTTCTGCAGCATTCCAGAAAACCACGCTGAAACTGGTTCCCAAGCTGGGACCACCCAAGCTCACAGGAACAACCAGTGCCTTTATGGGGGCTGGACTGAGATGGGCTCCGAGGGTCCCGGGGCCCCGGCGTGCAGATCAGAAGTTCTCGCTGGCCGATAAACACGTCTCTGGGCCACAGGCGTCGGGGGACTCAGCGCGCGTGGTTGACCGGGGGGACTCCGTCTGCCCAGCCTGCTAAGGACAGCTCTGGGGACAAAAGAGGCCCCGCAGTAGGAGGTGGGAGTAGGGGACAGGCAGCCCTATCCTGAAGCCCGCCGCAGGCACAGGGAGCAGGACCTTCCACTTTGGGAGCTCAGCTGCTGGGCAGTTCTCTGGGCTGGGTGCAGGGCTTTTGCTCAACACGAGTTTTAAAAAAAAGAAAGAAAAGAAAAGAAAATCCTGCCTCACGGAGACGCCGTTCTGGTGTGGCTGCGGAAAATCACGCACCAAGTGTTAAAGTGTGTCAGATGTGCGCTCGGGAGGCGGGGAAGCAGATGGGGGGAGGTTGCGGTTATTTTTAGGGGGGGTTGCAACATGAACTAGGTGGTGGGCCCTCCGGGAGGGCGTCTGGGGAGTACTCAAGGGGGAGGTTGGGAGCCCGGGGGTGGCCAGAGAAGGGCGGTGCAGGCAGAGAGAAGGGCAGTGCAGGCAAAGGCCCTGGGGTCACCTGCCAGGGTGTGGGAGGAAGCAGGTGGGGGAAGTGGTAGATGAGGTGGAAGTGGGGAGAGGAGGCAGACTGCGGGAGGCTGGATGAGAACCTGGACTTCTGGGGCGCCCTGGGCAGGCGCAGTCAGTTAAGCATCCGACTCTTGATTTTGGCTCAGGTCATGATCTCGGGGTCCTGGGATCGAGCCGTGGTGGCTCCTCAGCAGGACCCAGCCCCTCCCCCCGCAAGGTGGGGGAGGAGATGAAGGTCCCCCCTGCACGCTCCGTGACGTAGGGGAGCCCCGAGTTCCCAGTGTGCCGTCTCTGGGGTGGGAAACAGGAAGAGTAGCCCCAGCAGAGGGTCTCGGTTGCCAGGGGAGGGAGGAGCGGTTTGCCCCATGGACAGCAACACCAGAGTCCTCAGCGGGCTTCAAGCAAAGGAAGGACGGGGTCTCCTAGACTCCTGAGAGCGATCGATGCGACTTGCAGAGCCGAGGATGGTCTTGGGGAGGCCAAGCGGGAAGTTCTCCCGCCGTGAGAGGAGCAGTTCTGAGGCCTAACTCGCCATGGGCTGGGCTTGCCAGAGGTTTCTCTGGGAAAGTGGCCCATCGTGGTGACCGCCTGCCTTGGTGGATGACGGGGACACGTGGGGTTGGCACGGGTTTCCTCTGGCTGCTGGGCCAGATCACCCCGACATGGTGCCTTGAAGCAACACGAGTATTTTTCCCCACGAGTTGCAGAGGTAGGGAACCCGAGATGAGTGGACGGGCAGGTCCCTCGGGAGGCTCTGGTCTTTCCCACCTTCCAGAAACCCCCTCCTCCAGCTCTGAAGCTCTCACGTTGACCTCTGCTTCTGTTGGCTCAACTCCTCCTGCCTTTGACCTTCTTGCCTCCTTGGAAGGACTCTAATGATCACTGTTAGGGCCTCCTTGGGTAATTGAGCATGACCTCCGCATCTCGAGACCTTTACCTAAACCAGCCAGTGTCTTCTGTCGTGTAAAGAACCGTAGTCCCAGGCTTCCCGGGACTGGGACGGGGACAGCTTGGGGGAAGCCATGACTCTGCCTGCTCCGGGGTTGGAGGCAGCCGAGGTGTCTCTCCTGGGCGACCAGGAGGGGGACCCCAGGGAAGGAAGCCCAGAGAAGAGGGACAGGTTTGAGGGAGCCATGGAGAGGCCGCTCGGGGACATGCAGAATCAAAGGCGTTCCGAGAGGCAGTGGGAAATGTGGGTTGGGGGTTGGGGGTGCAGAGACGGGGAGACGGATGCTCTTTCTTCCTTCCCCCACGCGTGGAAGCAAGGTCCTGATCAGCAGTCAGCACGGCCACAAGCCTGGGTTTGGGACACTCTGTCTTCCTGCCAGCTGGTTGGAAGTCGGGGGGCAGTCCCGACCTCCGCTCACTCGCTGTGTCACCGGCCCAGGTAGCGTGTCTCTCCGTGCCTCAGTTTCCCTGTCTGTAAAGCGGAGGTAGTCCCAGGGCCAGCCACAGAGGGTTGTTGGAAGGATTAAGGGGATGGATCCACGCGGAGCTGTGAGAACAGTGCCCGGCTGCGCGCGAGACCTTGACTTCGCGATCAGTCGCTTGGCGTTGGGCGTCGTCGCGGGCACTAGGGCTTTCCTCTCTTGGACACACGGGTGAGAGCCGACACGTTTCCGCGCGCGTGCCACAGGGAGCGACCGTCCTCCTGTGTTTGGCGGCAGCCTGAGCTGCTGTTGTACAGACACTGGTCGCATCCTGGGAATCAGGCCCCGCACCCCAGATGATGCCGCAGAAATGCGTTCCCTGTGTCCTGGCTCCTGCAGCCCAGGGGCCAGATCTGTCCGACTCTCCCAGGAGGGGCGCTGTTGTCCTGCCCCTGGTGCTCAGGGCGCGGTGTGCCTGGCTGGTCCCGGCCCCAGGTCAGCCCGGGGCCTGCCGGGCCTTGGGTCAGTGATGTCCGTGATGTCTGGCGCGCATAGCCGGGACCTGGGAGGAAGGAACGGGAGAGGACGGAGGAGGTGATTTGCCCTGGGAAGGGCCATGTGCGTGGCTGGTGCCAGGATCCCAGATGAACCCCCACAAGGAGACCTGGTGTTTGCCAAGCCTGGACAGCAAGTTCAGGTTGGTACAAAGGCCCTCGAGAAGGTGCTGGACCGCCCTCCGAGGGGAAAGCAGTACCCACGGGTCAGAGAGACTGGGTTTTAGTGTTAGTGCTGCCGATCACAGACCTTGTGGCCTTCGTGATGTTGGGTGAGCACCTTGACTCCTCTGAGCCTCAGTGTCCTTATCTGTAGAATGGGACCATGCGCTGGAGGTCAGGCTTGTCGTGAGGCGTGAAGGGCAAATCTCCAACCCCAGCAGGGGAGGCTCCAGCCAGAGAGCCCTCTGTTCTAGACCTTCGGTACAGCTAGAGGTCACAAAGCTGGGCTCCAGGGAGGGGCGGGGAGCACCCGACCAGGGAAGGGAGAGGGATGCATGTGGCGCAGAGCCCCGCCCCGTCCGAGGAGACTCTGGGGAGGAAGGCTTGCCTCCTTCCCTCCCTTGTCCCCCTCCCCACTGGACCTTGAGCGCTGACCAGATCAGTCCTGATCCCGGGTCCAGGACCGGCTCTGCCGTCGGTCATCCCTGCGTCTGACGATGGTTCGCTTAAGCTTTTTATTTTGAGATCATTTTTAATCGCCAAAGAGTTGCCAAGATAGGCTGGACTCCCCAGATAGACCCTTTGACCCACACGGCGTCGGCAGAACCGCGTACCTTTGTCAACACTAAGAATTCAACCTTGATCGGTAGCATATGCTTAACTAAACCGCAGGCTTTCTGTTCAGATGTCTTGAGTTCCTCCACTAGTGATTTTTACATACCAGAGTGCAGGTAGCACAGATTCTTTCTTTTTTTAATTCTTTCTGTTCCTGTTCCTGCTCCTCTGTCTGCTTGGTCAGCGACACGGCAGTGAACCCCGTGAGCCCACTGCCATCCGAGAATTAAAACAGGGCCGGTAGGGGCGCCTGGGTGGCTCGGTGGGTTAAAGCCTCTGCCTTCGGCTCAGGTCATGATCTCAGGATCCTGGGATCGAGCCCCGCATCGGGCTCTCTGCTCAGCAGGGAGCCTGCTTCCTCCTCTCTCTCTGCCTGCCTCTCTGCCTACTGGTGATCTCCGACTGTCAAATAAATAAATAAATAATCTTAAAACAAACAAACAAAACAGGGCAGATAACATGCCCCCACCCCCGTGCACGCCCTCATCCTGCCCTCCTCTCTCCCTGGAACAAATACAGCCGCTCCCCTAATTTGCGGATTCGTTTTGTGCCGTTCGGCCGCCCGCGGTCAGCTGCGGTCCAGAGGCCGGCCACTGTTCTCCAGGCAACAGTAGCCCAACGGCCCGTCCCGCCTCTGCATCCCTGATCCCCCTCGCTGCTCCTCCCCAGTGGGCGTCTTATCCTCTTACGTCATCACAAGAAGGGGAACCACAGTGTGATGTTCACAGAGAGAAATAGACCACATTCTCGTGACTTTGTTACAATATCCTACGTACGTTGTTACAATTCGGTTTTACCATCATCATTCCTCATCTCTTTACTGTGCCCCGTTTCTAAATTAAACTCTACCGTCGGTGTGTATGTGTAAGAAAAACGTCCAGCGTATCTAAGGTCCGCTCACGGCTCACAGGCTGACCTCGGAAGGGGCTCTGTGATGTGTCATGTTTGCCGAAACTGAAATTGTTCCTTTTGCATGCTTTTTACCTTTTTTTTTCTTTTTTGAAGATGTATTTATTTATTTCATAGAGGGCCCGGGAGGGGACGGAAGGAGAGGGCAAGGGGGGAGTGTGTCAAGCAGACGCCGCACCGAGCGCCGAGCCCGACGCGGGGCTCGATCTCACGACCCCGAGATCACGAGCTGAGCCGCAACCGAGAGTCAGCCGCTTAACTGACTGAGCCCCCCTGGGCACCCCGCTCTTTACTTATATCAGCGAGGTGTGCCCTCGTGTGTCAAGTCGGGACTCGCTTTCCTCGCTCGGCCTTACGTAAGGCGACACTGACGTGTGACACGGCCCCGGCTCGCGTCCACTGCTCCGTGCGGTTCCAATGGGCGACCCTGCACCTCTGCGGTCCTCGGCCGCTCTGGGCACTTTGTGGTTTTCCTGTGACTACGGGTGCCGTTAGCCCTCTGGACCCTATTTCCTTTGGCACTTGTAAGAAGTTTCTCGGGGGTCTGGGAGAGCGGGCACGGGGGCGAGGGCCCCTCCCCACTGCCGTGCACGCGTGGCCTCTCGGAGCCACCGAAGGAATTCCCGCTGCACCTGCACGCCGGGCTGAGAGGGGCAAACGGGTGAAGCTGAGCGTGCCTTCCCGCTCTGGGGAAGGTCCAGAGCCAGGAAAGGGAGGTGTGCAAGTTGCAGGGCCCGGGTGGGGGGCATGCGGGGGCAGCTGTCCCGTCAACAGGGGGACCCCCGTGGATATCCCCCCTCTATTCTCTTGAGGGTCTGCGTGACGCCTGCAGAGAGGAGGGGTCCCACGGAAGCACTGGGAGAGGGGAGGGGGGTGTCGTGTCCCTCTGAGCAGCTTGTCCCTTGTGACGGGCTCCTCCTGGCCCTGCACGATCCTGACGGTCCGTGTACAGACATCAGTCCGAGCCGCGGACCTCCAGCCGGTGCGGGGAGGCCCCCGTGTTCGGGGTTCTCATACTTTGCTCCCGGGCAGAGGACTGTGGGGCCCTGGCAGTCGGCACCCGGAGCCTGCTGGTCTCTGACTGCGGACCCAGCTTGGCGGTGATTTAATAAGCCTGGTTGCGTTCTTCCCCCGGGCAAAATTCAGTTAATCCTCAGGCTAACAGACGGCAGATTAGAAACAGCCAGATGAGAGCTACTGGGGCCCACGGAGTGACGGAGACCAATAAGCTGGCAGGAGCAGGGATCGGGGAGGGGCAGAAACGCTGACAGGGCGGGCCTGTCCTCGAAGGGGGTCCCTGCGGGGGGGGGGGGAGAGGGGTGGAGGGGGTCCAGGTCTCTGCGGGGGCAGGTGCAGCACTTTCTGGCCCGGAGATCCCGAGGGGGACCTCTCTACCCCACGAGGTACTACCTAAGAAAGGGGCACTCGATGCATTTTAGTAAGTGGCCCTCCCAGAATGGGTACGACAAACCCCCGGGGGGACTGGAGAGAAGAAGCATCCGTTACCCGGAGGTCCCCTGCGTGACGTTTAATTCCCTGATACCCCAGGATAACGGAAGCATTGATCTACGAATAGCATCAGCGACAACCTGATTCTGGTGATGGGGCCTTCGACTTTTTTATACGTGGAGTCAGGGGATCCCGAAGCTTTCCCGGCTGAGGGATGTGGGAACAGGCCCAGAGAGGTCGAGTGACTTTCCAAACATCACACAGCATTAGGGGTAGAACCAAGATTGCCTTGCGGTCTGCTCAGCCAGGGACCCTCCCCCTGCCCCCGTCACAGGCCCTTGGGGACCCCCTTCCTCCCCAGTGCATGCAGGCATTCAGACAGGTGCCCTGGGGGGACCCACACTCCACGTGGGTCCCTAAGTGTGACATCTCCAAGTGGAGAACGTTCTGAAATGTTTCTAGACACTGGCGTCCTTTATAGCCGGTCTGGGTTCAGGGGAGCTCAGACCGTTACCCCCAGAACAGGTTTCGTGCCAGACCCTTCCAAACAAGGAAATCCAGCGGTTTGGAGAATCGTTCAAGGTCACAAGCTAATAACAGAGGATTTGAACCCCAGCGGTCCGATAGCGGAGTAAACACTCTCACCTCCCATTCGCAGGGCTTGCCCTTCAGACTGGGTTTATGGCCGAGGCCCCACACGGCCCCACAGTGGCTGTGCTCCCTGCCCTATACTGTGTTCTCAGGGACAGTTTCCTGGGTTTGTGTTGCCCACATGCAGACCAGACTCAGAGGAGATGGTTCCCGGGGGCCTGTCCTGCCCCAGCCCAGGCTAGCGAGAGCATCTGCTCCCCCCCCCCACAGTCCTGGGGACAGTCCCTGGGGACCAGCAGGCCTGGCCACAGCCTCTCCCGATGGTGAGTGTGCGACCTGTGCAGCCGTGGTGGCAGGAACCCGGCTCTGTCACAAAGGGGGCTCGTGACCTGCCCACGGCCAACCCAGAGGGTCACCTGGCTGGGTCACCCAGGCTCCAGCAGGGAGCCTGGCTCTCCCCGTCGGGGCTGGCGCAGGGACACAGCGGGAACTTCCTTCCTTCAAATTAAATAAACACCAAAAAAAATTTTTTTTAATTAAAAAATGAACAAAAACAAAGAGCAAGGAGGAGCCAAGAGGCGCCCTTTCTGAGGCCTGGCGCTGTGCGCACGGGAGGTGCTGAACACCCAGCAGCGGCACCTCCTCTGGGAAGCCCTCCCTGATTCTCAGCTGGGTTAGGAACCTCCCACCGCATGCCCTGCACTGGTAGTCATCAAGACCAGTGGGTCACTGGTCACCCAGTGTCCCTCCCCATCCCCCGCTTTAGACCAGGCCATCCCTCCCTGCCCCATGGGTGCCGCCGGGTCTGTGCAGAATCCTGGCCCCCCGGGGAATGCCGAGGGTGGGGGCGAGGGAAATGGGCAGCATCTGCCCACTCCCGCACAGGCTCTGGGTGGCCCTTGGGCCCAGGAGTCTGTCAGGTTGTCCCCTCAGGACCTGGAGAAGGGTCACGTTGACTCTTGCCACCGTGAGGTCCTGAAGACTGTCTAGAAAGGCCGTGTTGGGGGGATGTGGGGAGGAGGGGGCTCTCAGGGAGGCTGAGTTCAGTGCCCTGGCCCGACTGATGGGACTGTGATTCCCAGGGAGGGGGACACAGGAAAAGGGTGTTGTTATCTGGGATGCCGGACGTCTGCCGGGTCTCAGGGGCACCCAGGTGGCTGGAAGGTCATGGTTGAAGAGACACATGCAGAAACTCGGAGATGCGGCAGACCTCGGTCCAGAGTCTGGAGTGTGGACATGACCCGGACCGCACAGGGCACAGGGTCGTTGGGGAGGGAGGGGCATCGGGAGGCTGGGGTGGCAGGGACAGCAGGCAGACTGGGGAGGGAGGCGCGGCCCGCCAGGCGCAGTGCCTGCCTTGGCCTCTGAACTTGAACTAAATTCTGTGAGATTCTCTGGATTAAAACAGGAATTGTTTTTCTCCACAAACCCATTCTGTCTGCTCTGCCCTGCATCTCCCGGGCCCTGGCTCCCTGCCGGCTTCCGCTCCACCCTCTGCCCCCACCCCTGTCTGCTGGAGGCCCTGCCTGCTCAGGGCACCCCTCCTGGATCTCCAGCCCAGGACACAAGCCCGCAGGCCCCTCTGTCCCAGGACCCTTGCGTCCCCTCCACATCCTGAACATCCCCCAGCCCGGCCGGCCCCCTGGGCCCCGTCTCAGGACTTTCCCAGCTGCTCCTTTAGACCCAGAACAGGGCTGAGGGGAGCCAAGGGTCCAACAGCAGGTGCCCATGGAGGTCTGCCCTGGGCCCTGGGTGGGGAGCGTGTGCAGACCCCCTGCTCCGGCAGCGCACCTGTCTCCCTGCTCAGGAGCCTCTGGCTCAGGATCCCCCCAGCAATCGGGGCAAGTTTCCGACAGCCCAGCTCAGTCTAGCCCCCATGCTCCGGCCACATCCAGCAGACCGGCCTGGGCCAGTACTTCCCACCCCACCTCATCCATCCATCCCAAGACCCCTGCCTGCCTTCCGAGAGAAGATTCCAACAGCCCGCTCCTCCAGGGAGCCCGCCCGGATTTGCAGATGGGGGTGGGCACCCTGCCTCCTGCCCCGGCTCTCCCGTCACACTTGGAGGCGCTGCGAGTGTGCACCACCCACACGAGGCCAGGAGTTCCTTCCTCCAAGCAGGTCCCCTGCCTCCCCGGCCTCAGAGTGCTCCGGGCCGGACACGGGGGGCTGCACCGGGGAAGCTGTTCCCGGCAGGGGGGCGGATGGATTGGAGAACAGACCACCGAAGCTAGAAACAAGGCTGCCTGATACTAAGCTCTGTGGGCGGCGGGGGGTTGGGGCTTGCCGCACGGGAGCCCGTCCAGGGGCTGGCCTGGGCTGACCTTCACAGCCCCTTTGTCTTCCTCTCGTAGATGAAGATGATGCCAACAGACTCGGGGAGAAGGTGATCCTGCGCGAGCAGGTGAAGGAGCTCTTCAACGAGAAATACGGTCAGTGCACGAGGAGTGGGGTCTGCGGGCCGGGTCTGCTGGGCCGGGTCTGCTGGGCAGCCCCTCCTACCTCTACAGCCAGCCCTGCCGCCTCCAGTCCCGCCCACCCCCGCCCCTGCCAGCTGCCCTGCCCATGACTGGTGGGAGCTGACCCCCCCACGTCCCCCGTCGGAGGAGGGGGAAAGAGCCCATCTGGGGCGCCCAGGGCGGTGGTGGCGGTCAGCGATTCCGCTGCTCTAGAGCTGGGTCGCGTGGCAGAGGCCACGGCCCACGGCCAAGTGCTGGTGAGCTCACCTGCCCCACACACGTTTAGCTGTGAGGACTCCGGGGCAAAGGGTCTGATCCCTGCCATCCTGGGGCTCTCAATCTGTGCAGGGAGGTGATCACGGAGTGGGTTAGGGCCGTGCCATGCCAGGGGAAGGCGTCCAGGGTGCCACGGCAGAGCCCAGATGGGGCAGTTAATGATACTGGGCGTCCGGCTGGCTCGGTGCGTGGGGGGAGTGTGCGATTCTCGGTCCAGGGTGACAGGTTCGAGCCCCGCGTTGGGTGTAGAGAATACTTAAAAAGTAAATTCTTAAAAATAAAATAAATTCTCGGGGCGCCTGGGTGGCTCAGTGGGTTAAAGCCTTTGCTTTCAGCTCAGGTCATGATCCCAGAGTCCTGGGATCGAGCCCCGCATCGGGCTCTCTGCTCCGCAGGGAGCCTGCTTCCTCCCCTCTCTTTGCCTGCCTCTCTGCCTACTTGTGATCTCTGTCTGTCAAATAAATAAATAAAATCTTTTAATCAATAAATAAAATAAATTCTTAAAATAATAATAATAATAATAGTATGGTTACAGTCGAGATTTTTAGGTCACTGAGTGCCGAGCTGTGCCAGATGCTTTACTTGTGATGAATTCAGTATCATTTCCATTTTGCACCGTAGCAGGGAGACAGACAGTAATAAAAAATATTTTTAAGTAGAGTTTAGGAGAGTGATAACGGAGAAGCAGGAGCAGGATAAAGGGTCGCGGGCCTGGGGGGTGGGGCAGGAAGGCCCCTGGGAGAATGGGACACGTTAGCTGACACTCAAATGTCAGGAGAGGACACACGTGCCAGGAAAAGCTTGCGGGGCGTTGGGGACAGCTGGGCGACTGGGGACCAGCAAGGAGGCCAGAGGACCTGGAGCAAGCAGCTGGGGGCGGCCCCGATGCGCGGGGAAGGGCAGGCAGGCCGACCAAGGAGTTGGGGTTTCGTCCTGAAAGTGACACGCGACTCTGCTGGCCGTTGTTGGGGTCGTCTGTCACTTGTCATGGTGACATCAAAATTCAAACGGGGATGAAGGCGGGGAGAACGGCACTGGTGACCCAGAGCCAGTCACCGGTGGCCCGGTCACCCAGAGCCAGCCCGTGGGATCGCCAGCCGTTGGCCAACCTGACTTGCTCTGCGTCCTCGAACGCGCTTCAGAATCTTGGAAAACACACCCAAGGGGCGCCTGGGTGGCTCAGTGGGTTAAGCCTCTGCCTTCGGCTCAGGTCATGATCCCAGGGTCCTGGGATCGAGCCCCGCATTGGGCTCTCTGCTCAGCAGGGAGCCTGCTTCCCCCTCTCTCTCTGCCTGCCTCTCTGCCTACTTGTGATCTCTGTCTGTCAAATAAATAAAGAAAATCTTTAAAAAAAAACACACACACCCAAGACACCCCGTCCTATCATTCATAAGTAATTAATAATAGATTAATGTAAGTATAAATAATAAGGAAGGACTTTGTATTTATTCCACCGTGGGTACACACATCTGTTTTACCAGGTGGACGCGCTCAAGTGCCTGTTTCATTCTCAGCGCTGGGTATTAGATTTATGGTTTTGCTAAGCGGATTTTTTTAAAAAGGCGTGTATTGATTTTTTTAAACTCTGTAGTGCGGTGGCCACGGAGCTGGACCACGCCGGGATCCAGCCCTGTCCTCGGAGGGCGTGGCCTCCCACGGGGCACATCTTCCCCTGGCGCTGACCCACCGTGTCTTGTAGGCGAGGCCCTGGGCCTGAACCGGCCTGTGCTGGTCCCTTACAAACTGATCCGGGACAGCCCGGACGCCGTGGAGGTCACGGGCCTGCCCGACGACATCCCGTTCCGGAACCCCAACACGTACGACATCCACCGGCTGGAGAAGATCTTGAAGGCCCGCGAGCACGTGCGAATGGTCATCATCAATCAGCTCCAGTGAGTGCCCTCCCCCCACCCCACCACCCCCACCTCCCCACCTCCCCACCTCCCCAGCCCCAGGCCGGTTCAGGGTCCGGGGAGGACCCGCTTCCTAGTTTCCGAATGACCCATCTTCTCGGGGTGCCTGGGGGGACTCAGTCGCTTCAGCATCCAACTCTTGGTTATGGCTCAGGTCATGATCTCAGGGTCCTGGGATCGAGTCTTTGCTCAGCAGGAAGCCTGCTTCCCCCCACACTCTCTCTGCCTGCCTCTCTGCCTACTTGTAATCTCTCTCTCTGAAATAAATAAAATCTTAAAAAAAAAAAAAAAGGTTTTTTTTAAAAAAATTAAAAATCAGAAAAAGTCAAGACTACTAATAAATTACCACACAGTCACTGTATGGCTCTAGTTAAAAATAGTTGATCGCACATTTGGAAATTGCTAAGAGAGTAGATCTTAAAAGTCCTCGTCATCACAAGAAAGAAAGATTTTGTGGGGCACCTGGCTGGCTCCTTCGGTAGAGCGTGTGACTCTTGATCTCGGGGTCCCGAGACCCGGAGTATCTCCTCTCATGAGAGGTGTCGCTTCTTTTCAGGGGGCAGGTGGGAAGGAAGAGGGAAAACCCCATTTTTCTAACCGCCACCTCATTTCTTTCTCTTTCAGACCTTTTGCAGAAATCTGTAATGACGCCAAGGTGCCAGGTAAGGAAGGCAGTGGCTGGAAAGGCCACCTCTCTGCCTCTCGGGGACCAGGGTCTGTGGGCAGATGGGGTGCAGGTGCCTGCCAGGGCCGGGGGTGGGGCAGCCACAGCCCGGCTGAGCGTGTCCTGTGAGCCGGAGATAATGATGGGCAGGTTGGAGCGGGTGGGAGGGGGGGTGGTTGGGGAAGGAGTGCTGGTGGGATCATGGCACCCCCCCAGGAGGAGACAGACGCAGGGGAGGTGACCCACAGGGGGAGGCAGTTGCGTGGCCGAGACTGGCTGTGGGTTGGGGGTGGGGGGCACCCCACCATCCTTCCTGCATTTGCAGAACACACACCTGTACCAGAAACTCCCCTAGAACCCTTGAGCACGCAGGAAGCTGGGGGACCGTCCGGCAGGCGATGGTTCTGCCCGAGAAGATGCACTAGGGGAACGGGGCTGTGTTCCCGGGGATGACTGGGAGGCACGCCTCTGGCCACAGTGTGCTGCTGGAAAGCTGAGGCCCAGAGAGGGGAAGGAACTTGGCGGGCCCATGTAGGGGGCTTGGTGGCCCCCTCGAGCCATCCCTCCGAACTGCAGGTCCAGCAGGTGCCCAGTGATGGGCCCCCCATCCTGGTCTGCGACCCGAGGCCCCATCTCTAGCTGAGTCCAGGTCCCCCTGGAATGCCACGGCCTAGGGTGGCACAGCCCGGCCAGGAGCCAGCTGCCCTCTGGCCTGCACTGATCACAGGGGGCTGGGCGGGGCACCAGACTCTCGGGTGGGGAGGTGACGGGTTTGGGGAGCTGCTCCCAGGTCGAAGGCAGAGATGCAGAAGGCCCCACGGAGGAGAGCCGGGGCCATGTGGTCCCAGGGCGGATGCCATGACTCGCGTCCACCACTTCCCCTACCCCACCATGGCCATCTTTAGGGTTTTCCAGGCACCCCGGTTGGCTGTGACCCTGGGCCAGCCCCTCTGCCTTCCTGTTCACGTGGGGCCCTCTACCAAAACCCCTTTCCTCCGGCCCATTCCCTGAGCATCTTCTGCCTCCAGTATCTTCGGTTTCCCAGGATGTCTGTCTACACCCTCGTCACAGACGCCCAGCCTCTGAGTTGTCTTCACCAGCTGCACAAACAGCCACCTCCTCGGCCCAGCCAGCCCTCATGCTGTTACTAGGGCCCTGCTGGTTTCTACTCAGGGAACTGGCTGCTCAGTCTAGCACCGAACCCTCCTTGTGTGACACGCGGTTGCAAATCTATCTTCTATGTCTCACATATTCCTCCCAATTTCATTCTGCCGCAGCAGAGCCCCAGCTGAGTCTTGCCCCGTGCTGGGCTGGATGCCGGGCTCTTTGATTCATAGTAATCTTAGAGTCTCACATCACACGGTTTTCCCCGTTTGGCTCAGAGAGGTTAATCGATCTGCCCAGGGTCACACAGCTAGTGCTGGCAGTAATGAGAATTGGAATCTGGGACGTCTGACTGGAAACCAATGTCTCTTTCCCCTGGGAGCCCTGCCTGCTGTGAACGGTCACCCGTCCCGGCAGTCTGAGGTGGGAGTCATCACACGTCCACAGTTAACAGAGGGAATGAAGGCACAGGGCCAAGTGACTTGAAGTGACTTTCTCCAGGGCCCGAGGCCAAGCCCTTCATTGCGGCATGCTGGGCCCTGGGAGTTCTGGGGAGGCCAGCCCCTCCCCCTGCCAAGGCTGGATGCTCCTGGGATAGTACAAGGGGGACCTGGGCCTGAACTGAGCCCACTCGGGGAGGCATACCGGAGGGGGGGGGGGTGAGGCTCGTGTTAGCAAAGGCAGGGGACCCAAGGGGCAGTGGGGCCTGGTTAAGGTCGGAGGTTGGAGAGATGCGCCTCAGGAGCCTGGGGGTTCTGGAGCCTTGAATGCCGAGGCTTGAAACCTGAAAACAAAAGCCTTCTCCAGAGGGGTTCAGCGCCGAGACCCAGCGTCCTCTTTTCTCCCACCAGCCAAAGACAGCAGCATTCCCAAGCGCAAGAGGAAGCGGGTCTCAGAGGGGAGCTCCTTCTCCTCATCCTCCTCATCTTCCTCCTCCTCGTCTTCTAACCCGGAGTCCGTGGCGTCCACCAACCAGATCTCACTCGTGGTAAGGTGGCACCGATCCGGACCTCCCCGCCGCACGCAGGCATGGCTCTCTCCTCTGGGGCGTGCGTTTGGGGTGCAGGGAGACGCTGGGCCCTGAGTGGGGCTGATCTACTCAAGACATAGCCCCAACCCTGTCACCGGTGGCTCACGCCTCCGCCCCAGGCAGGAAGTCACACCCCCGTGGGGCAGGGGGGCGGTGGGAGCCCCCGGAGAGGGTAGGGGACTCCCCTGGCCGTGCCAGAGCAGGACCCCGAGCAGACTCTCGGTTCCCAGGCTATCAGAGGCTGAGTTAATCTCTGCGCTCCCCTCTGCCTCGCCACAGCCCTGTGAGGTGCAGGTGTTACCCGCAGGGTGTGGAGGAGGCAGTCGGGGGTCAGCGCTGGTTGACTGTGGCCTCGCTGTGGTCAGCGGCGGGTGGAGGACCCCACGCGCAGCCGCCGCCTCCTCCCGTCCTGCCGGGGGCTTGGCTTGGGTTGTGTCCCCTCCAAGAGGAAAACCTCGTGAGGGGCACACACGCTCGGGAGTTCTTTCTGGCTTTAAAATACCGGCTTTGAAGTCCTGAGTCCGGTGGGGAGGATAGTGAGATGCCTTAGAAAATGATGTGGGGATTTATCGTTTGACCGGGCCTCCCTTTAACCCCTTCCTGGGGAAACCCCCCCAAATTCAGGCTATCTCTTTCTCCCCACCTAGGGGTCCATATACAGGGTCCCTAGCTCTTCCCACTTCCCAGATCCTTACGTGGAAGGTCTTGGGGGCCAAGCAGAGGCGGCCTGGAGGAGAGGGACAGACTCTTTGGGGCTTAAGGCCTGGAGGGCTGACTGCTGTTCTGAGCCACGCCTCGGTTTCGTCCGGTCCACAGAAGCAGCCCCTGGGACACAGGTGGGAACAGGTGGGAAGGCCACAGCCCAGGCTCCCTGGCCCCTGGTGAACTGTGTGACCTTGGACAGGTCACGTCCCCTCTCTGGACCTTCAGCTGCCTCCGGACGAATACCATCTGACAGGGCCCTTCGGAAAGCATCGCTAAGTGGTCTGGCGGTCTTTGCGCGTCACCCGGAGTCCTAACGCAGACCCTTTGTCCCCCTGTCTCTAGCAGTGGCCAATGTACATGGTGGACTACGCCGGCCTAAACGTGCAGCTCCCGGGACCTCTGAATTACTAGACCTCAGTGCTGAATCAGGACCTCACTCAGAAAGACTAAAGGAAATGTAATTTATGTACAAAGTGTATATTCGGATATGTATCGATGCCTTTTAGTTTTTCCAATGATTTTTACACTATATTCCTGCCACCAAGGCCTTTTTAAATAAGTAAAAAAAAGAAAAAAAAAAAAAGCATGGCCCTTGCTCATAACTTTATTGTGTGTTCTCGTTTGGAATTAACAAGTACAGCTGTCACTGGGACAAGGTCAGGAAACCCGGCTCAGACGGCCTGCCAAGGTCCCCCTTCCTTGCCAGAGCTGGGGCTTGCCAGAGCGGAGGTGGTGTCCCTGACCACTGGGCCCTGGTGTCTGGGGACAGACTTCTCTCATTTCTTTGCTGCTGGGGCCCTGTGGCCTCCAGATGAGCTGCCACGGGAGGCCAGGTGACAGACTGACCCCTAGCCTCAAGGAGTACAGGGTGGCAGGGGGCTGTCTTGGTGACGGAGAGGTGACAGCTCAAGTGTTCAGTATGACCAGTAAGCCTGGCATCTCCATGGCTGGGGAGAAGGCACCTTGGCAGAGGGGCCTCTGGGTTGGACCCAGAGGGGTGGGGCACATTTTTGATTGAGCTCAAGGGCATCTGAGCAGAGTGATGGGTCACAGCTGTGTCTCAGCAAGGCCACCTTGGTGGCAAGGTGAGGAGGAGGAGGAAGGAAGGGGTAAGACTGAAAGCAGGACAGGTCAAAAAGGGCCTGACAGTGGGCAGCGCCCCCATTCACTCAGGGTGGGGAAGGCAGGGTGTGCCCTGGGAAGACAGGGCAGTGCCCAACCTAGAACCATCTCTGAAGCAGAAACTCTGAGACCAGCTGGGGTTGGCAGGGCAGAGTGGGACAGGGAGGACAGGACCGTGATCTAGGAGAGCCGCGTGTGCCGAGGCTGGGAGGCTGCCCGAGACCTTGGGCGTTCAAGGAACAGGGAGTGGCTGCCGGTGGGATGAGGGCTGTGCCGGCACAGGGAGCCCCGCTGGCCAGGTGAGTGAGGCAGAAATGCCGCCTGGGTCCTTCAGGTTGAGCTGGACACCCTGGGGACAGCCTGCGTCGCTTTTTTTCCACCGGCATGTGGAAGTGTGGAAGGCCTTGTGGGCCTGCCAGGGGCGGCCTGGAGGAAGGGGGGAGTCCCCACCCGAGTATAGAAGGACCCGGCCTCCTGCGGGGAAGAATGGTCAGGGCTGGAAGGAGAAGCTGGGAGACCCCGGGGGGGGGGGGGGGGGCTCCTCTGCTTATTCCGGGAAGAGCTGGCGCGGCTTCCAGCCAGGTGGAGAATAACAAGGAGGTCAGCCAACAGGACTTGGAAGTCAATTGGACAGGAGCGCAGGGGCACGGAGGGGTCACGGTGACCACAGGGTCTAGCCAAGGGCCAGAAGCCGGCCTAGGATTCCAACGAGCCTGAGTCCTGATTCAGCTAATTACACGATCCAAACCGGCCGGGAGCTTCTGCCAACCCGTGGGGTCAGCCAGGTGCCCAGACCTGGGAGGGACCAGCCTTCCGGACTCGGTTTCCTCCTGGAAAGATGCAAGAAGCCAGAAGCCACAAGGCTTGGCACGCCGAGCCCACACTGTTCCTCTCCCCGCTGCGGCCACCACCTCCCTGTCCCATCCCGGTGGCCCCGGGGGTCAGGCCCCACCCGCAGAGCCCTGCCCCTTTCTCTCCAGATCAGGGCTGGGGCGCCCCCCCCCCCGCGCGCCCTGGAGGCAGAAACTCTGAAACCCAAGACAATCGGGCAGCTGCCACCTGGCCCTCAGCCCCCGCTCCTGGAGGCCGGGCGCCCCCGTCTAATCCCGCCTCCCCGGATTAGACGCCGCGGGCGCTCTTCCTGCCCCCGCCCCGCCCGGGCACGGCGTGCAAACGCCCACTCGGCGCTCGCGGCCCTTCCCCTCCGTCCCCTCCCCTGCCTCTCCTCCCCTCCCCCGCCCGCCCCCTTCCTTTCTCCACCGCCGCCACCACCGAGCGGGAGCGGGGGCCGCCGGGGCGCATCCCCCTCCGCCTCCCCGGGCGCGGCCTCCCCTCCCCGGGCGCCCCCGCTGCCCACCCCGGGCCGGCTGGCGCCTGTCGGTCGCCTAGAGACCAGCCTCCGCCCCCGCCCAGCCCCGCGGCCGCGGCCGGAAGTGGCTCCTGCCCGGCGGGCGGCTGCGCGGGAGGCGGGGCGCCCGGGGAGGGCCCGGGGACGCGCGCGCCGCGGCCTGCGGAGCCTCCGCCATCTGTCTGCCTGCGCTCGCGCCCCCGCGGGCGGCTCAGCGGGGGGTGCGGCGGGGCCCCGCGCCCTGGGGCCCGTCCCCACCGCACGAAAGCAGAAGGGGGGACCCCCACGCCCCTCCAAGGCAGAGCCCTTGACCCAGGAGGTGGCCTGTGTCCGTTCCAGCCCGTCTCGGGAGCTTTACGCGCCGGACGGTGCGTCCGGACCGAGGGCACGTTTGGGGGCCGCCCCCCCCACGCGTACCCCGCTTTGCCCGCGGTGCCCACCCAGCCCGATCCGACGGACGGGGCCGCCTCCCCGCTCCCGCAGGCAGCCCGCGTCCTGCCGCGGAGCCCAGATGCTGTTTATGCGGCCTCTCCAGTCTCCGCGCACTGTACTTTTTCAAGTGATTTGATTCAAAGCACTCATTCTTTAATTAAAGTTCATTTAGCTGCCATCTGTCTGGGTTCAAAACGGCTTCGTGTTTTGCAACTCTAAATGAGGATTGTTATTGGATTTGTAAACACATCCACCGAAAAAAAAAATTAGAAAAAAAAAATCAACAAAAACATTTTCAAAAGTAATAAATGAGGAATGTGCCGAAGGAGTGTTAGGAGCTGCATCTTAAACACTGTAATTGCCGGGGAATGTATTCTGGTGGGTACATAATCATTTTATATACAAATCTTTGTGCAAAAATCTGGTATCAGTGAAAAGATCAAGATTATAGAAAATGCCGGAATTATATCTGACTGAAAACAGTAATAAAGCAATCATCAGCGCAGGGACAAAGCTAGGGTGAGGCGGGAGGGGAGGGGAGGGAGGGGCGGCTCTCAGGCACCTGCTCCCCGCCGCCATCCTCACTCACCGCCCAGGTGCACCCCTTCCGCTGAAAAAAAAAAAAAACTGGGTGAGCCTGAGCTCTGGGGACAGGGTCTTTTTTTAAGGAGTCCACACTTCATAGGGCGCCTGGCTGGCTCCGTCCCTAGAGCGTCTGACTCTCAACCTTAGGGTTGTGAGTTTAAGTCCCATGCTGGGCATAGCGATTACATAAAAGTAGATTTCTGTGGGTTTTCAAGATTTATTTATTTTAGAGAGACAGAGAGAGCAGGCGTGGGAAGGTAGCAGGAGAGGGAGGAAGCATCTCGCCCTGAGATCAGGACTGGAACCGAAACCAAGAATCAGGCGCTTAACCCGCTGCACCACCCAGGCGTTCCCCCCCACACCACCACCAAAATAAATGTTAAAAAATGATTGAGGGTTCTTCCCTGAACCCCATGATGCAGAGTCTCCTCCTGCCACCTAGCCCAGCCAGAGAAGAGGAGAAAACATGGAGAGGAAAGTAGACAATTGTTTTTTGTTTTTTCTTTTTGGTAATGCTTCATGCAGTGGCCCAGTGGAAGGGGAGTGGTCTTTGGGGAAATAGTCATGATTTTCAGTGGGGAAACTGAGGCCCAAGTTCGGCGGGGGAGCAGGGCTAGAGGCGGGTGCGTCTCCGGTCGCAACGCTGTGGTCCGCAATGTCCTGGGTGATGTCTGAGGATACCGAGCGGGGATGTGGGAAGCAGCTGAGGTCGGGATTAAAACAGGACCCAATGACCCTAAGACTTTCTGCATCATTTGGCCTCTGCCCCATGCTCCTCAGAGGTCATCCTCGGGGCCATCTGCATATGGGGTTGGGGGTCTTTCTTCCATTTCTTCAAAAGGGCTTCCCTTCCTTCCCAACTCACAGTGGTGCCTCTTTCCTGTTTTACAGCTCTCTCTCTCTCTCTCTCTCTTTTTAAGATTTTATTCATTTATTTGACAGAGATCGCAAGTAGGCAGAGAGGCAGACGGGGGAGCTGGGCGGGGAGCACCATATGAGACTCGATCCCCAGACCCTGAGATCATGACCCAAGGCAAAGGCAGAGGCTTAACCCACTGAGCCACGCAGGCGCCCCCCTGGTTTTACCTTTCAATGAAACGTCTCCTCCTGCAAATTACAGAAGCCTAGGCCCCGATAGATCATGATTTTTAACGGAACAGAAGAATGTAAAAACAAAGCCACTGTCACGCCAGGAGATAGTCTTATCATATCGGGGACAATAAATCCGTGGTAAAGCTCGCAGTGCTGACTCGAAAGTAAAGAATGACCTGACACACATTCTCGACTTCTCTCAAACGGAGGAAAGTCAAATGGAGGCATGGAACGGGCGATGCCAGCTCTCGCTGGCCCTCCTGCCTTCCACCGGGACAGACAGACCACCTTACGATGACTTTTGCCCTAATTCCACGCTGAACCCCCTACGGAGCAAGCCCCTGTGTGAATCTGTACGAGTCCTTTGCTTAAAACTTCCCAGTTCTTCTGTGGCTCGAGGAGGAGATGCCACTCTGGGAAATGGCCCCAGGACCCTCTACTAGCTGCAGGCAAAATCCTTCCTTTCCCTATTCTTTGGCTCAGTTGTGTCTTTTGGGTGCGACACCCACCAAGAGGCAAACCTAGTTATGGGTCAACACCAGGATGGCTGTTATTAAAAAAAAAAAAAAATAGAATAAAATAAAATAAAACAAAACAAAACAGGATAACATGGGCTGGCGAGCATGTGGGGGAACCGGAAGCTTCATCCGTTGCTGGTGGAAATGTAAAATGATGGTGCAGCTCTTATGGGAAAGAGGCAGAATTGTCATATGACCCCATGTCATCCTGTCATCTAAGAAAAAATGTGTATTTCCCCTGCATGCCTGATACCAGCACCTAAAACCCTTGGAATCTTCTGATAAGCACAACAACTGTCTATGTTATTCATAATAATCTTCATAACAATCTTCAACCACACCCAACTTTATGTTACTGAAGAGGCCTTTGGAAAGCCCCTAAGAAGGGCCCCATCCTGACTCCCAGAGAGGCGAGGGGGCTAGAGATTGAACGAATTACCGATGTCTGTGGTTTAATCATTCATGCCTAGGCCTGGTTTTGGAAAAACCCCACCTATCTGGTGACCCGAAGTGTAGACCGGAAGCATAGTTGTAGTGGAGAAGAGCAGAGTGGACCCTTGTCACCCAGCAATTCGGGTCTAGGTGTGGACGCTACGGACCTGGAAGCAGGGACTCAAACAGCCGATCTCTGTACCCCCACGATCATTTGCAGTATCATGCACGGTAGCCAGACGGCAGAACCAACCCAAGTGTCCACCCGCAGACGATGGGTAAGATAAACGCGGTCTAGCCACACAGTGGGATATGGTTCAGCCATTCACTCTGAATATGGTTCAGAGTGTCCCAAGGAAGGACACTCTGACACCTGCGACAGCACGGGAGCTCTCCGAAAACAGGCTACATGCAAGCAGGCAGACACAAAAGGACCCACGGGGTATGGTTCTACATGATGATGACATGCTGAGAACAGGCACATTCACGGAGACAGGAAGTAGACTGCAGGTTACCAGGGGCTGGGAAGGGGAGGAGGAGAAAGAGGAGAATGACTCTTCACTGGGTACAGAGTTTCTGCTTGGGATGATGAAAAAGGTCTAGAAACACTGGTGATAGTTACTCAACATCGGGAACGTACGTAATGCCACGGAGCTGTACGCTGAAATGGTAAACGGTATGTTATGTGTTTTTTAAAGATTTTATTTATCTATCTATTTATTTAGAGATTTTATTTATTTATTTGAGAGAGAGCGAGAGAAGGGAGAGGGTCAGAGGGAGAAGCAGACTCCCCGCTGAGCGGGGAGCCCGATGCGGGACCCGATCCCGGGACTCTGGGGTCATGGCCTGAGCTGAAGGCAGTTGCTTAAGCCACCCAGGCGCCCTATTTTAATTTATTTTATTTTATTTTATGATTGATTGTTTGATTGATTTGAGAGAGAGAGAGAACAGGGGCAGGGCCAGAGGGAGAGGGAGACTCCACAAGAAGACTCCCCGCCCAAGCATGGGGCCCGATGCAGGGCTGGATCCCAGAACCCTGAGATCATGACCTGAGCCAAAACCAAGAGTTGGCCGCTTAACAGACTGAGCCACCCAGGTAACCCCCCTCCACACCCTAATTCAATCAAATTCCTTCTTCCATTTTTCCCCACCACGCACACATGCTGGAAAAAAGCGGACTGCCACCTTGTGTCATCCTGAAGCCACCAGGTGATGTGAAGCCCCTGAGCACGCAGGTGGGCATCTGCGAGACCCAGGCTTGCCTGGATCCAACCCAACCCACTGGTCCAGAGGAAGCAAGTCCCCCAGAACACTGCACAACACTGCACAACCCATAGCTCTGCCCCCTCCCCCACACACCACTCTGGGGGCTGCCAGAGGACGCATGGCCTTGTGGAGGGCTTCCTGTTGAGGACAGCTGGGTCTATAAGACGTGTCATGACAGCCGAGGCCACCAGTAGGCAGCTCCCGCAGATCCCGGAGCGGCCACTGGCACCAGGGTGAGGAAGAAGGCAGAGGCGCCAGGGTGGCTCAGTGGTTAAGCATCTGCCTCTGGCTCAGGTCATGATCCTGGGGCCCTGCGTCAGGCTCTCTGCTTGGTGGAAAGCCTCCTCCTCCCTCTCCCACTCCCCCTGCTTGTGTTCCCTCTCTCGCTGTGTCTCTCTCTGCCAAATCAACTAACCCATCTTTAAAAAAAAAAAAAAAAAAAAAAGGAAAAGAAATATGCTTTGGACAAATAGGGCTGGTCCCTGCTTGGCAGGAAGCCTGCTTTTCCCTCTCCCTGTCCCCTGGTTCGTGTTCCCTCTCTCTCGGTTTCTGTCAAATAAATGAATAAAATCTTCAAAAAAAAAGGGGGGGGGCGGAGGAGAAGGCAGGTGCAGAGCCCAGTGGGGACGGAGTACCCCTCCCTTTGAAGTGGAGATTCTATCCATTTCTATTCCCAAGAGGGAAGTGGAGATTCTATCTTCCGGATCATGGGGATCTATTTTCCTGTCTCTATCCTCCACGAGCCACCTGCCAGCCAGCTGCTCGCGGGCCCAGGAGTCCAGCTCCCTCCCCAGACCTGGGTCTGGCCCACGGAGGGGGCGCTGGGGACAACCGTGATGGACCAGTGAGCACTGGAGGCCACAGACTCCAGCCTGGGAGCCCAGAGAGGTCCAGCCCCGGCCCCGGGGGACCCACAGGAAGTTGGTAGCTGAGCCAGGACTGGCACGAGTGCCCCTTCCAGCTCTGCCCTCTCTCCCGGGGCCCCGTGTCCGGCCCGCAGTGCGGAGGAGCCGCTGGTGAGTCACACCCAGGCTCTTTCCATGGGGAATTTCTTATTTTCTCTCCTCCCTCTCTCTCTCTTCCCTTTCTGGAAAAATACGATTAGAACTTTGAAGGCTGAGCCGCTTAGGGTCGGGCAGCCAGATTTAGCAAATAAAAATACAGGATGTTCCGTTACGTGGAAATTTTCGATAAGCAACAGAGAGTTCTCAAGCCTCAACATGCTCCGTGTGTTATCTGGGTCGTAACCCAGAAATGGCAGCTTCTCTCCTCTGCCTCCTCCAGAACCTGGCCGGGCCTGGCCTGGCTGAGCGGCTGTCCCTTTCCGTGGCACACCTTGGTGTGAGCCCAGAGGCTCATCGGCTCCGTCCCTGATGGCCGGAGTTTCTGAGAGCGGGAGCCATCCAGACACCTGCTGCACCATGTCGGTGTCGCAAGGGGAAATGAGGAAGCTGCCCAGACAGCCAGAGAGAACAGGAAACCCCTGGCGGCCGCAAGAGAGGAAATTGTGCAGGGAGGCAGTTGGGAGTGGGTGGGCAGGCGGATCCCAGACAGCAGCCCTGCTGCCCCAACCCCCAGCCCCTGGGCAGCTCAGGGGCCCAGCGCAGAGCAGCACTAGGAAGCAAAGAGCCACCGAGTAGGTAGACGTATGTCATGTTCCCCAGCCAGCTGCAGGACACGGTGATTTGTTGCAACCCGGGGCTCCCATGTGCCGCAGCCCTGCTCAGCGCCTGTAGGGTGGGATCTGGCCACAACCCCAGGTGCCCCAGAGCAGGGACTGGAGCAGACACCTGCTCTTCAAAGCAAGGGGGAGCCCGGGACCTGCGCTGCGGGGGCCGCAGCCGTGCCCCCACCCCACCCCGTCTTGCATCCCTTCTCAGCCAGGCTGCATCTGCCCTTCTGGGCCTCCCGGGTCCCGGTGGGGTCCCAATGACCTCCGGGATGGCTGGGCCTCCACACCAAGGCCTGTGGAACAAATCTGGAGCTGGTAGTGCTCGATCCCGCAGCAGAGCCCGATCGTCCCATCTCCTCAGCCTGTCCGCTCCCGGCCCCCCGCACGCGGCTCGGTACCCACCCGGTCACTGAGGACCCGCTTGCCTTGAGCCAGAGCGATGACCGGTAATTCCGGAACGCTGTGCCATTGTGCCCTTGGCCTTTCTTCCTCTCCTATATGGATATTAGTGTATTTGACTCTTCCTCTCTTTTTATAAGGTTGTGGACCCTATTATAATGCGTCAGAAGATTAACAAATGTTTGCCATCACGACATAAACGGGGCAAAAATAAAAGCTTCGTAACCTCTGTGGTGTTGACAGTCGGATACGCATCCTTCAACGTCGTTATGCTCACACAAGTAAACACACACACACACACACACACCGTGACTTTCCTCCCTTTCTTCATCTTTTTTTTTTTTTTTTAATTAAAAAAAATTTTTTTTTTAAGATTTTATTTATTTATTTGAGAGAGAGACAGTGAGAGAGAGCATGATTGAGGAGAAGGTCAGAGAGCGAAGCAGACTCCCCATGGAGCTGGGAGCCTGATGTGGGACTCGATCCTGGGACTCCGGGATCATGACCTGAGCCGAAGGCAGTCGTCCAACCAACTGAGCCACCCAGGCGTCCCTAAAAACGGATCAGGGCACCTGGAGGGCTCGGTCGGTTAAGCGTCTGCCTTCAGCTCAGGTCATGATCTCAGGGTCCTGGGACCGAGCCCCGCATCGGGATCCACACTCAGCGCGGCATCTGCTTAGGATCTCTCCCTCTGCCCCTCCCCCGCTCACACGCCCACTCTCTCTCTCTCTCTCTCTCTCTCAAATAAATTTTAAAAAATGTTTTTTTAAAAAATGTATACATGTGGGACGCCTGGGTGGCTCAGTTGGTTAAGCAGCTGCCTTCGACTCAGGTCATGATCCCAGCGTCCTGGGATCGAGTCCCACATCGGGTTCCTTGCTTGGCAGGGAGCCTGCTTCTCCCTCTGCCTCTGCCTGCCACTCTGCCTGCCTGTGCTCGATCACTCTCCCTCTCTCTCTCTGATGAATAAATAAAAATCTTTAAAAAAAAATGTATACATGTTACTAAAAACTGGTAACTTTCCTTCCTGGGGATTCTGCTTCTATCTCATTAGCCAGAAATACGCTCCTGTGGTTGTGCCAGGGGCTGCAAGGGAAGCTGAGAAGTTGCGGTTTGGTTTTGACGCTGGGACCACGGCCTGCGGTTGAGGAGGAAGGGGAGGAGAGGTGTTGGGGAGCCACCTCCAGCAGCGCCTCCCACACACGCCGTACGTGGGACTCTGCAACCGTTCTGCTCCCCACTCGGTGGGCCATGAACCTTTCCAGATTCACGCATACAGGTCGACCTTAGGGACGTACCCAGAATGGCACAACAGTCCCACAGAATGGCATCACCCTCCTTCCTAATTGTACCCAGTATTTTCCTGAAGCAAAGGCAGAAGCAATAAGGCCCCTTGTAGATACATCGACTCATGCTGGGGTTTCTGGTCCTCAAGCTCAGATTTTCGCAGAGTGGCTCACTGAGCGAAAAGAGCGGCATCTCTGTGACTCTCGATCGCCATGGAACCATGACCCTGAAAATTAATAGCTTAGAATAATAAACTCACGGGGGCCCGGGCTCCTGGCTGGCTCAGTTGGTAGGACATACTGCTCTTTTTTTTTTTTTTTAAAGATTTTATTTATTTATTTGACAGACAGAGATCACAAGTAGGTAGAAAGGCAGGCAGAGAGAGAGAGGAGGAAGCAGGCTCCCCGCTGAGCAGAGAGCCTGATGTGGGGCTCGATCCCAGGACCCTGGGATCATGACCTGAGCCGAAGGCAGACGCTGAACGACTGAGATTATTTTTCAAAAATAAAATAAATATATAAATCAATGAACTTACTGTCTAATATTGATTCTGAGGGTCAAGAATCAGGGAGCCGCTGGATGGATGCTTCTGGATCGGAGCGCCCCAGGAGGCTGTCCTCAGGCTGTGGTTGGGCAGCCTTCATCTGCTGGGTGGGGCAGGGGAATCAGCCAGCGGCTACAGGCTTCACTTTCCCGGCACCTGGGCCTCACCAAGGAGCCACTTTCAACATGGCAGCAAGCTTCCCCCCGCAAAAGCGTGATTTAAGAAACAAAATGAGGGGGGCACCTGGGCGGCTCAATTTGTTAAGCATCTGACTCTTGATTTCAGCTCAAGTCATGATCTCGGGGTTCTGAGATGGAGATCCACATCGGGCTCCCCTACTTTTCTCCCTCTCCTGCTACACTTCCGCCGTGCTCTCTCTCTCTCTCACATAAGAAAAGCTTAGAGAGAGAGAGTAAGCACCCAAGACAGAAGACAGTCTTTTTGTTTAAATTTTTACTTTTTTATTTTGTATTGAAAGATTTTATTCATTTATTCATTTCTTTGGGAGACAGAGACAGAGAGAGAGAGTACAATCAGGGGTTAGGGGTAGAGGGAGATGCTCTACCTGCTCAGGGTGGGGCTCCATCCTGGGACCCCGGGATCACGACCTGAGCCGAAGGTAGACGCTTAGCCAACTGAGCCACCCGGGTGCCCCTGCCTTTTCCTTTTTTTTTTTTTTAAAGATTTTATTTATTTATTTGACACAGAGAGAGATCACAAGTAGGCAGAGAGAGAGGGGGAAGCAGGCTCCCCACCAACCAGAGAGCCCGACGTGGGGCTCAGTTCCAGGACCCCAAGATCATGACCTGAGCCGAAGGTAGACGCTTAGCCAACTGAGCCACTCGGGTGCCCCTGCCTTTTCCTTTTTAAAGATGTAATGGGCTTATCTGATTGAGAGTGTAATACAAAAAAAAAAAGAAGAAGAAGAAGAAGAAGAAAAAAGAAAAAGCGTAATCCGTACTAATTTTAGAAAAACTTGAAAACACAGAAGAATATACAAAAGAAATCTCAAGGCCTCATAACCCCACCAGCAAAAGCTAATGGCGGCCTCCATTTTTATACATTTCCTTCCATTCTTTCTTCTACGCACATTGTGTTAGGATGCTTTTCTCAGATAACAGAAACCACCCTGGCTCAAACAAGCTAAAATAGAAGGAAAGCTATTCGGGACCCCAGGGAACAGGAAACCTTGAGGCGGCCAGATGTTAGGGTTGGTGGAGAACAATGAGTTTCTGTAAAGGACCCAGATGACGTCTCCAGGGCCACCCAAACCCTGACTTCATCCCAGGGGTCCTTCTCTGGCAAGGGGAGCAGCATCTCATTGACCCAAGGAGATGACTGTGGGGGGCTGAAAGTCTTCCTTGTAGTCTGATTGGGCCAACTTGCTTCACGCCCCCGCTCCAGAACCAGACGCCATTGCTGGGAATGGAATGCCATAGGTTAACGGACCCGGACCCACATAGACCTGGTTAAGAGGTAGGATTCATGCCATTGACTTAGAGCAATCACTTGCAGAGCTGGGACAGTGTCCCCTGAGGAAAAGGAGGGTAGGCAGGTACCAACTGTGTCTCCTTTACAAATATACTCAGTTGAGCTTTGCGCAGTGGCAGTATCGTAGCCAATGAGGTTTATCCGAGGTGCGTTTATTGCTAATTGAAACAAATATACTCAGTTGACATGATATAATTTCTTATTCTTATTATTTCCAGAATGTCATATTATGAATATATTCTTTTTTAAAAGATTCTATTTTTTTTTAAAGACTCTATTTTTAAGTAATCTCCATACCCAGCACGGGGCTCAAACTTACAACCTCAATACCAAGAGTCACATGCTCTACTCACTGAGCCAGCCAGGTGCCCCTGGCATATTCTTTACAGTTAAAATTTTTACAAATAAATGGCCACATGATCGTCTAACAAGTTACATACTGTAATATACTTTTTTTTTTTTTAAAGATTCCATTTATTTATTGGACACAGAAAGACAGCAAGAGAGGGAACACAAGCAGGGGGAGTGGGAGAGGGAGAATCAGGATTCCCGCTCAGCAGGGAGCCCGATTCGGGGCTCAATCCCAGGACCCTGGGATCATGACCCGAGCTGAAGGCAGACGTTGAATGATTGAGCCACCCAGGTGCCCCCATAATTTAGTTTTTACAACAGCGTATTGAGATACAATTCACCCATTTAAACCATACGATTCAATGGTTTTTAGTATATTCCCAGAGTTGTGCAACGATCAGTTTTTCAACATTGTCATCACCTCAGAAAGAAACCTGGGACCCACCAGCAGCCATAGCACAGTTCGGCCCCCAGAATCCCAGACAACCACTAGTGAACTTCCTGTCTTTACCGATTTGCTCATTGTGCGTGTTTTGCCTAAACGTTTTCATATAATATGCGGTCCTTTGTGACTGGCTTCTTTCAGTTAGCATAATGTTCTCAAGGTTCATGCCTATTCTAGCATGTTCCAGTATTTTATTTATTTATTTATTTATTTATTTATTTATTTCATTATGGAATAATAGTCCATAGATTCCTATGGATAGACTATACTGAAAAAAAAGAAATCTCTGGGTGCCTGGGTGGCTCAGTCAGTTAGGCGTCTGCAACGGGGTCAGGTCATGATCTCAGGGTCCTGGGATGGAGCCCTGCGTCAGGCTCCTTGCTCAGTGGAGAATCTGTTTGTCCTTCTCCCTCTGTCCCTCCTCCCTGCTTGTGCTCGTGTTCTGTCTCTCAAATCAATCAATCAATCAATCAATAAAACCTTTTTAAAAACATCTATTTATCAGATGGGCATTGGGGGTGTTTCCACTTTGGGGTTACTATAAACACTGTCTTAGTTCATTTAGGCTGCTATTTAGAAAAACAAAAACAAAAACATAAATGAGGTAGAACATAAACAACTGAAATCGATTTTTCACGGTTCTGGAGGCTGAGAAGCCCCCAAATCAAGGCTCTGGCAGGTTCAGGTCTGGTGAGAGTCTGCTTCCTCATTGAGGCAAGCTTCTTGCTGTTAGTCTCATGCAACGGAGGCTGGGAGGGAGCTCTCTGGGATCTCTTGTAAAAGGGCATTTGTGGAAAAGATCATTTGTTTCCCACTGAATGGTCCCTCACCCTCGTTGAAAAATCAGCTGATCATAAAAGTGAGAGTTTGGATCTGGCCTCCGGTTCTTAATTAATTAATTTTATTTTTAAAGATTTTATTTATTTATTGGACAGACAGATATCACAAGTAGGCAGAGAGGCAGGCAGAGAGAGAAGAGGAAGCAGACTCCCTGCAGAGCCCAGAGCCTGATGTGGGACTCGATCCCAGGACGCCATGATCATGACCTGAGCTGAAGGCAGAGGTCTTAACCCACTGAGCCACCCAGGTGCCCCTAATTAATTAATTTTAAATAGGCAGCACACCCAACGTGGAGTTTGAACTCACAACCCTGAGAGCAGGAGTCACATCCTCTGCTGACTGAGCTAGCCAGGGGCCCCACAGTGCTCGTTCTCTTCCACTGATCTGTAGCTCTACCCTCATGCCTACACTGCACTCTACTGATTACTACATCATTGCAGTAATTTTGCAGTCAGGAAGGAGTGAGTCCTCCCACTTTGTGCTCTTCTTTCAAGATTTTTTTAGCCATCCTGGATCCCTTATATTTCCATATGAATCCTAGGATTGGCTTTTCAATTTCTGAGGATTAAAAAAAAAAAACACACAACTAATTAGGATTTTGACAGAGAACACTTTGAATCTAGAAATCAGTTTGGGAGGACTGCCATCTTAACAATATGAAATCTCCCAATCCATGAACATGGGATGTCTTTACTGACATCTTCCTTAATTTCTTTATTGATGTTTTACAGTTTTCAGTGTACAAACCTTACACTTAAAAAAAATTTATTCTTAAATATTTTATTCTTTTCGTTGCTACTAGAAGTAGAATTGCTTTCTTCATTTCATTTTTTGGAATGAAATTTATTTATTTATTTAAAGATTATTTGTTTGAGAGCGAGACAGCATAAGCGGGGGGAGGGGCAGAGGTAGAGAGAGAAGCAGACTCCTTGCTGAGCAGGGAGCCCCAAAGCAGGGCTCCGTCCCAGGTCTCTGAGATCACAACCTGAGCCCGAGGCGGATGCCCAACCTCCTGGACCACCCGGGCGCCCTGCTGAGATCTTTACTGTGACGATACTAGTGTGTCTCCCTTGTGTATGCCTGCATTCACCAACCACGACTGAGCAATGCTTGACACCCTTTGTAAGGACAGGGGATTTCAGAGATGAATTGGACCATCCTTCTCTGCAGAAGCCAGTCTGGTGGGACAGACAGACCTATGTGAGGGCAATTACTTGAGGAGCAGAGCACTGGGAGGTCACACTTCAATTGTGCTCCCTCCTCAGCGCCCAACCCAGCCCTAAGCTTACCCTGAAGAAGATGAACTCATTTAAAGCTCATTATTAACATCCCTTAAAGGTGATACTTTTTTCTCCCTTTTGCGGCAGAGAAAACTCACGCAAGGTGACAGAGCCAGTCAGGAGCCGAGGCAGGATCTGAACCTGGAGCTGGAGCTCTGAGCTCTCCTGCTGTTCGCTCCCTCTTCAAAAGCGTCGCAACAGAAGAAGCAAAGTGCCACAGCAGTAAATACGGTAACAAGAAATACGGTAATGATAAGTAGGACCCTGGAGGTGGCCATGGAGTCCTGCAGACCCCGAGAGGGCAACAGTCCACTCTACCTGGAGGTGTAGAAGGACGTTTCCACGGAGCCTTGAGACAAGAATTCACCAGAACCCACCAGTGGGGAGGTTGTTTGGAGTCTGTGGGAAGTCGGCATCCGGCTGCTTGTCACAGAAGTGCTCTCCTTAAAATAACAGGGAGAAGAACCACAGAGAACAATTTTCTTAATCACGATGTCCTCCCTCTCTGCTCATTTCAATTACAACCAAAAATAACATTTTTTATTGAAAACAGAAATATTGGGGCGCCTGGGTGGCTCAGTGGGTTAAGCCTCTGCCTTCAGCTTAGGTCATGATCCCAGGGTCCTGGGATCGAGCCCCACATCAGGCTCTCTGCTCAGCGGGAAGCCTGCTTCCCCTCTTCTCTCTCTGCCTACTTGTGATCTCTGTCAAATAAATAAATAAAATCTTCAAAAAAGAGAAAAATAAAACAGAAATATTAAAAAATTTAAGTTTAAATTCCTTTTTTTTTTTTTGAAGATTTTATTTATTTATTTGACAAACAGGGAGATCACAGGTAGGCAGAGAGAGAAGAGGAAGCAGGCTCCCTGCTGAGCAGAGAGCCCGATGCGATGCTGGGCTCGATCCCAGGACCCTGGGATCATGACCTGAGCTGAAGGCAGAGGCTTAACCCACTGAGCCACCCAGGCACCCCCAAAAAAATTGTGTTTTTTAAAGATTTTATTTATTTATTTGACAGAGAGAGATCACAAGTAGGCAGAGGGGCAGGCAGAGAGAGAGAGGGGGAAGCAGGTTCTCTGCTGAGCAGAGCCTGATGTGGGGCTTGATCCCAGGATCCTGAGATCATGACCTGAGCGGAAGGCAGAGGCTTAACCCACTGAGCCACCCAGGTGCCCCCCAAAATATTTTTAAGTTTAAATGTAAAAAACATCACACTTAATATATATTTTTTTAAAAATTTATTTAAGTGGGGTGCCTGGGTGGCTCAGTCAGTTAAAGCGTCTGCCTTCGGCTCAGGGCATGATCCCAGGGTCCCGAGTTCAAGCCCGGCGTCCAGCGCCTTGCTCAGCAGGAAGCCTGCTTCTCCCTCTCCCACTCCCTTTGCTCGTGTTCCCTTTCTCACTGTCAAATAAATAAATAAAATATTTTTAAAAAATTTATTGAAGAAATCTATACACCCAACTCCGGGCTCAAACTCCCGATCCCCTCCCCCACCGCAGATCAAGAATCCCTAAAATACTTTTAAGAGAAGTATTATTTATTGATTTCTAATCACATGTGTCTATGATATTCTAACCACTTTGAAATGGACCCAGAACGGTGTAAAAATTGCAGTTTGCAGGCCAAAGGCCAGGGGTGTTTTGGTGTGAGAGCAAATCACACCGTGGCCGGCAGCAGAAGGTCCCCTAAGACAGCAAACATGGATTCCTGCCTCAGCTGGGAGTTTATAAAAATTTTCCATGAGGTGGCAGTAGCTCTTCAAGGAGTCGTGGAAAACGATCTCAGCTGAAAATTCAAGTTTTTTGGTGTTGGTGGGTTTGTTTTTGGTTTTGGGGTTTTTTTTTGGCCATTAAAGTGATATCTCTTTCATGCACGTGAACTTTGCCTCCCTCAGACTAAAAGCCATGATTTAATAATTCCCCGATTTACAGAGCAAAACTGGTTTCAAGTGTCGCTCTTTTCTGGTATTTTCTCCATCTTATTCTCTACCAGCTCAAGCGGGAGGCGGACAGAGGCTTCCTTCTACCTCTCAAGGTCATTTCCGAGCCAGCAGTCTTAATGAATGATGCAAAAGGCGATTCCCACCACAGTGACCAGAAAGCCGTGTTCAAGGTCAGCCCTGCCAAGCAATGGGAAGCGAGAGGTAAGTGATTCTGGCGTCTGGCGGGTTTTCCTGCGTGAGTGTGTCTCTTACGTTCTCTGCTCTCAAGCTGACTGCCCTGTTCATTTCTATTTTCTTAGAAATCCGCACCGATCCCAATTTACGCTGTGAGTAGGAGACAAGAGTAAGAGAGGAGCCCAGTTAGCTCAAGTGCAGCAGAGAACAAAAACTAGAAAGGATGGGCCGTCACAGAAGAGAATTGTTCCTGTCCCGGAACAAAAGGGCAGATGGATAAGGCCAGGCGGAGCCCGGGCTCTGCCTCTTAGCAGCTGGGCCCTCACCTGATCTCTGAGCCGGTGTTTTTCAACCTTAGAAAGAAGGACAATACCTATTCGCGGCATCCGAGAGTGCAAAGGTGACAATGTCCAAATTAGTGGGAGTTAGCCAAGTATTTCACCAGGCCATCCAAATATGTTTCCCTGCTGGCTTTTTTTTTTTTTTTTTTTTTTCCCGTTTGCCTGTTTCCCACCCCAGAAAGACGGCAGAATAAAAATCAAAGTCCTCATCCTCTTGTCAATCCCTTTTTGGGTGGCTGCCCTTCCGGGTGGCACAGCAGAATCACTCGGGAGCCCTCCCTCTAGCCCGAGCCAACGGCCCCAGTCCCTGTAGGTGGGGTGTGAACTTGAAGCTGCCACTTCATAAACCCTCTGAATGCCCTTGAAGGGATTCTGCCTTACCCGGAGCCGTCACGTGGTTTCCTTGCAAGGGCCGCTGCCGGCCAAGAAACCCAAGATTTCTCTTAAGTGGATCTGGGAAGCCGCTGCTTCAAGTTCAACCTCGCAGATTCCGTGGGATCTCACTGAGATCAGTGGACATACTTGCCTTCTGGTCTTAAAGCAGCATTTCATGAGGGCCTTTACACACTAATTCAACAGGGATAGTGGAGATCCATGACCTGTAATTTGCAAGATCTTTAATTTACTCTAATTATAAGGACACTTCTGAAATTAATGTCCAGATAACCAAAGGCACTAGATGACTATGCAGTGCCTCCCCGCAGGGCCTTCCTCCTTACCCTCTTCTCTGTCCCTTCCCAAAACAGTGCTTCAGTTCAGGTGGGTTTGGGTTTTAGGGGTTTTCTTGTTTTTTTTTATTTTTATTTTTATTTTTTTACTACTTTAAGTACTTTATTTGCTGTGACCTAGTTCTAAATCCCCTCATGAAAGTATCAGCAGATTTTGGTTAAATCAGTTTGTTTTGTTTTTTATATTTTGCAGATCTCTTGAGGATTTTTTTTCCTTCAAAAAAATTTTTAAAAAAATATTTCGGGGGGCACGGGGGTAGCTTAGTCGGTTAAGTGCCTGACTCTCGGTTTCGACTCATGTGGTGTCTCAGGATCATGAGATCAAGCCCCAGAGTCTGTTTCAGAATCTCTCTCTCCCTTTCCCGCTCCTTCTCACGCCTCCCCAAAATAACTAAATAAATCTTTTTTTTTTTAAAGATTTTATTTATTTATTTGACAGACAGAGATCACAAGTAGGCAGAGAGGCAGGCAGAGAGAGAGGGGGAAGCAGGCTCCCTGCTGAGCAGAGAGCTGGATGCAGGGCTCGATCCCAGGACCCTGGGATCATGACCTGAGCCGAAGGCAGAGGCTTAACCCTCTGCCTGCCTCTCTGCCTACCTGTGATCTCTATCAAATAAATAAATAAAATCTTAAAAAAAAAAAAAGAGTCTCTTAGGATTTGTTTCTCTCTCTCTCTCTCTTCTTTGCCCCTTGGTTAAATCAGTTTTGAGTCAAAGCCATTCATTAAATAGGAATCTTCAAATGCAACTATTCCAAAAATTTTCTCCGTGCTGCCTGATCAAGACTAATTTACTGTAATATTACCTTTTTCTGGAAGGTATCTGCATTTATTTATTTATTTATTTATTTATTAAGTTTTTTTTTTTTTTTTTTTTTTTTTTTTTTATCTGACAGAGATCACAAGTAGGCAGAGAGGCAAGCAGAGAGAGAGGAGGAAGCAGGCTCCCCGCAGAGCAGAGAGCCCGATGTGGGGCTTGATCCCAGGACCCTGGGATCATGACCTGAGCTGAAGGCAGAGGCTTAACCCACTGAGCCACCCAGGTGCCCCGGTATCTGCATATATTTAAACTGAACTCAACATTTTTTTAAATATGTCCTAAATCTAAAAAAAAAAAAAAAAAATTATTCTGTATTAAAACCAAAACAATTTTCATGCCACTTCCCTTTCCAGGCTTTTTTGTAAAGTGTGGTCCTGATATGTCTTGGTAAAAAAAAATAAATGTGCGCCAAACTTCCCCTCTTCGAAACAGATTCTCTCTTCCTACAGCCTTGGAAACCAGAGAGCAGCAGCCCACAGTAACAGCTTCTGGCCAAGAGCAAAACTCAGGCTGCTGGGGACCGGGTGTTCCTCTACTGGGGGCCACACATCCCCTGGGATGACCACACAGCATGCCTGGAACACCTCTGTACACCGTCCTAACCACATCGATAGCCCATTCTGTTTTTTAAAAAAGATTTTATTTATTTATGTGTAAGAGCAGAAGCAGGGGGAGCAGCACACAGAGAGGGAGAAGCAGGCTCCCTGCCGGGCAAGGAGCCTGACTTGATCCTAGGACCCTTTTTTCTGGGTCCTGACCTGACCCAGAAGCCGGTGCTTAACCGACAGAGCCACCCAGGTGCCTGTGAATCTCCATATTTATTAAATAACTCCTCATTCTACCTCCCTCAGCTCCTGGCAACAGCCATTCTGCCTTCTGTCTGCAGGAACAGGACTGCTCTAAGGATTGCAAAAAAGTGGAATCATACAGCATTTGTCTTTTTGCGGAAGCAAAACATTTTCTTTTCTTTTCTTTTTTTTAAAGATTTTATTTATTTATTTGACAGAGAGAGATCACAAGTAGATGGAAAGGCAGGCAGAGAGAGAGAGAGGGAAGCAGGCTCCCTGCTGAGCAGACAGCCCGATGCGGGGCTCGATCCCAGGACCCTGAGATCATGACCTGAGCAGAAGGCAGCGGCTTAACCCACTGAGCCACCCAGGTGCCCCAGCAAAACATTTTCAAGTTTATTTCTTGACGTCATCTCTACACCCTACGTGGGGCTCGAACTCCTGACCCCGGAGATCAAGCGTCACACGCTCCCGTGACAGAGCCGACCCCGTGCCCCTGGGAGCACGGTGTTTTCAACCACACCTTCGTCCCACCGGAGGCACAGCCAGTGAACGCAAGATCTGAAAGTTTGAACTTCACCATGAAGTATGCAAAACACACTCACACACACACACACACACACACACACACACACACACACACGCTGTATAGAGCTGGGCTGCGTGGAACAAAGTCCATCTGTGGGGACCTGTTCAGTGAAATTGCCGCCGCCCCACGTTGTTCACCTGGATGAGCAGAAGAGAAAAGTGTGCTTTTGGCAACTGGCGAGGGTCAAGGTCTTTCGAGTTATACAAGACCAGGCCTGCCGGGAGGCTTCTCAGGACGGATCCTGGAACTGAAACCCGACAGGAAAACCGGTTGCAGAGGGAAGAGGGGGCCCCTCCGGGATCAAGCCCAGGCCAGGTGTGGGCAGAGGGGCCTTGTGGGGTCGGAGCTCAGGCCTGGGAATTTCACAAAAGGCTGGTCTGGTTCTGCAGGTTTGGCTTTGAGGATCTGATCCTGGGCCTCCCCGTGTTATCTGCACTTCCTATGCCAACCTGGCCCAGGGTCAAGGTAGGCTAGGTCCTGGAGGAGCCGGGGAGCAGGTGCCCTGAGGACTTCGGCAGGAAGCCCGTCAGCAACCGCTCCTTACTGTCTCTGTGCGGAAAAACAGTGTTATTACTTGACGAAATGTTCTGGAAACTGCTCTGCGGTGGAAGGCCTTGCTGGTCGCCCCGGTGGTGGCAAGGCCAGATGGGGGCCCAGCGCAGGCTGGGGCAGCTGCGGGGACCCCCACTGCCAGGGGACACGGGTAGCCCGACCTGTGGCTTCGCGCATGTTCCTAAGATGTGGAACGCAGGCGGGGAAGGCCCTCCCTGAGGCGTCAAGGACTGTTCTTTCCCTCTCTTTTGTTGCTGTGCAATTTGTCTCGAGAGCGCGACCTTTTCTTTCTTTCTTTCTTAAAGATTTATTTTATTCATTTATTTTAGGGGGGTGGGGCAGAGGGAGAAAGCAGACTCCCCACTGAGCGCAGAGCCTGACGGGGCTCGATCTCACGACCCTGGGATCATGACCTAAGCTGAAACCGAGAGCCAGAAGCGTCACTGACTGAGCCATCCAGGCGCCCCTCTACCCTTTCCTTTTAGACCATACAGGCTTACAAGGGACCGGCCTCCAGTGCCTCCAGGTGTGACCGTGGGCCACTTCTGGGGCCTGGCGGGTGGGCTCATGGGTCAGGGGCTCCTGGGGCCATCAGATCTCCTATAACTCACTGCTTGTCCACACAGCCCCTTGCCCATCCCCTAAGGGCTCATTCCAGCAGCCCAGACCGTCTCTGCCTGAGCTGAAGGCAGAGGCTTTAACCCACTGAGCCACCCAGGTGCCCCTACACAATCCCATTTCTAACGATTTACCCCAGAGAAGTGAAAACACGTCCACACACAGACTGGTATTACGACCAGAGCCACTTTATCCATGATAACCCCACTGGGGAGACAATCCCGAAGTTCATCGAGGCTGGAGAAATTGTGCCGCGTCCATGCAATGGAATGCGACTCAGCAGTAGGAAGGAATGAGATACTAACTCACAATTCTGTGACTCCAACCCCAAAGCGTTAGAGGGGACCAGGGAAATAAGCCCTGCATAGAAAGTAGGGACTGGATGAGTCTGGGACAGGCAAAGGAGTGACAGCAAACAGATCAAAGATCACAGGGGCTGGGCGGGGGTTGGGGGGGAGGTTTAACCAAAGCAAGGGGGCACAAGGGCACTTTGTCGGTGGTGGAAATGTTCTGGATCTTGGTTATGGCGGGGGTTCCGTGGGTAAACACATTGGTCAAAAACGCATTGCACGAAACCCGGAAAAAGGAATCATTTTCTTCTGTGTAAATAAAGTACTTGAATAATGGGGTTTTTTTGTGTGTGTTTGTGTATTTTTTTTTTTTTAAAAAGCAGCTTAGCCCAGCTTGCCCGAGTGGGTGGCTCCGTTTGGCCTGGAAAGGGAAGCTGGAATGACAGGCATCCTGACCAACGCCTCCAGCACCAACGACTTAGGTGGCACAGAAGACCCATTGTGAGCGGACCCAAGTCTCTCTCTCCAGCCTGTTCCACACCTGGTCCTCAGCCCAGCCAGCACGAACTGGTTCCCGTTCCCTCTGGGAGCCCTGTACCTTGACACCTCCCTGTCTTTGACCTGCTCCTCTCCGTGCTTTCAATACCCCCCACGTTTTTGGTGGGGAGTTTCCATGCATCCTCGAGAGCGCCACTTGGGTGTCTCCTCCCCCGTGGCCTCGGGGCTAGCCTCACTGTATTATAACCTGTTACTCTTCAGTCCCCCCCAACACAGTCCGTACCGCCTTGAGGTCAGGCATGGTGCCCGATTTCCCTCTGCACCCCCCAAGGCAGCTAGCACCTTCCCTGAATGTCCATTATGCAACACGCCCCGCCTACGTAAGTCCGCCCAATACATTCCAACAACCTAGTACCACGGATGTGATTCCCCCCAACTTGCAAATGAGGAAATTGCGGCTCCAAGACTTCAGGTGATGATGCTGGAGACCTCAAAGGCAGGAGGCGGCACCAGTAGGACAGAGAGCGGAGCTCAGTCCCCGCCTTCCGTGAGCTCATAGAGGGGAGCAGCTCACAGAGTGGGAAACGTCCACCGAATGGAAACATGAGTGAATGAATGAAGGGGTTCGGGTGGCCATTCCCCCACTTTGCTGTCTGCAGCAGCACGAGCCCACAAGTAAAGCAGCAGCTTTACTAGTTGTTGTTGTTTTCAACGATTTTATTTATTTGAGCGGGGGGAGGGGTAGAGGGAGAAGCAGGCTCCCCACTGAGCAGGGAGCCCCACATGGGGCTCGATCCCAGGACCCTGAGATCACGATCTAAGCTGAAGGCAGATGCTTAACCCACTGAGCCACCTGGACGCCCCAGATTCACAGCTTTCTCGTTGGGCTTATAGCCACAGCTATGTTTTGTATTCTGCTATAAAAATCTTTTGATTTTATTAACAAAGTTTATGCCGTCGCTGCTTGCCTTTTGCCTTGTAACGGCTCTGGAGATGTGCCTAGAACGAGGCCCGGAATGCAGTCAATGTTCCTCCAGTATTTGTTGGAAGTTCTGTCCGTGCACTTTTATGAAGCTTGATTTTGAGAAACTCAACTTTCCTAGTCAGATTTTAAAAAAAAAAAATCTTTAATTTCCTATGTCTGTCTGCAACACGCGAGGAAATTGCTTGCAGATAATTTCACTTGACTTGAAAACAAAGCATAACCTTTGATTCGGGGCCAAGTGTGCCTGGTTTTCTCCTTTTTTCCAGTTTATTGGTAAGACAGATAGAACTGCGCTTACTCCATGGTACCACCCCGAGCAGGGCAGTTGGGAAACCAGTACCTATGCTCTGCTTTATGCTTTTATAAGAATTAAACCTATCATCAAAGTATGATGCAACCAAATTATTGCTACTTATAACAACATGGGGGAAATCTCATAAACAGAATACGAAGGGAAGAGAAAGGACACAGAAGAGTGTATACCCATCATAATACCGTGTACGTAAACTTCAAAAAGAGCGGGGGTGCCTGGCTGGACCGTGTGACTCTTGATCTCGGGGTTGTGAGTTCGAGCACAAGGTCGGGTGCAGAGATTACTTAAAAATAAAATCTTTTTTTTTTTTTAAAGATTTTATTTATTTATTTCACAGACAGACAGACCACAAGGAGGCAGAGAGGCAGGCAGAGAGAGAGGACGAAGCAGGCTCCCTGCGGAGCAGAAAGGCTGATACGAGGCTCGATCCACGGACTCTGAGATCATGACCTGAACCAAAGGCAGAGGCTTAACCCACTGAGCCACCCCGGCGCCCCAAAAATAGAATCTTAAAAAAAAAAGTTCAGAAAGAGACACAATGTATCTGTGGTTATGGAAATCAGGGCAGTGGTTATTATGGTAGGGGTTGTGGGGGGACTTCTGGGACACTGTCACTGTCCTATGTCTTGGTCTGAGTTCTGAGCACACGGGGTGCCCCCTGTTAAAAGTTCATAAAGCTATTGACTAGTCTGTGCTCTTGTCTGCTTGCCTGGGATATAGGAATAAAGAAGTTAATGGGACAAAGCCAAATTTCAGCCCCTTTTCTAGCATAAAGGAGGGGCTTTTCATCATTTGCCCTTTAGCTTCTGTAAGCCCGCAAAGAGTTACAATGAGATAAAATGTGGTTTGGGAGGGAGATGGGGGGAGGATGGGCCAACCGGGTGAAAGGGAGTGGGAGGTACAAGATTCCAGTTATAAAATAACTAAGTCCGCGGGGACGGAAGGCACAGCATAGGCAATATAATCAATGGTATTGTAATCGTGTCGTACGGGGACAGATGGGAGCCACGCTTGTGGGGGGCCCGGCATGACACACAGAGTCCCAGAGTCCCCGGGCTATGCTCTTTGAACTCTTAACACTGATGTAACAGTGTTTCATTTCAGTTAGTCAACATCTGGGACCTGTTTGTTCTTCTGCGGTAATCTATAAGATTACCTGTATCTATTTTTTTTTTTAAGATTTTATTTATTTATTTGGCAGACAGAGATCACAAGTAGGCAGAGAGGCAGGCAGAGAGAGAGAGGAGGAAGCCCGCTCCCCGCTGAGCAGAGAGCCCGATGCGGGGCTCGATCCCAGCACCCTGGGATCATGACCCGAGCCGAAGGCAGAGGCTTTAACTCACTGATCCACCCAGGCGCCCCTACCTGTATCTATTTTATGTTGTTATGACTTTTTCATTACATTGAGCATTAGTTTCAGGAGTAGAACACTGTGATTCTAGGGGCGCCTGGGTGGCTCTGTGAGTTAAAGCCTCTGCCTTCGGCTCAGGTCATGATCTCAGGGTCCTGGGATAGAGCCCCGCATCGGGCTCTCTGCTCAGCGGGGAGCCTGCTTCCTCCTCTCTCTCTCTGCCTGCCTCTCTGCCTACTTGTGATCTCTGTCTGTCAAATAAATAAAATCTTTAAAAAAAAAAAAGAACACAGTGATTCTACAACTCTGCACCCTGGTCTAGGTTCAACGGCAAGCCCAGTTCCCGCCTGTCTTCCAACAACACGATTACGGCACTGTCACCATACTCTCTACGCTGTACCTTTCAACCCTGGGACCTATCCCTTCCACTCCTGGAAGCCCGGACCTCACACCCCTCAGTCCCTTTTGTCCATCTCTCCACGCCCTCTGCCCTCTGCCCACCACCAGTTTGTTCTCTCTTTGTAACGGTCTGTTTCTGCCTTGATTTGTTTGTTCATCCATTTTCTTTTCTCAATTCCGCATATAAATCAAATCATAGAGTGTCTGTCTTTCTCTGACTTCTTTCACTTAGCTTAATGCCCTCTGGGCTCACGGATATGGTCACAAACAGCGAGATTTCATTCTTTCTTATGGCTGAGTGCTATTACTCGGAGCTATTTTTATTGATGGACTTCTTAGGATTTTGCGCAATGTGACTGTTTCAATTTGTTCTTATAAATTTGTTTAGAAAGCAAATACCTTTTGGGGGCGCCTGGGTGGCTCAGTTGGTTAAGCAGCTGCCTTCGGCTCAGGTCATGATCCCAGCGTCCTGGGATCGGGTCCCACATCGGGCTCCTTGCTCCGCGGGGAGCCTGCTTCTCCCTCTGACTCTGCCTTCCACTCTGTCTGCCTGTGCTCGCTCTCGCTTGCTCTCTCTCTCTGACAAATAAATTAATAAATCTTAAAAAAAAAAAAAAAAAAAGAAAGCAAATACCTTTTAAAAATGAGGGGCTCCTGGGTGACTCAGTGGGTTAAAGCCTCTGCCATCAGCTCGGGTCATGATCCCGGGGTCCTGGGATCGAGCCCCATGTCAGGCTCTCTGCTCGCCGGGGAGCCAGCTTCCTCCTCTCTCTCTGCCTGCCTCTCTGCCTACTTGTGATCTCCGTCTGTCAAATAAATAAATAAAATCTTAAAAAAAAAAATGAACACCTCCATGGTATGTGGAAACAAAAATGTTCCTACAGTTCATTTCTAAGTTAGCTGGTTACTGTTTTTTTTTTTTTTTAAAGATTTTATTTATTTATTTGACAGAGAGAAATCACAAGTAGATGGAGAGGCAGGCAGAGAGAGAGAGAGGGAAGCAGGCTCCCTGCTGAGCAGAGAGCCCGACGTGAGACTCGATCCCAGGACCCTGAGATCATGACCTGAGCCGAAGGCAGCGGCTTAACCCACTGAGCCACCCAGGCGCCCAGCTGGTTACTGTTTTGTTTGCTCAGTAAATGATGTTTAGCTGTTAAATGTGAGTACGTGAACACACCCAAGAATGCCACTTTGGTAAATAAGGCCATCTTCAGGAGCCTTGTCAGATCCCAGAAAATCCCAGATCCCAGGGAACCAGCCCATTCTGTACGCTAAAGGACTAGCCTCGTTCTGGTATCAGTAATGCTTATTGGTAAATGTTCTTCTCTTTTCTTTCTTTTTCCTTTCACTTTGAACTCTATTTTGTGATTGAAAATCAGGAGGGTTCTACCAAAATCCAAATTTTTGACTTCTCTTAATCCAGACACTCTGGTGACAAGGGACCTGTGTTTCTGATTGGGAACAAATGGCTGATTCATATTTTATCAGGCCTTGTCATGTGACAGGCACTTACCCTGGGCCAGGACTTCGGGTCTAGTAACGAAAAGAGATGAGATCTCTGCTCTCAAGAAATTAGAATCACGGGGCGCCTGGGTGGCTCAGTGGGTTAACTGTCTGCCTTTGGCTCAGGTCAGGATCCCAGGGTCCTGGGATCGAGCCCCACGTCGGGCTCCCTGTTCAGCCGGGAACCTGCTTCTCCCTCTCCCTCTGCCTGCTGCTCCCCCTTCTTGTGCTCTCTTTTAGATAAATATATAAAACTTTTTTTAAAATTCCAGAATCCTGATTTCTTTAAACAATTCTATGTATTTGTTTGTTTGAGAGAGAGACAGCAAGTAAGTGAGGGCAGGGTGGGGGGCAGAAGGAAGCAGAGAGAGAATCTCAAGCAAACTTGGAGTTGAGCACAGAGCTCAATGTGGAGCCTGCTCCCACTCCCATGAGATCAGTAACTGAGCTGAAACCAAGAGCCAGATGCTTATCCAGCTGTGTCACCTAGGCACCCCAACACTGATTTTTTAAAAGATTTTACTTATTTATGGGACCGAGATCACAAGAAGACAGAGAGGCAGGGAGAGAGAGAGAGCGGGAAGCAGGCTCCCTGCCAAGCAGAGAGCCTGATGTGGGGCTCGACCCCAGGACCCTGGAATCATGACCCGAGCCGAAGGCAGAGGCTTTAACCCACTGAGCCACCCAGGCGCCCCTCAAAGAACTATACTCTTCGGGGTTTTTTGTTTGGTTTTGTTTTTTTAAAGATTTTATTTATTTGACAGAGAGAGAGCACAAGTAGGCAGAGAGGCAGACAGAGAGAAGAGGAAACAGGTTCCCCACTGAGCAGAGAGCCCGATGCGGGGCTCGATCCCAGGACCCTGGGATCATGACCTGAGCTAAGGGCAGAGGCTTTAACCCACTGAGCCACCCAGGCGCCCCAAAGAACTATACTCTTAAAATGGGTGTATTCAGGGGTGCCTGGGTGGCTCAGTGGGTTAAAGCCTCTGCCTTTGGCTCGGGTCATGATCCCAGGTTCCTGGGATCGGGCTCCGCATCGGGCTCTCTGCTCAGCGGGGAACCTGTTTCCTCCTCTCTCTGCCTCCCTCTCTGCCTACTTGTGCTCTCTCTCTGTCAAATAAATAAATAAAATCTTTTTTTTTTTTTAAAGATTTTATTTATTTATTTGACAGACAGAGATCACAAGTAGGCAGAGAGGCAGGCAGAGAGAGAGAGAGAGAGGAGGAAGGAGGCTCCCCGCGGAGCAGAGAACCCGATGCGGGACTCGATCCCAGGACCCTGAGATCATGACCCGAGCCGAAGGCAGCGGCTTAACCCACTGAGCCACCCAGGCGCCCAAAATAAATAAAATCTTTAAAAAAAATGGGTGTATTTACGTTAATTTTACAAATCCATTTTGTTCTCATTACGCATACACACACAGGATAACCACCTGAAGTGGTCGATGTGTTAATGGATTTATTACAATAACCATTTCACCTTATCATGATAATTTGATGATTTCATAAAAACCATCAGGTTGTATGCCTTAACCTTACACAACGGTACATCAATTATATTTCAATAAAAATGGCAAGAACATAAAAAAATAAATTCTTATGATAAAAAGAAATCCATTCTGGTGTCACACAAAATGGTTGAGCGGGCAGCTCTGGGGGTCAGTGCCTCCTCCCCTGAAGCAAACATTGAGTTGAAAAGAATGACTGTAATCAACGATTTCAGAACTCTGGGGCCTGATCAAGCCCTTGTAACAACCAGAAGAGTGCTTGACGAGGGAGAGGCTGCTGTTTCATAACCAGTGTGCACAAAGAGGCCGCTATTGCCTGGTCCTCGGTCCCCACCATGACTGTGGGCAGAGCAGCCTGTGTTTCTGGAGAGGCTGGATGGGTGCCAGGGTGGGCAGTGGGGAATATCGTCCTTCAAAACTTCGGGGTTGTGCACTTTGGTTTGTCTGGTGGTTACCGGAGCGGACTAGTGTAGACAGGCACCTGCTTTTCCCTCTGGGGCTCCCTTGTGCTTGTGTTCCCTCTCTTGCTATCTCTCTGACATAAATAAACAAAGTCTTAAAAAAAAATTAATGTTAATCCATCTCAAACTCTTCAAAACGATTGAGGAGAAAGCACCTCCTTACTCACTCTATGAGACCAGCCTTGCCACGACAGCAAAGCCAGACAAAGACACTAAAAGAGAAGAAAACCATAGGGGCGCCTGGGTGGCTCAGTGGGTTAAGTGTCTGAGTCTTGATTTCAGCTGGGATCATGGCCTCGGGGTCATGAGACTGAGTAACAACAGTTTCTGTGCTGGGTGTGGAATCTGCTTAAGATTCTCTCTCCCTCTCCCTCTGCACCAGCCCACCCCCCGCCCCCCGAGCTCACTCGTGCTCTCTCTCTAAAAAAAGGAAAGAAAGTAGGAAGGAAGAGAGGGAGGAAAGAAGGAGAAAACTAGGTCAACATCCTTTGTGAATACAGATGCAAAAATCTTCAACAAAATACTAGCAAACTGAATTCGGCAGCACATTAAGGGGATTATGTGCTATAACCAAGTGGCGTTTCGCGCTGAAATATGAAAATCAATCAATGTAATACATTTCATTAACAGAAGGAAGGAGAAACAGCTACATGATCATCTCAATTGAGCAGAAAAATAATCTAACAAAATCTTTTTTTTTTTTTTAAGATTTTATTTATTTGACAGAGAAACAGACAGCGAGAGAGGGAACACAAGCGGGGGGAGTGGGAGAGGGAGAAGCTGGGAGCCCGACGCGGGACTCGATCCCAGGACCCTGGGATCTCGACCTGAGCAGAAGGCAGAGGCTTAATGACTGAGCCACCCAGGTGCCCCAAACTCACAAAATCTAACACTGCTTCATGGTAATGTCATAGTGAGCAGTGACAGACTGAAAGCATTTCCCCTAAGACTGGGAACAAAACAAGGATGTTGGGGCACCTGGCTGGCTCAGTCAGTGGATCATGTGACTCTTGATCTTGGGCTTGTGAGCTTGAGCCCATGTTGGGTGTAGAGAATACTTAAAGATTAGAAAAAAAAAAAACCCTTAAAAAATAAACAAAACAAGGATGTCTGCTTTCCCCCTTTAATTCCCCATGTATTTTCCACATAGAAGCCCTAGTCTGAGTAGTTAGGCAAGAAAAAAAAAGGCATCAAAGTTGAATAGGAAGAAATAAAATTATTCCCGTTCACAGACAGTATGATGTTATATGTAGGATGTCCTAAAGAACCAGGCAGAGGGAGAAGCAGGTTTCCTGCTGAGCAAGGAGCCCGATGGGGGAGTGGATCCCAGGACTCTGCTATCTTAACCTGGGCTGAAGGCACATGGTTGACTGACTGAGCCACCCAGGTGTTCCTAATCACTCATATTTCTATAAACTAAGTGATGAGCAAGTTGAAAAGGAAATGAAGAAAACAGGGGTGCCTGGGTAACTCAGTGGGTTGAGCATCTGCCTTGGGCTCAGGTTGTGATCTCAGGGTCCTGGGATCGAGTGGGGTGTCAGGCTCCCTGCTCAGCGGGGAGTCTGCTGGCCTCTCTCCCTCTGCCCCTCCCCCTGCTTATGCGCACTCTCTTTCTCTAATATGAATAAATAAAATATTTTCAAAAAAGGAAATTAAGAAAACAAGTCCATTTCCAAGAGCATGAAAAAGAATATAATACTTAGGAATACTTAGGAATAAATCAGCTTAACTAAGGAGACCAAAGTTTTACATACTGAAAGCTTCAAAACACTGCTGAAAGAAACCAAAGACCTAAACGAGTGGCAGGATAATTTACAATCGCGGAGTACAACAGTCACTATTGTGGGGCGCCTGGGTGGCTCAGTCATTAAACGTCTGCCTTTAGCTCAGGTCATGATCCCAGGGACCTGGGATCGAGCCCTGCATCGGGCTCCCTGCTTCTTCCTCTTCCAGTCCCCCTGCTTGTGTTCACTCTCTCACTGTGTCTTCCTCTGACAAATAAATAAATAAAATCTTAAAAAAAAAAAAAAAAGTTTGGTGGCGCCCCCAAAAGTTCAACATGAATTTACTGTATGACCCAGCAATTTCCCTTCTAGGACTATATCCCAAAGGAAAACGGGGATGCCTGGCTCAGAGAGGGGAGCCTGCTGCTCTCAGTCTCTGGGCTGCGTGAGTTCAAGCCCCACATGGGGTGTAGAGATGACTAAAAATCTTTAAAAAAAAAAAAAAGCCAAGAAAAAGCAGTCAAAAACAAAACTCAAACAGATACTCAAAAAGACAGTTCGTGGGCGCCTGGGTGGCTCAGTGGGTTAAGCCGCTGCCTTCGGCTCAGGTCATGATCTCAGGGTCTTGGGATCGAGTCCCGCATCGGGCTCTCTGCTCAGCAGGGAGCCTGCTTCCTCCTCTCTCTCTCTCTGCCTACTCGTGATCTCTGTCTGTCAAATAAATAAATAAAATCTTTAAAAAAAAAAAAAAAAGACAGTTCGTGAATGTTCCTAGTAGGATTATCCACAACAGACAAAAGGTGGACATGCCTCCCGTCGGATGAATGGACATGCAAAATAAATACATATAGAACGGAAAAGTGGCCATAAAAAGAAGTTTCTGTTGCATACGCTTCAACAAATAGCACTGAAAACTTGCTGGACGAAAGCAGCCAGTTACAAAAGGGCAAATACTGTGCCATCCTCTTTTTAGGAGGTATCGAGAAAAGGCAGAAAGTACAAGAGAAGTTATGGGGCCCCGGATGGAGAAGAAAATGGGGAGTTACCGCCTGATGGTAGAATTTGGGTTTGGGTCCTGCCGAAGTCCTGGAATCCGCTCACGGTGACGGCTGCAGCACACTGTGGAGGTCCTTGATGTCACGGACGGTCCCCCTAGAAATGGTTCCAACAGGGAGTTTCATGTTATATATATTGACAACCGAACCAAAATGCACACCAAGGTGAGCATTTCTTCCGAACTAGCTGGATGGTCAAGACCGTGGAAAGGGGAACCTTTCCAACGTTGTGGGTCGATGACGCTGTCTGGGGCGCGGGACCTGGGCGAGCACCGGGGACGCGAACTTGCGAAGTGCTGAGCAAGAGCGGGGGCCTGCGCTAGGACACCAGAGCAGGGGGCTCCTGGGCACAGTTTCTAAGGACGGACGGGCGTGTCCCGAGCTGTCTCTGTCCTCCTGCAAACTGTCCTCCTGCAAACTGTATGGCCACGGAAAGCCCTAACCCGCCCTGGGACTGCTCTGCTTTGGCTGGCGGCGCACCCCCCCCCCCCCCGAGGATGCAGCTGCTTTGCGGGGGCGGGGTGGGAGGGACAACTCCCACCTCCCACCCCCACGCAGGTGCCCTACAAGCTCTCCTGCGGCCACGTGCTGCTGGCATTTCCAAGAACGCCCAGGACAGGCCTGCTCCCAGGCTCGGAGGGGGCCCCGTGGCCCGCGATGGGAGCCTGCCGGGAGGGCAGAATCCAGGTGCCCGCGGGGCAGGACTTCCGCCCCGCCTGGACGACCTTGCCCCCACCCCCACCTCCCCGGGGGGCTGCAGGGGAAGTGATGAGCCCGCAGGTCCTGCGGGAGGGATGTCCCGCGGCCCACCCAGCGGGCAGGCGGGCAGAGCCGGGAAATGGGACTGGGATCCGCACCCGGAGGGCGGGACTGCCTTGCAGGCAGGGTGCAATGGAGAGCCCGGACCGCTGAAGCTCAGGTGGAAATGCAGAAACCTTGCTTGGGGAGAACGTGTGAAGGTGTCTGTGTACATATGCACGCCTGTGTCTGCACGTCCACGTGCATTTATCTGTGTCTGTATACATCGGTGGTGTGGGGAGGCTCTTCTCACCACTGATTTTTTTTTTAACACAGAACACATAAGGCAGAAAATGGATACATTCCACTGTATCAACCATAAAACTTAAGCACAACAACGCATCATTAAAAAAAAAAAAAAAGTCAGGGTCTCATGACAAGCTGAGAAACTATTGTAACACACCTAGAGAGAGAAACGCCAATTTCTTTCATTGTATATAGTACTGGCACAGGAGAGTAAGATGGGGGGCGGGGTAGCAAAGGGCTTAATGGAGAAAATGCAAGCAGGAATGTCCTTTGCAGAAACATGCAGGAGAATGGCAAATAAAAAGATGAAACGACACCCAACTTGGTTCAAAATCAAGGTGCACAGCAGCACTGGGGGTGGGGTGGGAAGGAATGCTCCTTTTCCCTGGAATTGGGCAGGTGTGGAGGAAGCGGACGTTTGCACACCCTGTCCCGTCCAGTGGCCCAATCTTTCTGAAGCGCGAACTGGCAGTGTGTATTGACCTTTTAGGTCACAGGTCCTTTGATGGGATCATTTTGCTGTTAGGCATTAGAAGGCTAATCCTCCGGTTATTTTATTTTTAAGAATTCCATCCACCTTTATTATTCATTGCAAATGCGACCTCCTCCGTGTAAAATTTCCTGTCTCCGTCTCTAACCTTCTCGTATGATCTCATGGTGGCATCAACCTGACTATACCTTGTATTTGATTCACTTATCCGATCTGCCTGGATGAGCTGCCAGGAGCCTACAGATAGGAAACAGTAAAGAAGTCAGGCTTGGATACAGTCCGATTTAGATCTGAGTCTGGATTTTGCCATCTGTGTATCCTTGGCTAAGTACCTTAACCTTTCTGAGCCTTTTTAGCAAATGGGGTGGTTTTTTTTTTTTTTTTTTTTAATGTTTTTAAATTCTGTGGGTGGGTTTGTTTATTTTGTTTGTTTGTTTGTTTTTAAGATTTATATATTTGAAAGAGAATGAGAGAGAGAAAATGAGAGTGGGGAAGGTCAGAGGGAGAAGCAGGCTCCTGGCTGGGAGCCCAAGGCCGGACTGGATCTCAGGACAAAGGCTCCCACCCAGGAGCTCCACCCGCGGAGCCACCCAGGCTTCCTAAATGGGGAGGTTTTAAGCACCTACCACAGTGGGGGTTTTGTCTGCACGCCATGAGATATTTAAGAGTGGAGCACCGGGTAGGGCTTCAAAGAAAGGAAGTCTCGGTCTTAGCTAGACCTCGGGGACAGGCTCACAAGCTTTCCGGAATTTCATACATTCTCAGATTCTTTCCAGTTCTTTACGTGTCCCTCACTCAGGGCCAATCTGAATTCATTTGGGATGGGAACACACAGTTTGCAGGAGTAAATCATGACCCCAGGTACAACCCAGGGCCTGGCCAGGCTGCTCCCCCGGTGCAGGGGGAAGTAAGAGGATGACTGAACACCTTCCCACAGTTGGGAAGACAAAAAGTACTTGATACACCCATGCCATGGTGGCAAATTTCATCTCTGAGCCGTTTCCTTATCACTGGCTTTTTTTCCCCTCTCTGATCTGTTGTTCAAAAATTCACTTTATTCTTGGTTGAAAATTTCTCCAAGAGCATCTCTACTTTAATTATCATTATAAACACGAGGTCATGAAAGGGAGATTAAAAAAGGGTGGTTAGAGAGTCACCAGAGAACGAGAGAAGGCTTGTGAAAGGCACAGATTAAAAACTCAAGAATCTGGACCACTGACGTTAAACTGACACTGGAAACATCTAGAGAAAAAGGAAGGGATGGGGAGATTTGTTTTCAGCATGTAAACGAGACTTTCCTTCTCTTGGTGTTATGAAAGTCAGGCTTCCGTTACGCATTTTGTTTGGAAATAGCTTTCCTTGAGACAACTGTACGCTCAGGTTTCTGAGTCCTCTATAATATGTTTGACAGAGATATATATTCTGGAAGGACATGCTACTTATATTACTCATTTTTTTATTATTTCTACCATTTGATCAGTCAGGCCCACATTAATCCGGTGGTTAGAGTCAGTCTTGTAAGTGTAGTTTCTCAGATATTAGAATATAAAGCATTTTTTTAAAAAAGATTTTATTTATTGGGGCGCCTGGGTGGCTCACTGGGTTAAAGCCTCTGCCTTCAGCTCAGGTCATGATCCCGGGTTCCTGCGACTGAGCCCTGAATCCAGCTCTCTGCTCAGCAGGGAGCCCACTTGTGATCTCTGCCTGTCAAATAAATAAAATCTTAAAAAAAAAAAAAGATTTTATTTATTTATTTGACAGACAGAGATCACAAGTAGGCAGAGAGGTAGGCAGAGAGAGAGAGGGAGAAGCAGGCTTCCTGCTGAGCAGAGAGCCCGATGCAGGGCTCCATCCCAGGACCCCAGGATCATGACCTGATCCAAAGGCAGAGTCTTTAACCCACTGAACCACCTGGGGGGCCCCAAATATAAAGCATTTTAAAAATGAGCAATAGAGGGTCGCCTGGGTGGCTCAGTTGTTGTTTGGCTCAGGTCCTGATCCCAGGGTCCTGGGAAGGAGCCTCACATCGGGCTCCCTGCTCAGTGGGAGGCCTGCTTCTCCCTCTCTCTCCCCCCTTACTTGTGTTCCCTCTCTCGCTATCAAATAAATTGATAAAATATTTTTTTTAAGATTTTATCTATTTATTTGACAGAAAGAGATCACAAGTAGGCAGAGAGGCAGGCAGAGAGAGAGGGGGAAGCAGGCTCCCCGCTGAACAGAGAGCCCGATGTGGGGCTCTATCCCAAGACCCCTCAATCATGACCTGAGCTGAAGGCAGAGGCTTAACCCACTGAGCCACCCAGGTGCCCCTAAATTGATAAAATCTTTTTTTTTAAATGAGCAATAGATTTCTTCAGTCAGAAAAGAAACATGCACATGTTGTTCACATTTAAAAATAATGTTTGGAAGGCTAAATTATACCATGTAATATTTATAGAACACTTAACTTAGAATTTCTAAAGTATTTTCGTTTACATATCATCTGATTCCCCCAAATCCCAGAGGGAGGCAGAGAAAATATTATAGAGATTTTACTTGTTAAAAATTAAGTTACATGATTACATCCATCTGAACATAATGCTAAACAGAAAACCATATTCCTCTAAATCCTGTTAACCAGCCCCCTCCAAGAAACCCTGTTTGTTTCAACGCGTTTTTCGTGAACATTAGGTGTACTGCATAGGGCAGATGCTAGCCTGAAAGGCACAGCAAGAGCTGGCAGGTCGGTTTATATCACATCTACATTATTAATTATTATGAATAAATTATAACTGGGATTTAGGCCCTCCCCCCACTTTTGGAAGCTTCTGGAAAAGGTCACTGATCCAACCTTCTAAATGTTCAAATTATCCAAATGGAAAACTGTGCAAAAACAGTGTTTTATAATCGGTTAAAAAGGCATCCTTGTAATAACAAAGGATTTATCCGCTAGAGCGCAGATACCCATCCAAAAGCTAACAATGTCACTGTGGCCCAACCCCCGTGATCTGGACTAACTTGGACAGATCCTAACAGTGAGCGCTGCCGTGAGAGCACAAACTGCTGCCTTACAAATGATAAGTATTTTATGGCTCATTCTCTCGAAAGACAGAAAACCAAGACTGGACCCAGAAGATACTGGGCTTCTATCAAGTGCCATTATGGGGGAAGAAAAAAAAAAAAAGCAAAGACCTCTGTTTAGTTTCCATCAAAAGCCTGGATGTGCTCCTGAAACTAATGTAAACTGTGTGTCAAGCATGGTTCAGTAGAGCAGGGGACTTCTGATCTCACAACTGGAAGTTCAGTCCCCACATTGGGTGTAGAGAGTACTTAAAAATGAAGATCAAAAAAAAGGAAGACCGGATGCCTCGTGAAAATCAGTATGTCAAGGGCATCTCAACTTTTGCTCAGAATCATGGTTTGGGGCAATTTTAATATACATGACAGAGTCACAGACAGATTAAATTATTCAGTGCGGATTCAAAAGAGCATCTTTAAAAAAGAGCACTAAATGATCTCTCAACAATAGTAACCTTGACCAAGTGATGGGAGCAGGATTTTGTCTGTCGGCATGGGGACTCAGGGTTTCCTGACCAGGGTGGGTCCATGCTAAATGGTCCTATGATAGGGGAGAAGGCAGAGTCCTGATAGCAAATATTAAAAATCTCAGGAGAACCTGATTAACTTTCAAGACTGTTGAAGACATTCCAATATTACCACCTCACTTGGTATTTAAAGCAATCTACAGGGGTGCCTGGGTGGCTCAGTGGGTTAAAGCCTCTGCCTTTGGCTCAGGTCATGATCTCAGGGTCCATGTTGGGCTCCCTGCTGGATGGGGAGCCTGCTTCCCCCTCTCTCTCTGCCTGCCTCTCCGCCTACTTGTGATCTCTGTCAAATAAATAAATAAAATCTTGACAAACAAAACATTATAAAGAGAAATATTTGGGGGCGCCTGGATGGCACAGTTGGTTCAGCATCTGACTCTTGGTTTTGGCTCGTCACGATTTCAGGGTACTGGGATCAAGCCCCACATTGGGCTCTGTGCTCAGCTAGAGTCTGCTTGATACTTCTTCTCCCTCTCCTTCTGCCCCTCCTGCTTGTGCTCTCTCTCTCTCTCTCTCAAACAAATAAATAAAAAGAAATATTTGAAATAATTCAAAATAAATTAACATGCAAGATTCTGCCACCTGTTGGCCTCCGTGCACTTGGGTCTTAAGTGAGCAGGATCCAAGAGCTGCAAATCAGTCTTCCCATAGGCCTCTTGTTAGAACGTGATTCTGACCACGGCAAGCTGTGCGCAATGTAACAAAGGATTCCACCCCTAAACACCAATCATTTGTCGCCCACCCCCCCCAAATAGCAATTTGATCCTACGCTGGAAAAACAACTCTGCCCTGCTGAGACGGTATTCAAAGTGGCTCATCTGTACAGTCACAATGAACACAGCACCTATCAGTGAGGTGAGGCACCGGTCCCTTGGCCAAAAACAGTATGTAAGTTACCACCAGTAACTGACAAGGCAGTGAGCCAGGGCTTAAGAGACATAAAAGCGTATTTGTGACTCTAAGACATGAATGTGAGGGGTACAGTCCCCAACAGCAGTAGGCAGAAGAAATGAGTGGGAACCACACACCATTGCATACACCGGTCATTGTCTCGAAAGGGCCAATTCAAAGCCAGCTGAGGCTTGAGGAACTGCTTTGGGACTTCATGGTTTTAGGAATTGCTTCAACCCCAAAGAACTTGGGAGTGTTTCATGAAGCAGCAGCAACGTTCCTCACTGGAGCGTGAAACTCATAGACGCCGGGGGCAAACACGCTTTTAATGATGACAAGTGTAATCTGGACTACATGAACTTCTGCCTCTCCGGCTCACTTTCTGACACTCTCCAGATGCGACTCCATGACACCAGGACACCCAGTGCGTCCTTCCTCCGCTGTCCTGGATCTTCCAGGGCAAACACCCTCACCGACGCCCAGAGCAGCTGAGTGTCGGCCCCGGCAAGGCCGGCTGCCCCTCTCGGCTCCAAGGCGGCCTTCCCCAAAGTTACCTGGGTTCCTTCAACATCCGTCGGTTGTACGTGCTCCTGGGAACACGCACTTTTAATTCAATATTCCAAGACGTTAACGAAATGCGACTGCATTTCCCAAGAAAACTGTTGTTGGGAAAACGCAGGGAACGCCTCGGAGGGAGCCTCGACAAAGGAGAGTCCACGATCGCAGGAGGCGGGGACGAAAATGCCTGGAAAAAGGTTGTAGGGGAAACCGTGAACATGTGGGGACCGTCTGCCATCAGACTGCTCCCGCAGGGATCTGTATAAAGTCTCTATCTAATTAAAAAAAAAAAAAAAAAACCCAAAAAACCCAAAAAACCCAAAAACCCGGCCTGGAAACTCGAGAGGCGGCTGTCTGGGTGCGGTCCATGCGGGAAAGATGGGGCGCGCCGCTCGGTGAACGAGGACTCCGAGGGCAGCTCTTGGACCTACATCAAAAAAGACTGGCTGCCCGGAAAGTTTTCTTTCCAGCGACAAAGGCTGGAAAAAGCGCCGTGGTCGCCACCTACCGAGGAGGAGGGGGTGGGGGTGGGGGCGGGGGTGGAGATGGGGGCGGGGGGGGCGGCCGGCGTGGGGGTCCCCCCCCCCCCGCCGGGGACAGGAATCGCGACATCGTTCGGTCTCGTGCTTTTGCAGAACCCCCTAACGACCTCCGGGCTCGAGTTCTGTAAAACTTCTGAGTTCCACGGAGGGGACGAGAGCCGGGTCTCGTCCTTCTCGACATTCTCGAAGGCTCCCCAAGTTGAAAGGATAATTGGGGGGTGGGGGGCGGGATGTTCTGTCGCATCTCGGCGCGGTTGACCGGACAAAACGAGCGGCTGCGGGGCAGGTTTTCCGCGCCCGCTCCGTGGCTTCCCCGCCACTTTGCTTCTCCGCGTCCAGCGGGGGCGCGGGAGGAGAGCCTGGGGCGGGGGCGGGGCGGGGGGGGCGCGGGTCAAGAAAGGCAGGAGCGTCCCCTCCCGTCGCCCCGTCCCAAGTTGGGGCAACAGTCTCCTCCGGCCGCTTTGGGGGGCAAGCTTTCAAAACTAACAGAGGAGTTCTTTGTGTCCCCGAGGGGGGTGCGGGGCGGAGGAGGTCCCTTGGCGGAGCACCGAGAGGGGCAGGCCGGACTGGGGACGCCCCGGCCCTCGCCGCGTTCCGGCCTCGCCATCGGCGGGGAATCTCGGGTGCAACCGTGAGTGCGAGCCCTGGACGGTGGCTGAGGCCGGCGGCAGCGCCGCGCTGAGCAAGCGGGGGCCGCCTGCCCCGGCCTAGAGAGGCGCCCCGCGCCCCGGCTCCCCTCCCCCACCCGGGCGGCCGCGCAGGCCCCAGGTGCAGCCATGTTCTTGCTCCCACCACCCGCGCCTCCATTGACAGTCCTTGCCGGAGAGGGCCGGGCGCTGCGCTCGCCGCGTCCCCGGGTTCGGGGCTCGCCCGCGCGAGGCTTCCTGGGAGTCGTAGTCCGCCGCCCCCGCCGCCGCGTTGGTGGGGACGGACCCGAAACTACAACTCCCGCTGGGCGGCGCTGCGGGTGCGCAGGCGCAGCGCGCCTTCGAGGAACAAAAAAAAAAAAAAAAAAAAAAGAGGAGGAGGAGGAGGAGGGTGAGAGAGAAGCTCGGAGAGCAGAGAAAAGGGGCCACCGATCGCCCCCCCGCTTCCCCGCACGCGCTCTCTGGCTGAGGCCGCCCGCCTGCCGCGGTTACCCCGGCCTCTCCCTCGGTCCCCTGTGAGCGGATCTCGGCGCTGAGCGAGGCCCTGCCGGGGCGGCCATGCGGCGGTGACAGGAGCTCGGCCGAGACGCCCGGGCCCCTCGCCCTCTCACCTCCTGCCCGCTCGCCCGCTCGCCGCAGCCCGAAGCTGCCCCGCCGCGGCCGCAGCTCGCGCGCGGCCCACACTCGCTTCCCTTCGGCTCCCCCAGCCCCGGCGCTGCCTGGAGGCGGCCGCACTCGGGTGAGTCCCTGTCGCCTCAGCCCCCGGCCCCCGCCCCGGTTGCCATCACGAGCGGGGCCTTTATTTGAGACGCGCCCCCTCCGGGGCCTGCCCCCGACGGGGGTGGGGGGTCGTCGGCGGCCGCGGTGGGGTGGCCGGCACCCCCCCCCCGCTCCCCCCCGCACACCCCGGACCGCCGCGTGGGGGGTGGGGCAGGAGCAGCCGCGGTCGCGGGGGACGGCGGTTGCACGCGCGCGCCTGGGTGCGCGTGGGGGAGGGGCGCGCGCGCCGGCGCCGCGTGGGGGGGGCTCACGCGTGAGGCCCGCGCGCGAGCGAGCCTGCGGGCTGCGCATGCCCGGCCGCTGATTGGCCGGCTCGGGCGGTGCGGGTGCGCGCGCGGTGCCAGGCCCGAGCCGTGGGGTCGCGCTCGGCCTGGTGTCTCCGGGGCTCGTGCGCCCGGGCGGCAGACGCGCGCGATTGGCCGGCGGGCGGCCGGGGCGGCGCCGCGGCGCTGCCTGGTAACTGCGGCCGGCGGGCAGGCGGGCCGGGCCGCGCCGCCCCTCCCCGCCCCCGCTCCTCCCCGCGCCCGCTCCTCCCCGCCCCTGCCCGCGCCCAGGTGGAGCCCGGAGTGGGGCTTTGTCCCGGGCCCGGCCGGCGCGCCGTCCCCGCGGGGCCTGTGCTTCGGGGGGAAATGGACACAATGACCGGAAGGAAAGCCTCGGGCTTCAGGCCCTGGCCAGAAGCCGCGCGGACTGCGCCGGCCCCGCGGCGGGCTGCGGGGAGGGACGAACCTGCCCCGTCCTTCGTGCAAGTGGCGCCCTTCAGGGAAGCGAGTTGTGCGTTCTTTGTCGTGCGGCTCAGGACGCTCCGGGGTCCCGTGCGGCCGCAGCCGTCGCCCGCCGCCGCGGATGCGGGGCTCCGAGCGGACGCCTCCCTGCGCCGCCTTCGGCCGCGCCGCAGACAATGGCCGCACCGGCCCGAGGGCGGAAGAGCCGCGTTGGGGCGCTCGGGAATCCGAAGGGGAAGTTGGTTTGCAAACGAGGGTGCCTCGGGGGACCCCGCGGAGGCCGCCTTCCCGCGAGGCTGAGGCCTAGGACCGGGAATGACATTTTATGCGCTACTACGTCTGCATATTTTTTTGTCAGTTCTTTTCCTTTTTTTTTTTTTTTTTTTAAAGATTTTATTTCTTTGACATAGAGATCATAGGCAGGCAGAGAAAGAAAGGGGAGAAGCAGGCTCTGCGCTGGGCAGAGAGCCCGGAGCAGGGCTCGATCCCAGGACCCTGAGACCATGATCTGAGCCGAAGGCAGAGGCTCAACCCATTGAGCCACCCAGGCGCCCCCAAATCTTTTTTTTTTTTTTTTTTTTTTTTAATATTTCGCTTATTTACTTGACATGAGAGATCACAAGTAGGCAGAGAGGCAGGCAGAGGGAGAGGGGGGATGCAGGCTCCCTGCTCAGCGGTGGAGAGGCTGATGTCAGACTTGATCCCAGGACCCTGAGATCACGACCTAAGCCACCCAGGCGCCCCCGTTTTGTCCATTCTTCAGCTCCAGAGTGGTACCGCCTGACGCGGAATCCCCTTTTGCCTCCTTTGGACTTTGGCTCACACCTTTCGTCCGGAAGGACTTTTTCTGCAGACTTTGGGACTCTGTTCTTGCTCGCAGGCAGTCACTGAAAGCTGTCCCTTGCATTGTTGGGTCAGAATTGGTTTCTTCGTGAGGTGTCCCGGTCAGCTTGTGTGCCCCTTCTAGGAGGGTATCTTCAGTTCCCCTGTGAGTGTGTTTGGTTCTGCGCCCGTGCACTCGTGTCTGCCTAGGTGGTCAGTGGGTAGGAGGGTAGGGATTAAGCCTTTTCTACCTTTGTCTCTCCTCTCAGTGTACAGACGGTCACAGGGCCTTGCATAGGGGAGTAACAGCAGCAACAGGTGCCCGGCATCCCTCCTGAGCGCTTAACGTTTATTTTCTTATTTAATCTTCAAAACAACCCCGTGATTCCCTTGTGTCCATGAGGAACAAGTCTAGAGAAGCTGAGTAATTTACTTCTGATTACTCAGCAAGTCAGCCTTACCCCAGGATTTGATCCTAGCGGTCTGACTCTCAACCCCTAAGCCCGTGAGCACCAGCAACCCCTGGAGGGCTTGTTAAAACACAAGTGCGGAGCCCCACCCCAGACGTTGGGATTCTGCAGGTCTGGGGTGGCACCCTGTCATTTGCATTTCTAACTAGTTCACAGGCGGTGTTGCCTGGTTCACTGCACTGGTGGCGCTTTGAGAGCTGTTCACTACGGTGCAAAATTCAGTTATGAGTGTAGGAAATTTACTCTTTTAAAAGATTTTCTTTTTTTTTTTTAAAGATATTTATTTATTTGACAGAGATCACAAATAGGCTGGGGGCGGGGAGCACGCTCCCCGCTGAGCAGAGAGCCCGATGCGGGGCTCGATCCCAGGACCCTGGGATCATGACCTGAGCTGAAGTTAGAGGCTTAACCCACTGAGCCACCCGGGCGCCCCTACTCTAGATTTTCATCTCAGGTTTTAAAAGGAGGCATGGATTTAAAAGTACAGGACAAAATTAGAAACCTAAATAATCTTGGCTTTTTTTTCCTACTCTGAATCATTTTGTAATGTATTTACAGCACTGGCATTTATTACCTCCTCCCAGAGGTGGCTGAAGCATCCCTTCACACCACTGAGTGTAATCGGGAAATCTGAAAGGCCTGATAGGGCCTGATCTTGATACTGAGATTTGGGAGGCGCTGATCTCCTGCAGCCCTGAGTCTCCCCACCCACTCCTCCTCACAAGCCCCAGGCACTTCCAGTGGTTTGGTTTATTTACTTATTTATTTTAATGTAGGTTGTATGCCCTACGGGGGCTTGAACCCTGGGCCCTGAGATCTGGAGTGGCGCTTTGCACACTGACTGAGCAGCCAGGCACCCCCATTTCGTTTACTTTTAAGAATGACTACAAAGACGGTCATTAAATTTGTAGGTTCTGAGGTTCTTTTTCTTAGGGCACAAGTCTTGAGAAAGAGTTTTGAGTTCATTGTAATGGATTTGCTTCTGGAGAAAGTGACTCAATTTAGGTAGGAGGAATGTTCTGTCATTTTTGACGGCGCGTAGATGGCTTGTGTGTTCCAAACCAAAGCCTGGAGGAGAAGCGCCCTTTCTCCAGGTTGTTATTAAAGGAGCCGTAAATAAGACACTGAGAAATTACTAAACACTTAACCTTTTCCCTTTATTAGTGTTGGCTAGCTTCTGCATTGCATTCTACCTGACTCGGTTCTGCCGTGGTTTCTTCATTGAAAACATGCATTTTAAAATATTGCAGTTCTCTTGGTAACTGTTGTGGTATAACTCACATGAAATTGTTTTGACCGATGGCTTAAACAGATGCCGATCAAGTGATTTTTATGTATGTCTAAGCGAAAAAAAATTTCTGAAGAGTTGAGAATACTCTGAGGACAGTATTTCTGCTAGAAATACTGTTTTAGAAATACATTAGAGGCAATTTACCTCAAGAGTAATTCCCAGAAGTTTTATCAGTAGCAATCTACTGATGATCATTGGATCATTTTTTTCAAAAGTTGTATACATTCATTGGGTGAAGCTTATTCATTGTTACTAACTGAAAGAAAGTTGGAAATGAAATCAGTTGGTTGGTTATAATTGTGAAGTTGAGATTTCTTGTAATCAAGGTGGTTTTTTTTTTTTTAAGATTTTTTTTTTTAAAGATTTTATTTATTTATTTGACAGAGAGAAATCACAAGTAGATGGAGAGGCAGGCAGAGAGAGAGAGAGAAGCAGGCACCCTGCTGAGCAGAGAGCCCGATGCAGGACTCGATCCCAGGACCCTGAGATCATGACCTGAGCCGAAGGCAGCGGCTTAACCCACTGAGCCACCCATGCGCCCCTTTTTTTAAGATTTTATTATGACAGCGAGAGGGGGAACACAAGCAGGAGGAGCTGGAGAAGGAGAAGCAGGGACCCCGATATGGGGCTCAATGCCCAGGACCCTGGAATCCTGACCTGAGCTGAAGGCAGATGCTTAATGACTGAGCCACCCAGGCGCCCCTCAAGGCAGTTTATTATTATTATTATTTTGAGATTTTACTTATTTATTTAACAGAGAGATCACAAGTAGGCAGAGAGAGACGTAGAAGCAGGCTCCCCGCTGAGCAGAGAGCCCGATGCGGGGCTCCATCCCAGGACCCCCGGATCATGACCTGAGCCGAAGGCAGAGGCTTTAACCCACGGAGCCACCCAGGTGCCCTTCAAGGCGGTCTAAGTGGCAACATCGCAGCCTGCACAATACTCGGTTGGCCAGAGTGTAGCCTGAGGTGACTTGTCTAGGGAATAAAGTTGAGAATTAATATTTAAAGGCTGTAAGTACAGTGGGAAAATGATGTGGATAAAATCACAAGTACTGATGGCAGCGTCTTGACATTCATTTTCCTTTTTTTTTTTTTTTGTCCTTTACCATTCTCTCTTGTCTGTGCTTTGCTGGAACTCTGCCAGGGCAGTTTTCCTGTGTTTGTTTTCTTTCTTTCTCTTTGTTTCTGCAGTCCTTGTCTTTCTACCCTGGCTTGTTTGTGTTTTCTTTCTGGCACTTAACTCTTCTGCTTTTTTCACTTTGGCGGAGTGGGAACACAAGAGAAAGTTCGAAAGAGCCAGGGATTTTTAGTTGATGGGAGAATTGACTCATTGTTCCTTGGTTGTAGCTTGACTGAAAACCGTAGAGGGCTTTTGGGGCGCCGGGTGGCTCAGTTCATTGAGGGTCTGACTCTTGGTTTCTGCTCAGGTAGTGATCTCAGGGCTCAGGGTTATGAGATCGAGCCCCGCGTGGGGCTCAGGATGGAGTCTGCGGAAGGTTTCTCTCTGCTTCTCCCTCTCTCTCTCAGGAGAGAGAGGTCCTGCTCTCTCTCTAATAAATAAAATCTTAAAAAAAAAAACAAACTAAAAACTACAGAGGATTTTTAAAGAATTAGTTTATTTAAAATGTAACTTAAGAGGCAAAATGTGGTTTATGATCGTGGGAGAAGACTGTGACCTAGACACGGGTTCTGATCCTGCCTGGTGCACCTCCTGGTCGTTAACCTTGAGCAGTTCTCTACACTGTTTTGTGCCTCATTTTCCCTGTTTAAAAAAACAGGGATGGTGATGAGAGAACCCTGTTTCTCTTGCAGGTTGTTGTGAGGATTGAGTGAAAGACAGTGCTTGGGATGGTATGTGGCCGACAGAAAGTATTCAGTAAAATTAGCCATAAAAGCACTGTGTTGAATACTTCTGAGAAACTGAATTTTCTAAGGAAATAAACATTGTCCCAGTAATACTGACTACAGGGTTCATCTCCCCACACTGAAGAATATAAGCTCTGGAAAGGCAGGGACTTCTTGGGATTCTTTTCCTTGTAACTGTTGAATTGTTTTGTATTTGTAGAAGGGCTAAAGGAAATAACGAGTTTCTTTTTTCCCCTAAAAGTTCGTGTATGTGATTATTTTATAGTATAATTCTACAGAGTAGTGAAGAGTTTGGTTTTATTTGGGGTATCTGCTTCAGACGAGCTGAGAACTTATAAATTTGTGTTATGGAGATGAAACATGTCTACCTTGTGAATAGTGAATTTATTATTGAAAAATAGCCTTCTGGACCTGTTTACTCAGTGCATAAATTCACTGCGCCTACTTTGTCTTCAGCCCTCACCAGTTCTAGAGGTAGCGACCTCTTTCCCTACTGGTGATGTTGGCATATTTGAGATAGAACGTAGTAAAGGAGTTGAAAGTAGTCGTCATTTTCCAGGGTAATTAAAGAAGGAAAGGAAGGCGTAGCTATCTTACTTGTGGCCCGGCAGCAAACACTTCAGTTACATTATGTCATCGGTCATGTGACAGAGAAGGATGACAGCGTGTGTTATACCCACTTTATAAGTGAGCAGATAGAGATTGAGCCTCGTTCTGGACTGAGTTTGAAAACTGGCTGAACAGTTACCGGGAAACCCGTTGGCTTCACGTCTTCCTCCTGTTCCTTCTCTTCCTTTGTGCCACTTGGAAGTGTATTTAAGCTTTTCTTTTTTTTAAGCATTTTTTTGCTCAGTGACATTAATTACATTCAGAATGTTGTACAGTTCATCACCACTGTTTCTAAACTCTTTTTGTTTTTTCCCACCCCAAATAGACACTCTGTACCCATTAAGCAATAACTTACCATTTCTCTTCTCCCCCAGCCTCTGGTAACCTCTCATACACTTTCTGTCTCTATGAATTTGCCTATTTTATTCTTTATTACTTACTTACTTGATTTATCCATTTATTTTGTTTTTTTAAGATCTTTTTATTTATTTGACAGACAGAGATCACAAGTAGGCAGAGAGCCAGGCAGAGAGGGGAAAGCAGGCTCCCCGCGATGTGGGGCTTCATCCTAGGACCCTGGGATCATGACCTGAGCCGAAGGCAGAGGCCCAACCCACTGAGCCACCCAGGCGCCCCTATTCATTTAGTTTTAAGTAGGCTGTGTGTCTAACATGGGCTTGAACTCACAACCCTGAGTTAAGAGTAACACGTTCCTTTTTTCCCCCAAGATTTTATTTATTTATTTGACAGAGATACAAGTAGGCAGAGAGGCAGGCAGGAAGAGAGAGGAGGAAACAGGCTCTCCGTGGAGCAGAGAGCCCGATGTGGGGCTCGATCCCAGGAGCCTGGGATCATGACCTGAGCCGAAGGCAGAGGCTTCACCCAGGCACCCTGAAATCTAATTTTTTTAAATGGTTAATTTACTGAATGCTTGTGTGAAACACCAGCAGGTACTTAACTTACAGTCTGATAACTTTGTGAGGTAAGTACACATACTGTTGTCATTTTCCAGAGTAGTAAGTTTGGGGTTCAAGAATCCCAGGGTCAGTCATATCTAGTACTGGAGCTAGAACTTGAATTCAGAACTTTGGTCTGATTCCAAACTTGGTTTTCATGATAGCTTTGCCTTGTTGCCTGCCACCTGTGAACAGTGCATTGAGCAAAAATAAAGATGGGACTTTGTAGGTCATAGTTACTTGATTTTCATTTCCTCTTCCCATTCATGCAGAGTTAGAAAAAGAACACTGATCTACCTTTTCCAGTCCTAAGTAATTTTTTTTCCTAAATAATTTTTAAATTTCTAATAAGGTCAAAAGGATACATTCTTAGTATATTGGTAGAGCCAGATCTGGACTGTCAATTTAAAAGGATAGTCTGTGCATTTGCAAACATTTTCTCTTAAACTCTAGTGCCAAGAAAAGTTGATATGGTGCTTTTTTGGTTGTTTTTCAAGGACATTGCTTTGGCTACTTGTGGGGTTCAGGACTGAACTTGGGATCATCAGCTGGGCAGATTCTCTTCCCTGGCTTCATTTTATTTTGTAATTCTTCCTTTCACCTGTCTTTAAAAAAAAAAAGAAAGAAAAGAAAATGTAGCTATTTTTGTTAGGTATCTCAACATGTTTTTTTTTTTTTTTTTTTTTTTTTTTTTTAAAGATTTTATTTATTTATTTGACAGAGAGAAATCACAAGTAGATGGAGAGGCAGGCAGAGAGAGAGAGAGAGGGAAGCAGGCTCTCCGCTGAGCAGAGAGCCCGATGCGGGACTCGATCCCAGGACTCTGAGATCATGACCTGAGCCGAAGGCAGCGGCTTAACCCACTGAGCCACCCAGGCGCCCTCAACATGTTTTTTAAAATGTGGTGGTGAAGGGTGTCAAGTTTTAGGCATAAATATAACTGTTACAGGTCATTTCAAATCTTAACCTTCCAAATGTATGTTGTTTCTTCTTGAGAGTGCTTGGGTTTTACTGACATGATTACCAGCTTTATTGCAGCAGATAGAAATGAAGAATTAAACATCTTAAAACGTAAGCAGAGCCAGCCATCAAAGCTTAAAAAACCTTGACTTAAAAATCTATCTTGAGCAGTGGTTCATCTTAGGGATTTCTAACTTTATTTCTAAAAGAAAAGAGAGAGGGAGCAGAAGCAGGGGGAGTAGAAGAGGGAGAAGAGGTTTCCCGGTGAGCAGGGAGCCCGATATGGGGCTCGATCCCATGACCTTCATGACTTGAGCCAAAGGCAGATGCTTATCGACTGAGTGACCCAGACAGTTCCTTGGGATCAAATTATCGATTACACTTTCTGACTTAGGCATTTTAGCCAACGAGCTATTATCTGATAGCCTCCATGTGGCTGAGTTCTAATATTGGGGGGAAAACATCCACCAGAAGTTTAGGATTCATTGTTGAATTAGCACATGTGTCAAGAGTGCTTACTATGTGCCAGGCACTGTGCTAGTGCTGGAGTGGCAGGATTCCTCCTCCTGCCCCAGTCTAGAGCAGAGACACATGGTCAGTAACAAACACTGTCCACATTAAAAGGCCCAGGTTTGGGGCGCCTGGGTGGCTCAGTGGGTGAAGCCTCTGCCTTCGGCTCAGGTCATGATCTCAGGGTCCTGGGATCGAGCCCCACATCGGGCTCTCTGCTCTGCGGGGAGCCTGCTTCCTCCTCTCTCTCTGCCTGTCTCTCTGCCTACTTGTGACCTCTGTCTGTCCAATAAATAAATAAAATCTGAAAAAAACAAACAAAAACCCCTGGTTTACCAGTTGTGTGCAGTCTTGTAGGGGAAGTTTGATAACCTTTTAAGTGTAGTATGTGTGCTTTCACTTCTAGGCTTATTTACCTTCGTTAATTTCTAGTCACTCCCTCCTTCAAATGCAGAAAGAAAGAAAAACAGCCCATTTCCGGTTTTATTTAGCGAATAGAGATATATTGTAGTCAGGAATTTACTGTTTAACCTCCTTTGCCCTTCTCCCAGTTCTGACATTCTTCCTGCCCTTGACACCAAAAGCAGCAAGACTTAGGGGCGCCTGGGTGGCTCAGTGGGTTAAGCCTCTGCCTTCAGCTCAGGTCATGATCTCAGGGTCCTGGGATCGAGTCCCGCATCACGCTCTCTGCACAGCGGGGCGCCTGCTTCCTCCTCTCTCTGCCTGCCTCTCTGCCAACTTGTGATCTGTGTCGAATGAATAAATAAAATCTTAAAAAAAAAAAGGGCAGCAAGACTTCAACACCCATGAGATAAGGCAAAAGTAGAAAATTTTTGATTAGCTTATATGTACTTAGTGCTTTAAACATTATGTGGGACACTCTGAAACTGACAGCAAACAAATTTCCCACATATCCTTCAACCAAAACCCCATTCAGGGTTTGCCAGATGTCGCTTTTTTTTTTTTTTTTCAAGATTTTATTTATTTATTTGAGAGGGAGAGAGCCTGAGAAGGGGAGGCAGACGGAGAGAGGAGAGGGAGAAGCTGACGCCCCACTGAGCAGGGAGTCCGATGGGCGGCTCCATCCCAGGACCCAGGCTCACAACCTGATCCAGGGCAGCCCTGCCAGATGTCTCTTCAGAGCAAAAGGCTCTGTCTAATCCAGTTTTCACTCAGTTGTCTTGTTCCTCTAATACACCTCACGTTAGAACAGCTCCTTGGCCTTTGAAATTGGTGCCCTTGACCTTTTTGAAGATGTAGTTGTTTTACAGAATGTCCCTCAGCTTGGGTTTGCCCGATGTATTTAGGCAGGAATATCACAGTGTTCTCAGTACAGTCTGTTGGGTGGGATGTGAGGTCTGTTTGTCCTTGACTGGTTAACTTTGATCACTTGGTGTGTGCCATGCTTTACTTTGTTAATAAGTATTTTCTGTGGTAATACTTTGGCGATAATGAAACTCTCTTTTTAAATTTTTAGTTAATTAATTACTTTTATTAACATATAATGTATTTCTTGTTTTGGGGGTACGGGTCTGTGAATCATAAGTCTTACACAATTCATAGCACTCACCATGGCACATGCCCTCCCCAGTGTCCATCACCCGGCCACCCCATCCCTCCCATCCCCAAAACTCTCTTTTTTAGAATTAAGGATTTTTTTTCCTCTTGAGGCTGGTGATTTTTATTTTTTAGAATGCAGGTTAGTGCATGGACCTAAAAATCCCATTATCGTTTTTGTCTAAATCTCAGAAAATGAAATGTTTTTCTGGAATTTAAATATTATGAATAGTGGAATTTGGGAAACATTAACAATCTGATTAAATTTGGGTGCCTGGGTGACTCAGGTCACCATCAGGGTCGGGATTGATTCCCACATCAGGCTCCTTGCTTGGGGGTGAGGAGGGCCTGCTTCTCTCTCTGCCCATGCTCCCCCACTTGTGCTCCCTTTCTCAAATAAATAAATAGAGTCTTTTTAAAAAAATAAATTTACCAGTAGATGGTACGGTTTAAAAGAACTTGGAGTATTAAGATCAGTTAGATCTCTGTTATATTCTACTTAATAATTCTGTAATCCCAAGCAGTTTACCTCGTTTTTCCCAGGTAGAAGCTTCTTATGTTAAAAAAAAAAAAAAAAAAAAAAGGTTCTGCTCTGTAAAATGTGTCAGGCAAATGCCCCACTTGGGTAATAAACAAATCAAGTTAATGTCTTTGATATCCTTCAGAAGCCAAATTAATAGGGTCAGTGAATTAACCTGAAACAGGTCTTCTGTAGCAGCTACTAAGCAGACGTAATTGGAACGAATGGTAGCACGTTGAAGGAGATTGAAGACACAAGCTCTGGGTTTGCGGTCCGAACTGACTGTAGTATATGTACCTGAAATTTAGGGATGGAACGTTTCCTGGAAAACCGATTCTTCAGCTTCTACCACTTAGTGATTATAGGTACAACGTGGAGGTGTTCAGTGCCATCAGCTTCAGAGGTAGAAGGATTTCGGCGGCCTAGAAGATTGTGGGGATACAGTATTATATGATGACCCAGATTGACTTTAATGCAGCCGAAACTTGTTTAGGATAAAGTCAGCTGATTGAACCATTAGATCCTTTCCAGTTATCTTAGGCACCCTGTTACGGCAAAATGTGTGACATCTTAGATGAGGAATTTTAACTTTTCTGTGTGTGCTCATCATTTTGAGGAAATTTCTTTTCTTTTTTTTTTTTTTTTTTTAAGGTTTTATTTGTTTATTTGACAGACAGAGATCACAAGTAGGCAGAGAGGCAGGCAGAGAGAGAGGAGGAAGCAGTTCTCCGGCTGAGCAGGGAGCCCAATGCGGGGCTCGATCCCAGGACTCTGAGACCAGGGCCTGAGCTGAAGGCAGAGGCTTTAACCCACTGAGCCACCCAGGCACCCCGAGGAAATTTCTTTTTTAGGATACAATTTATTTTGAAAAGTCTGAGGTGCCATTTTACATTTTCCTTAGAATTAAGTGATACTTGAAATTATTTTTACTTCTCACTGAAGATGTTTCTGTTGGTTTATGTACTTTAGACTAGGACGGTGCCTTCATTACTAATTTAATCAAAACTTGACTAGGGGGATGCCTGGGTGGCTCAGTGATTAAGCCGCTGCCTTCGGCTCAGGTCATGATCCCAGGTCCTGGGATCGAGTCCTACATCGGGCTCCTTGCTCAGCGGGGAGCCTGCTTCTCTCTCCGCCTCTGCTGCCTCTCTGCCTGCGTGTGTGCTGTCTCTCTCTCTTCCTCTCTGACAAATAAATAAATTAAAAAAAAAAAAAACTTGACTAGGATTTCTTAATAAAACGAGTTGGTAAATTTGAGTTTTACCTCACGTAAATAATAACCCGAGACTAGGTCTCATAGAACGCAGAGCGACTGGAACTGACTCCAGAAAAGCCGAGGACGAGATCTTCAGTAGCGGCCTAGATAAAGACTGTCCCTGATACAGGAAAACCACACTGCGTTTTTAAATGTATTTTATATTTAATTTATTTGTTTTTAAATATTTTATTTATTTGACAGACCCAGTGAGAGAGGAGCACAAGCAGGGGGAGTGGGAGAGGGAGAAGCAGGCTTCGTGCTGAGCAGGGCGCCCCATGCGGGGCTGGATCCCGGTGTCTTGGGATCATCACCTGAATAAAAGGCAGATGCTTAAGGACTGAGCCACCCAGGCTCCCCTTTTTAAAAAATTTTAAGTAGAGGGGTGCCTGGGTGGTTCAGTGGCGAAAGCCTCTCTGCCTTCGGCTCAGGTCATGATTCTAGGGTCCTGGGATCAAGCCCCTAATCGGGCTCTCTGCTCAGTGGGGAGCCTGCTTCCCTTCCTCTCTCTCTGCCTACCTCTCTGCCTACTTGTGATCTCTGTCTGTCAAATAAACAAATAAAATCTTCAAAAAATAAAAATAAAAATTTTAAGTAGATTGTACCTGCAACATGGGGCTTGAACTCATGACCCTAAGATTAAGAGTTACATGTTCTGGGGTACCTGGGTGGCTCAGTGGGTTAAAGCCTCTGCCTTCGGCTCAGGTCATGATCCCAGGGTCCTGAGATCGAGCCCCACGTCGGGCTCTCTGTTCAGCAGGGGGCCTGCTCCCCCGCCCCCCTGCCTGCCTCTGCCTACTTGTGATCTGTCAAATAAATAAATAAAATCTTTAAAAAAAAAAAAAAAAAAGAGTTACATGTTCTACCTAGCGAACCAGCCAGATGCCTCCCGCTTCATTTTTGGGGTAGAGGTCAGAAGCTGAAGAAGTTTGGATGAAAGATTGTCTTGGTAGAAATATTACTTTGTTTTTACCTCTGAAACCTGGTGAATAATTACAGAATTGAATACAGAATTGAATACCATTACCTGTCCTAAGTGCAGTCTGTAGTTTTCCATGGGCGGTAGGTACCCTTGTGGTTGGTATTTTAGGTGCTGTTGAGTATTTTCTCAGTGTTCATCCATCCAGGTGTCTGGCTGGGATTTAGGGGTTATGGCTCTTGTACAAAACATTGAGTCAGGAAGGTTAATGATTTTTGCAGTCTCGAAGTTTATTTCACCGTATTTAAGTAGCTATGTGGGTAGATCTTAATTGTTCACTGTAAGTAATAATAACAGAGAGAACCTTAGCAGTTTATAGAAAATTGTGAAAATAAAGTTTAAAAACAAAAGATTTTATTTATTTATTTGACAGAGAGATCACAAGTAGGCAGAGAGGCAGGCAGAGATTGGGGTGGGGGGGGAGCAGGCTCCCTGCTGAGCGGAGAGCCCGATTAGGGGCTTGATCCCAGGACCCTGAGATTATGACCTGAGCTGAAGGCAGAGGCTTTAACCCACTGAGCCACCCAGGTACCCCGAAAATAAAGTTTTTTTTTTTTTGTTTTTTTTTTTTTTAAGGATTTTATTTATTTGACAGAGATCACAAGTAGGCAGAGAGGCAGGCAGATAGAGAGAGGAGGAAGCAGGCTCCCCGCTGAGCAGAGAGCCCAATGTGGGACTCGATCCTGACCTGAGCCAAAGGCAGAGGCTTTAACCCACTGAGCCACCCAGACGCCCACCGAAAATAAAGTTTTTGAGAATAGAATAGAATAGTGGGCCTGTTGCCTCTATCAGTTTAAATCCATTTTCTCCTGGTTGAGGACTGGGTCCTAGGTCTTGGATTTTGCTAAAATTTTACTAAGTTACACTTGTTTAAACTCAGCTCTGAGGGCTGTTATTTGCTGTGGAGAGGAAAGGTGACTCCTGATGGTACCCGTCAGCAGAGTTCTGTGACACAAATTACGTGTTCACAGAAACACTTGGCCTGTAATTCCATATTTCTTCTTTGAACCAAATCCTTTGTTTTTTTCATAGAATGTGGCTGATGCTGATATGTGAAGTATTCCTCAGTGTCCCTGCAGTCTGTGCTGCTTGCACAGAAAGGAGACTGTCCTTTGGCTTCAGTTTGTTTGCAGTGGGTGGCCGTTACTCTAGTGCCTCGTCAAGATTGCCTAGTAGTACAGTTTTAATCACTGTATAATTATTTATCTTGGGTTCCTCTATTTAACCTTCTTTTCTTTGGTTATTATTGTGCATGGAAAAGGTAATTGGGAATTTGGAGGTACGGATTCCAGCTCCTTGTTATAAAAGTTAACTGTCCGTACGGCCACAGCAAGACAGCTAATCTTTCCACGTTGGGCTTCTCATTTCTCACATAATGGAGCAAGGAGGTGGCACTAGACCCCCACCCCCACCCCCATCTAAGATCGCATGTTGTAAGGTTGAACTGGAAAGATGCTTGTTGAAATTAACAAAATAGAAATACAAAGAAGAAATAGGATAAAGATGTAATTAAAAAAAAAAAAACAGGATCAGCGTAATACAGTACCTTCCCCTTAAAAAAAAAAAAAAAAACCAAGAATCAGCATAATATAGTACTTCCCCATTTACCACTCTGATCCAAAGCTTAAATTTGAAACACAAGTGCTGAAAATTTAGTAGCATTTCATTTCATTTATTTATTTTTTTAAAAATTTATTTTTATTTATTTATTTGACAGAGATCACAAGTAGGCAGAGATGCAGGCAGAGAGAGAGGGGGAAGCAGGCTCCCTGCTGAGCAGAGAGCCCTGTGTGGGGCTTTATCTCAGGACCCTGAGATCATGACCTAAGCTGAAGGCAGAGGCTTAACCGACTGAGGCACCCAGGCGCCCCTGTATTTTATTATTTTTTAAAATATTTTATTTATTTGGGGGGGGGAGAGAGAGAGATGGAGCGAATGAGTAGGGGGAGGGGCAGAGGGAGAAGCAGATGCTCTGCAGAGCAGGGAGCCCAACAAGGAACTCGATCCCAGGGCTCTGGGATCATGACCTGAGCTGAAGGCAGAGGCTTAACCGACTGAACCACCCAGGCACCCAGTTTAGTAATATTTTAGAGATCACCATAATAAAAAATACTAAAGACCTCAGTGGGTTTTTCGTTTTGTGTTTTGCTGTTGTTGTTAGACTGATAATGGCATATGTGAAAATCTTCATGAAGTCTCCGACTCACTGTAAAATATTCTTTTTGTTATTTTGCTGTTCAGCATGAACAGCAAGGATCAGTAAATTTTTTTAAAAGATTTTATTTATTCATTTGATAGAAATCACAAGTAGGCAGAGAGGGAGGCAGAGACAGAGGAAGGGAAGCAGGCTCCCCGCTGAGCAGAGAGCCAGATGCAGGGCTCGATCCCAAGACCTAAGCTGAAGGCAGAGGCTTAATTAACCCACTGAGCCGCCCAGGTGCCGCAAGGATCAGTAAATTAAAAGCAGTATGGTAAAATGAAAATTTATATGGAATTGGTTGTTGGCTTATTTTGAGGTGGAACAGATCAAAACAGTAAGGACCCAGGTAAACCTAATCCTTGAAATGGATCTCCAACACGAAATCCAAGAAGATTGGCAAGACTGGCTGGAGTCCGGTTTCGGACACATCAGAAAGGATCATATCCATTAACCAGTGGCTGCCCAGGATGGGAGATGTAGGAAACAGTAGCAGTCCAGTGACGGTCATCTCCGAAAGTTCTAAGGAGACTTGAAATCCAATCAGGGAAACAAAAGATGAGGTCAGAAGACATTCAGAACTCAAGAATTGAGCAAACTGAAAAAAACAGGAAAGAAGGTCCGGCAGACTAAAGTTGCTGCTATTTTTTGCGTGCGAGGCTCGCTTAGGCGCCCTCTTGCTTCTCCCCTGGTACCCGTGTCCTGCTCTGCTTTCTTTCCAGTAGCCTCCATGCCCAACGTGGGGCTTGGACTCCTAGCCCTGGGATCAAGAGTCGCAGGCTGTACGGACTGACCAGCCAGGCGTCCCTGCTTTGCCTTCTCAGTGACTGCCTGCCTTCCTGTTCTACGTGGTCCTAGCTAGAATGCCAGGTGCAGGGAACCCCGGATCCTTTTGTTCCGCGTAGCCCCTGCAGTTACACCAGGTGCGTGACACAAGCCCCCAGAACTCTTGTGCACGTCGTAGTGGGAAGACAATGGTGGTCTGTTGCCTCTAGGGTCACAGTATGGGTGTGCGGTGAGCCTAAAGATGCGTGTGACTGTCCCCTCTGTCTTAGGAGAGAAACCCATTCGCTCCAGAAGTGAAGACTCTGTGGGATAGAGAAAACTTAATGTTGTCTTGTGTTTCCGGATCTAGTTGTGGATCCTTTCAGCTGAATAATTAACTTAGACATTAAAAATTCCTTTCGTGGGGTGGTTGGAAATAGGAACTCGTAACCTTACAGTCTAAGATAGCTCTGGCAAATTCATAAATTAGTCTTCAGAATAAAGATAAGATGTGGTTCCCAGGGCGGGTGGAACTAATCAGAAGGTTCTAAAATGACAAAATAAAGCTGGCATAAATAACAAAAAGTTGATGAGATGGGAACTTGGAAGGGCTAATACAGAAAGGCTAATAGGAGAGAGAAAGTGGGAACTCAGATAGTAGAAGTGAAAATCACTTTTGTCCTGAAGGTACCTACTAATTAATTACACCGCTTTATGGGGTGAGAGGCTCAGCAATGGAAGCCCCGAGCTTGCGCAAAACTAGGGGTCAAATAGACATTTTTCCCCGCAGTGAGATGACATCCCAAATTGGATGCAGGATGAGTAAGATAGTCTCCATCCCTGTTTGTGGTCCGGGTTCCCATCTGGGTGGCCCAAGCAGCCTGATCCCTTGAACTTGCATTATGGTGATCCCAGGGAGCTGGTGTTCCCAAACAGCGGGAAGAATGTGCCTTCGTCATAGGTCTCACATTTAAAATGATTTTTCTTTTCTTTTGTGTTTGTGTGTGTGTGTGTGTGTGTGTGTGTGTTTACTGTCTTATGGAGTGCATAATCATTTTGTTCTTTTTCCGTTTTGTTCCAAAGAATATCCCAAATGAGGTTTAGAGATCGAAATTTGCCTATTAGCCTTCCTTGAGTACAGAGCTAACTGTCCCATTTTAGTTGCTTTCAGTGGTGATTTCCTTGTTCATTTCTGGTCTCTCTCTCTCTCTCTCTCTCTCTCACACACACACACACACACACACACACACACACCCACACACCCTGTTTAAAATAAACCAGAAAAAGAATACAGGGGTTCTGCGCAAGTGGATTTTATTTTATTTTTTTAAAGATTTTATTTATTTATTTGTCAGAGCGAGAGTGAGCACATGCAGACAGAGAGGCAGACAAGAGACAGAGAGAAACAGGCCCCTGCTGAGCAGAGAGCCCAATGTGGGGCTCAATCCCAGGACACTGAGATCATGACCTGAGCCGAAGGCAGCCGCCTAACCAACGGAGCCACGCAGGCGTCCCCGGCCCAAGTGTTTTATGAGAACACTGGCTCCTGTGAAGTTCTTTTTTCTGGGCTCTGCGAATATCCTTCTGTTTTGCTTCTGTGCTCTTACCCTTTTCTCCCTTACAGGGTTGTTGTGCGTATGAAGTAGATAATAAACCATGATGGCTGTGATGAATAGCTCCTCCTCCTCTTCTTCTTCTTTTTGGTCTAACTGCGGCTTATAACGAGGGGGCTTAGTAAACGGTCAGAGATGAAGGGGGACTTAAAAGCAAGTGGTTGATTTAGTGCTTCAGAGTCTGGGGACCCACAGCCTAGTCTGCCAGTGCCTGTCATGCCTCATGCTCCGTAAGCTTGTGTCAGCAGCGGCCTGGGGTGTGGCCTTGGTGTGCGTCGTCAGTGCCACCGCGCGATGGCGGTTCCTTTCTGGGAAAGAGAAGAGGAGGGCCGTGGCTACCGGGGGGTGCGGGGTGCGGGGAGAGAGTTCGTTGAAGAGCCTGCCCAGGGAAATGACCTCTTGGGACGGGCAAGGAACAGTTCGGAGAGTTTCTGTTGGCATGCGCATGCACACGTTCCTGAGAGCAGAAGGCCGCAGACAGAATGCGCCCCCTTCCCCGTCAAGCCCTGCTGGACTGACTCATCCCTCCAAGGCTCTTCCCATTGATAAGGGCTACGGTGCCTCCTGAGAAGTTCTGGTAATGAACCGGGACCTCTCCTGGCCTGCGGCACCCCTGCAGGGCTGTCTGTGGGGGGTCTGTCTCCCCATTTCTTAATACGGAGAGGGAGTGACCTCGTGGCCGACTTCCGGCCATTTAAGGTGAGAAGCGGAAATCGCAGTAGGCGGGGAATTGTCCCAAAGTTGTGTTCTGACACTAAGAACAGCTGCGCCCTTTGACATGAAATTGAATTTGTAACATGAGAACATGTCCCCTTTTCACGACTCCTTTTGCCCTTCCTGGAGAACTCAGAAAAAGTGAGATGAGTAGGACATCTATGAGCTTTCAGAAACCATGACCGTACGTTCTAAGTGAATGTTATGATTATGGCAAAATAATATGCTTTTGTAGTTCATTTTGACTGAGCCACATTTTAATACAAATTTACTGAAACTCTTTTCCAGGAGTAAAGAATAGGACCTAGGCTGTTAGGGAAAGTAATTTCTATGTTTTAAGCGTTCTCTTGCTGAATGCTATTGTTCCTGAGTCTGTCTCTATTCAGGATAGAGATCTTGTTTTGGAAAACAAAATTGCTTTTGTGTGTTCACAGATTCAGGGATAAGTATCAGTTTTTGTTATCAATGTTCCTTTTTTTTTTTTTTTAAGATATTATTTATTTGACAGAGAGATAGAGCCAGAGAGGGAACATAGGCAGGGGGAGTGGGAGAGGGGGAAGCAGGATTCCTGCTGAGCAGGGAGCCTGATGCGGGGCTCCATCCCAAGACCTGGGGATCATGACCCCAGCTGAAGGTAGACACTTAATGACTGAGCCACCCAGGTGCCCCTTGTTACTGTGTTTCATTGTAAAGTGTTATTTCCTAAGTATGTACAATTTGTTACTTGTTGATGCCCAAATATAGCTTAGTAGTCAGGGAAACAAATGGTGGGAGCTAGGTCACTTTTACTTATTCTTTTTTGAAAGTAAGGTCGGTGCCCAACGTGGGGCTTGAACTTACTACCTCAAGATCCAGAATCGCATGTCCTACCGATTGAAGCAGCCAGGTGCCCCTAGAAAATAGTTTTTTTAGTATTAGCAGTGTTTTGTTTTTGAGAGAGAGCCCAGGAACTGGGGTGAGGCGGGGGTGGGGGTAGCACAGAGGGAGAGGAGAGAGAAATCTTAAGTAGAAATGAAGCCCTCCACAGGGCTTGATCAGATCGCTACCCTTAGATCATGATCTGAGCCGAAATCAAGAGTCAGCTGAACCAGTCGGCACCCCGGTATTAGTAACTTTAAAATAATGCTTTTGATTTTGGCTTCTTAAGAGTCTTTATGTGATATATTTTTGCTTTTTTTCAATTTTCAATTTCTATAAGATATGCATAACGAAATTACCATTTTAACCATTTTAAAATGTACAGTTCCCTGGCATTAAGTGCATTCATATTGTTCTGCAGCTCTCAGCATCCTTTAGTTCCAGAACTTCATCATCCAAATAAAATTCTGTGCACATTAACAGTAAATCTCCACTACCCACTCCTCCTCGTCCCTGGCGGCCACCATTCTACTCTCTGGCTCTGTGAGTTTCCCTGTTATGTAGGTATCTCATGGGAGTGGAGTCACAATACTAGTTTTGTTGTGTCTGGCACATTTCACTTAGAATACTCTTTTCGAGGTTTGTTTATATCATAGCATGTTTTGGAACTTTTTTCTTCTTTTATTTTTTACGATTTTGTTTACTTTTTTGACAGAGATCACAAGTAGGCAGAGAGGCAAGCAGAGGGGGCGGGGAAGCAGGCTCCCTGCTGAGCAGAGAGCCCCATGTGGGGCTTGATCCCAGGACCCTGAGATCACGACCCAAGCTGAAGGCAGAGGCTTAACCCACTGAGCCACCCAAGCGCCCCAGAACTTTTTTCTTCTTTAAGGAGGAATTCTATGCCATCGGATGTACATGTCCCATTTTGTGCATTGTTCAGCTGACGGTGGACACCTGGGTTGTTTCCACCTCTTAGCTGTTGTGAATAATGCTTTTGTGAACATATTGTAGATATATCTGAGTTTCTGCTTTCGGTTTGGGGTATACGCCCAGAAGTGGTATCTCTGTGTTGTCGTAATTCTGTTTAATTTTTTTAGGAACAGCCAAGTTGATTTCCACCCTGGATGCACGATTTTACATGCCCGAGTGTGGTGCACCGCGGCTCCAGTTTCTCCATATCCTTGCCAGCACTTACTGTGTAGTGTTAACGTGTTGCATTTTTATGGTGTCGGAGGGTTAGCTGAGGCTCTTTTCTGACACCCAGGTAGCGGAAAATCTTTTCTAAAGAGGATAATAATGCTGTATTGTAAAGCATTCTTAGATGTTATTTGTCCTTCTTGGTAAGAAAGAGAAATTCTCTTCACCTAGCCTCTGTCTGCCTTACCCACTGCGCGTGTGTCTGGGAGGAAGGGAACTTGGCGGCTGTGTCCCGTGATGCACTGTGATAAGTGATCACTGGATGCTGCAGTGCTTCACTTCTCATTCTCACATGGAAGATTTTTTTTTTCCCTGAGAGCACAGGAGCTGGGGGAGAGGGAGAAGCGGGCTCCCCGCTGAGCAGAGAGCCCCACATGGGGCTAGATCCCAGGACCCTGGGGTTTTGACCTGAGCCAAAGGCTTTAACCGACTGAGCCACCCAGTCGTCCCTCACTTGGGAGACATTTTAACTGGTCGTGGGTGACATCTGAATTTATTTCGGGGATTATGCTGACCTGATTTTATGGAAATTAGTTGGAAATTTAGGGGATAAATTTTATATCTTAGAGGATGGGAGTTTTTGACAAATTGAATACTCAGCTTCTGAGCCTTTTTTCCTCTTACGCAAGAAAACTGTGAATTAGGCATCTGTGGAGGACAGTCGCAGCTCTGAACATCTGTGTGGAAGGACGTTGTAAATTTCTGCTACTCACTGTCGTATTTCTTTCCTAGGGATCATGGCCCAAGTAGCAATGTCTACCCTGCCCGTTGAAGACGAGGAGTCCTCAGAGAGCAGGATGGTGGTGACGTTCCTTATGTCTGCTCTGGAGTCCATGGTGAGATGGCTTTATAGTTAGAAAATGTTTGTAGTTGGGTAGGGGTTGGGCTTGTGGGTGAGACTGAGTTTTCTTGGAAACATACATGTTTTCTGGTTTTATAAGAAGAGTTTTTTGCTTGAATAGTAGTTCTGGATTTAAGCCTTTCAAATCATTTTACTACCATGTTTCCAAACAATCTGAACTTAACCTAAATATTTAATTTTTTACATTTAATTTCAGTTGGTTACCTATCAATATCTTAGGCAATTTCTTGTTTCGCAAGCAGTAGCTTTGAATTTATGTGAAACGCTGAAGACGCTCCGGACGAGCTGGTATATGAAGCTGGTGTGTGCTGGTGTGTGCTGGTGTTCAGTTGTGTCTGTGAAGAGCACCGGCGGAATTCTGAGCCCCAAGAGCACACTTACTCTTTGCATTCTGTATTGTGCTTGTGCTCACAGTTGTCCTTACCCCGCTAACTCTTACTAAATATGTAGTGTTAGCTCTTCATTTTTAAGAAACCTGTATTGTATACATAGTTATAGTGAACTGTTAAGTATCCTTTTGCTGTATTTTTGTATACTCTGGTGGTAGTAATAATAGTTTACTTAATCATGTTTTTATAGATCTACAGCTGGAAACCTGGTATTTCAGCTCATAGACTTATAAGTGTCAGACTTAGGTATTTTCTGACACATTGAAATTAGACATGTCCTAGCTAGGAGAGGGCTATGTATTTCCGGTCCTAAGTGTGACTCGTATTAGATAGCATTGAACCTCACAGGTGTCTGTATGACAGAGTTTGCAGGTTGCTTACCTTTCCCCCTTCAGGCGTTTTTTCCTTTGTACTACTTGAGAATTTTGAAAAATTCTTTACTTAAAGAAAGTTAGAGGCTATATATTCTTAACCTTTTTTTTTTTTTTTTTTTTTTTTTAAGATTTTATTTATTTATTTGAAAGAGAGCACACGCAGTGGGAGGGTCAGAAGGAGAAAGAGACACTCTTAAGCAGACTCCCTGCTGAACAGGGGGCTAGATACCAGGACCCCAGGATCATGACCTGAACTGAAGGTAGACATTTAACCGACTGAGCCATCCAGGCTCCTCTGAATAATAGTTTAAAGGTTAAATCCTACTGTTTTTTGTTTTTTTTTTTAAGATTTTTATTTTATTTGTCAGAGAGAGAGCTTGTGCCCATGTGCACAAACATGGGGAGTGTCAGGCAGAGGGAGAAGCTGGCTGCCACTGAGTGAGGACCCTGGTTTGGGACTCCATGCCACGACCCTCGGATCATGACCTGAGCTGAAGGCAGACGCCAAACCACCTGAGCCACCCAGGAGTCCCTACTCTGTTTTTTTTTTTTTTTTAATTGTTTTTGTTGTTGTTTTTAAGATTTTACTCATTAATTTCAGACAGAGAGAGAGCACGAGCAGGGGGTGGGGACACAGGGAGAGGGAGAAGCAGACTCTCCACTGAGCAGGGAACTTGACACAGGGCTCAGTCCCAGGAGCCTGGGATCATGACCTAAGCCGAATGCTTAACTGACTGAGCCCCCGGGTGGTCCCCTACTGTTTATTAAAATGGTTTTCCTTAATACTATTCTATACATAGAATAACTCGGTCAGATGGAACCCATTCTCTTCCTTAGACTGTCTTTTAAATTTTCTTATCTTTGGCAAAGTCACTTCTTTATTCTTAGATTTTATGTCTTCCTCACCAGCATAAAGAGTATCTCTCCTCATGTTCCTCGTTGTAAATTATGAAGTGTAATTATAAGTGTATAGGTCAGTTTCATCTTTTCCCTTGGTCCATAGATTTCTTTGATCGAATCTTTGGGCAGTACATGAATCTGGCCCTGCTGTTTCATTAATGCTGCCTTTGGTGACAGGGGTGTCCAGCTGAGTGTGGATAGTGATGCGTAGGCATGTACCCTCACACCCTCACACCCTGGCCTACAACAGAGAGGAAATAACACTTCCTTCCAGGTGAGCAGCCACAGTGTATCTCATATAAATGTCGTGTTACGGAATGATAGGGCAGCATTAGTCCTGCTGGCACAATTGTTGGCTCCACCTGTAGGTCAGAAGTTTTCTATTAGGGTTTTGCTATATTTAAAAAGATTTTCAATCATCTCAGTGGGCGTAAACTTACTTATTCAAGATAGCATTTTAGAGCAATATTATGCAGCTAATTTCTATTTAAGGTGGTTATTGTGTAAATAAAAACCGATTAGAGGAAAGCTATAGTTTGCAACAGATGATACTGAGCACCTGGGGTATTTGCCCCCCTCCCAAAAGTCAACAACAAAAAGCGAAAGAAAACCGCCCAAACTTCCAAGCCTTTATAATGTGTTAAGTTAAAATTCTAGATGAGTAGAAAAAGTAATAGCACAAACTTAGAAAAAAGAAGGAAAAATACATAATTATATATTTAATTCCATAAATAGCTATTCAGTGGCAGAAGTAAGTGAGGTGCTTTTATGTATCAATAGAGAAACATATCACTAAGATAGTAGAAAAATAAGTAAACAGTATGTTACTTTACAGAAACAGTATTGTACTAAGGTACAGTACTCTTTATTTTTAATACCAACCAGTCAGTGAATTATTATCATTACTATTTTTAAGGATTTTATTATTATTATTATTAAACATTTATTTATTTGAGAGACAGACAGTGAGAGAGAGCATGAGTGCGGAGAAGGTCAGAGGGAGAAGCAGACTCCCCGTGGAGCTGGGAGCCCGATGTGGGACATGATCCCAGGACTCCAGGATCATGACCTGAGCTGAAGGCAGTCGCTTAACCGAGACACCCAGGCACCCAAGGATTTTATTATTTTAAGTAATCTCTACACCCAAAGTGGGCTCAAACTCAGCAACACCAAGATCAAGAGTCGCCATGCTCTACCAGCTGAGCCAGCCAGGTGTCCCGGAGTGGATTATTGATTAAACTAATATGCCCTTTTAGAATGTTCCTGGAAAAGTTACACGGTATCATTTGTTAAGAATATTTTGATTTCGCTCCACTAGAAGGTCGGATGGGAGTGTGAACTGATAGACTCTTTTTTTTTTTTTTTTTTAAGATTTTTATTTATTTATTTGACAGAGAGAGATGACAAGCAGGCAGAGAGGCAGGTAGAGAGAGAGGCAGGCAGAGGCAGGCAGAGAGAGGGAGAAGCAGACTCCCCGCTGAGCAGAGAGCCCGATGCGGGGCTCGATCCCAGCACCCTGAGATCATGACCTGAGCCGAAGGCAGCGGCTTAACCCACTGAGCCACCCAGGCGCCCCCTCTTTTTTTTTTTTTTAAAGATTTTATTTATTTATTTGACAGACAGAGATCACAAGTAGGCAGAGAGGCAGGCGGGGGGGGGGGGGGGAAGCAGGCTCCCTGCTGAGCACAGAGCCCGACTCGGGGCTCAATCCCAAGACTCTGGGTTCATGACCCGAGCCGAAGGTAGAGGCTTAACCCACTGAACCACCCAGGTGCCCCATAGACTCTTCTTAAAGCAGTTTGCAATAGGTTCTGAGAACGCTGGAGGTATTTACTTTCAGAGTCAAAAGTTTTTTGGCTCGTTTCCTATCTCTGACACTGCACACAAATATTTTGTCACCAGATTATTTCGGTGTTATTTTAAGGAGTGATCGTTAGAATCACCAACACTGCCAGTAACATTAGTACCAAATAAAAGAAAATGAAATGTTATATAAGAGTTAAGATTTTTAAGAACTTTTTTTTTTAAAGATTTTATTTATTTATTTGAGGGAGAGTGAGAGAGAATGAGAGGGGAGGTCAGAGGGAGAAGCAGACTCCCCATGGAGTTGGGAGCCTGATGTAGGTCTGGATCCTGGGACTCTGGGACCATGATCTGAGCCTAAGGCAATTGCTTAACCAACTGAGCCACCCAGGTGCCCAAGATTTTTAAGAACTTTTAATTTCATAAGAATATACTTAGTAGAAGCCGTACTTACTTAAAAAACAAAACAAATCACCCCAGCGTCATTCCCGTGGTGCGTTCAGACAGAGACTCTGGAGGTGGGATGATGTAGCGGATGCTGTGAGGTGGCTTCAGACTTCCCTTTAGCCCTGATGGCCCTGATCCTTCCTACTGCCGTGAGTGTTCGAGGCTCCTGGCCCAAGGTCTCCCCTTTCTTTGGGCGCCCTCCCCGCTCCAGAGCTCCCCAGACGCGGCCACACCAGCCGTCAGCCCTCTGTCTGCTGACTCCTGCGCCCCTCGCGTCTCTTGGGTGTTGCTGTAGCGCGAGCTCTCCAGTAAGCCTTGGGTGGAAGTCTGAGGCTGTTTCATGGGGATTTGACCTGTAACGGATTAGAAGGGATTTTGCCCTTTTTTCTTACAAATTCTGTTTTTCCCTGTTTAACATTGGGATTGAAAACTATATAAAAGAGCGGTACCTTTAAAAAATGGTGACTCTTTTTCTATGATAATCTCAGGCCAGAAACTAGGAACTTCATCTGATTGCAGATACTGTAAGACCATTGAAATGATAAGATTTTTTTTTTTCTTTTTTTTGACAGAGACCACAAGTAGGCAGAGAGGCAGGCAGAGAGAGAGAGGGGGAAGCAGGCTCCCTGCTGAGCAGAGAGCCCGATGCAGGGTTCGATCCCAGGACCCTGAGATCATGACCTGAGCCGAAGGCAGTAGCTTTAACCCACTGAGCCACCCAGGCACCCCCGAAGTGATAAGATTCTTTTTTCATCCATCGTACATAGTACTTCAAGACATCTGTACGTAGTGCCACACTTGCTCTTTGTGTTTCAGTGTAAAGAACTGGCCAAGTCCAAGGCGGAAGTGGCCTGCATCGCGGTGTATGAGACGGATGTGTTTGTGGTTGGAACAGAGAGAGGACGCGCTTTTGTTAACACCAGAAAGGATTTTCAGAAAGATTTTGTAAAATACTGTAAGTATTGTATCTTTGTCTTTTGTCTTTTGTAAATACTGGACCTAAATAGTTAGGGATAACAAATGTCTTATTTTCTAAAACAGAATGGGATTTATACTAAAAGGATTTTCTAAAATGTCTAGAGACACATTGCAGAACACTCAAGATGTCCCTGACATTGTAATATATAATGGTAAAAGCTGAAGAGTTTAAGAAAAATGGTAAATGTTTATCCTGTGTTCTTTGTTTGGTGTTACTTTGGATTAGTGGCACACCTGGGAGAGGAGGTAGAGGAATCTTGAATTGATTAAAGGTTCTTTTTTTTTTTTTTTTTAAGATTTTATTTATTTATTTGACAGAGATAGCGAGAGAGGGAAACAAGCAGGGGGAGAGGGAGAGGAAGAAGCGGGCTTCCCGCGGAGCAGGGAGCCTGAAGTGGGGCCCGATCCAGGACCCTGGGATCATGCCCTGAGCCGAAGGCAGCGGCTTAACCCACTGAACCACCCAGGCGCCCCTGTAGGGATATTTGTGTGTGTGTGTGTGTGTGTGTGTGTGTGTCTTTAAGTGCCAAATTTAAATTTCCATTATCAACTTAGATCCATTTAAATTTCCATTATCCAGTTAGATCCAACTCATGATAAATTGAGCAGATCGTGGGTAAATAAAATATTTTTCTTAATTCATTAATTTAAATTCTCAATCATATTTTTAGCCCTTTTTATAAAAGCATATCTTCTCTACACCGCAGGCCCCCCCCCATGCCCCACTATAATCTTTTAAGCTTTATGATAGTATAATCTATTTAAATATTTTCATTATTTCTGATCGTTTTGAGAATTTTTAAGGCTTTGATCATGTTTGTGTATTTAAGTTTATAGTAATAATGTTGTTTTGATTATGTGTATATCAGCTGCCATCTGTCCCATGAATACTGTAATCCCACTGGCAGCTGTGTTTATATTCCCGTTCCCTATACTGTCTTGCCTGTGTGGTTCTCCAGTGGTTAGCACTAAGCATTAGGGGAATTGTCCTCAGTTGCAAATTGTAGTCCCTGCCTATTAGTATTCGTACTTTCTTTTTGTTGCCAGTAATTTAATGCCCTAGAGAATAAATCTTGGGATGTAGTTCTCAAACATAATATTTGTTTATATAAAGTATTTTGTAGATGAGGATCAATAGTTGTCTTCTGAAACCTGATCAGTAGGTATATGAGTCAGTTTTACAATTTTTTTTCTTTTAAGATTTTGTTTATTTGAGAGGGAGAGAGAGAGAGAGAGAGAGAGAGAGAGAGAGAGGAGAAGCGGACTCCCCGCTGAGCAGGGAGCCCGATGTGGGACTCAATCCTGGGACTCCGGGATCGTGACCCGAGCCAAAGGCAGTCACTTAACCAACTGAGCCACCCAGGCGCCCCAGTTTTACAGTTTCTTGGGAAGAATTTTCTTTGCCACAGTTTGGAGCAATGAGATGATAATCACTCATAATTTAAAATGTTTGTGTTATGACAATAAGAGAAACAAGGGCAATTTATTTCAGTGATTATAGTTTAACCCAATATATTTTTTTAATTTTTTAATTTTTAAAGATTTTATTTATTTATTTGACAGAGGGAGATCACATGTAAGCAGAGAGAGAGGGGTAGGAAGTTCCCCGCAGAGCAGAGAGCCCGATGCCGGTCTCCATCCCAGGACCCTGAGATCATGACCTGAGCCGAAGGCAGAGGCTTAACCCACTGAGCCACCCAGGCTCCCCTAACCCAGTATATTTAAAACAGCATGTGGTCAACATAAAAATGACCGGTGGGGTATTTTGCATGCTCTTTTGGACTAAGTTTTCAAAATCAGTATGTATGGCAGATGTACCGCACGTCATCATTTGGACTGGGACATCAGGTGCTCAGCAGCGACAGGTGTCTAGTGGCTGTGTGTTGGACATTTTGAACCTGGAATGTTTTCTGTGACATTGCTAATCTCATATTTAAGTTTGTAGGTGACAAATTACTGTAATGGTACCTTTTCTTAAAAAAGAAAACAAAACTACAAGTAGCTAATTTTTACTTTATAGAATTTTTTGTTAAAGCTGCAGTTATTTCAGAGGCGATGACCGTTTATGGTTTTTATTCAAGTCATTTATTGTAGATTTTTATTTTTAAATGCCCCCTGCTCCCATCCCCCTTTTTAAAAGATTTTATTTATTAGAGAGAGAGCCCACGTGTGGGTGTGGTGAGGTGGGGGAGGGGCAGAGGGCAAGGTTGAAGACAGGAAGCCTGACGCCGAGCTCAGTCCCTGGACCCTACCTGAGATCATGACCTGAGCTGAAAGCTGCCGCTTCCTCAGCTGAGCCACTCAGGTGCCCCTCTTTTGTCTTTTTATAACAAATGATAAATATCACAATATTAGAAGTAAATTATTCTTATGGAAAGGCAAATATTAAGATCTGGGCATCTTATATCATTACTTACTTTGCAGGTGTTGAAGAAGAGGAAAAGGCTGCAGAGATGCATAAGATGAAATCTACGGGCCCGGCGAATCGCATGAGTGTGGACGCTGTGGAGATTGAGACGCTCAGAAAAACGGTTGAGGACTATTTCTGCTTTTGCTATGGTAAGGTCATACACTTGAGTTTTGTTTTTTTTTTTTTTTAAGATTTTATTTATTTATTTGACTCAGAGAGATCACAAGTAGGCAGAGAGGGAGGGGGAAGCAGGCTCCCCGCCTAGTAGAGAACCTGATGTGGGGCTGGATCCCAGGACCCTGAGATCATGACCTGAGCCCAAGGCAGAGAGGCTTAACCCACTGAGCCACCCAGGCGCCCCTACACTTGCATTTTCTAAAAGAGACATTATATAATTGAGTTTGCTAAAGGGTGAATTGTGTAAATGGTTTCAAGGTCGCATTTTTGACAAACTGAATGGATCGATTTCCAAATACGGGGTTAACATCAGGAGTGACCATACTTTCCTTTTCTTGTTCGAAGAAACAAACCCAGAAACAAACAAATGTACCTAGTAGAGCTGTGGGGCAGGTTTTTTTTTCCCCCTTTTCTATTTACAAGCTGTTTTAGGTTTGTAAGAAGAGAGAAGTAGATTTCCCAAGTACTCCCTGGCTCACTACCTGCATAGATCCCTCCCACTATCAACTACCCCTTTCCCTGGAGAATCTGCATTAATACATAACATTCACCCAAAGAGAACTGTTTATTTTTGCCCTGTGTGCTGATCCCACCAGTTTCCTGAAAAAATCATCTTTTGTTAGTCTAAACACATGGCAAACAAAGCGCTTTAAAAAAAAACCCAAAACTGTGGGAAGGAGAAGTTACTGGTTACACTGTGAGATTGTAGGTAAAATTCGTCTCTCGGGGGCGGGGCACAGGGAATAGGGTTTCTAGCCGGTGTGGGCTCCTGCCTCTGATACACTCAGACGGGGTGGTAGAACACACTCAGTTACGCATGCTCGTTGTATTTATCTAGTAGGGCTTCAGTGAGAATATTGGCCAAAAATTGCGGGATACTTATGGTAACAGTAGGACCTGTTAGGTTTCCATGTTCTGAGGCTGAACGGTATATGAGAAGATTGTATTATACCACAGTGAGGCCATCGTAAAGAAAGACGATGGTGGAAGACAGCAGGCATTGTTTCTTTGGTTTTGTGTAGATTTTATACAATATTTTATATACTTTGCGTTTTGGCCTTTTGGATCTGTTTCAGGCTTAGAACTTCTAAAATGGAAATAGGGCCCTCTGGTATTTTGAATTTGTTTGGAAATCGGATATTACAAACAGCATGAATGCCATTTGTTAAGCCATGATAAACTAATGATGATTTTGTTTTTTTAATCTCCACATTGAATGATGTTTATCCTCTTCCTACCTCAACTCTGTCCCTCACCCCCAGGGAAAGCTTTAGGCAAATCGACAGTGGTACCTGTTCCGTATGAGAAGATGCTACGTGATCAGTCTGCTGTGGTCGTGCAGGGCCTTCCAGAAGGAGTTGCCTTTAAACACCCTGAGAACTATGATCTTGCCACCCTGAAATGGATTTTAGAGAACAAAGCAGGGATTTCATTTATCATTAAGAGGTGAAGTACTTTATCCCTTTTCTGTCAACAGTTTAGTATATAAAATTGAACATTCAGTTTATTATATTTTAAAAATTCTTGTTTACTTTAGAAGTCAATTAAATTTATGCTTTACGGTAGTTTTGTTTTGTATATTCATGTGTAGTTTTTCATTTTGTTTTAATGCAGACCTTTCCTAGAGCCAAAGAAGCACCTAGGTAAGTGATTACTTTGTTTCCAGATAATTCCTAAGCCTGTTGGACCAAATTAAACATATTTTACTGATTTCTTTTATTTTGAGAATGTGATGTAAGACATCTTAGGAGTAGGGTGTTATATATAAACCAGTGAGAAGTCACTGAACTGAAAAAGTAGAGACTTGTTTTTTGGTCTTAGTTCTGGTACTTTCCTTACGAGGTAGTCAAGGTTTACCCTGGCGACGGGGTCGATCATACACTGGCTCTGCCCTCCTTTCCCAGAATTAAGAGGGTGACTTCACTGAGCAGGCGCAGAATTTTTGGGCACAAGATTGGGTGGGGAGGGGGGGATGCACAGCTTTGCCTCAAGCATTCAAGCTTTGGAGTGCTGGTAGTTCAATGGAAGAGACAAAAACTCATCAAGTCCCCACAGCAGGAGCATAGCCTGCACACTGTACAAATGGTTTGTTGGAGGAAGCATTTGTTTGTGACCCAGGAAGGCTTCTACGTTGAAGAGGGCATTAAGTTGGGCTCTTGAAGACTGAGCTGGGTTTCAACAGGACTTCCTATTGGGAAGTTCGAGCCATTGCATTTGAAGGGAAAAGTGATTTTTAGAAGATTGGTGCCCTTTGGAGGCAAAATAAATGACCATTATCATTAGCATCTCCTAACCAGTGTAAGGGAGAAAGGAAAAATAATACATACACACACCCATATTTTATTTTTTTGTTTAATAACCTTTGTTTTCTTATCATGATGAAAAGATCAATATTTTAGGTGCTTTATTGAGGTGTACTTGGCATGACATAAAATTCGCCTGTATTAAGTATAGAATTCAGTGGGCTTTAGTAAATTTACAGAGACAGTTTACAAAGTTTTACAGTCCTTGCCACCTAAATTCAGAATATTTTCATCATCATCTCTGTTGTTTTCATGAATGTTACATAACTTAGATATATAGTGTGGATGCTTTTGAGACGGTCTTTCACTCTGCATAATTCAGTTGAAGCTCATCTAGTGTTTTTTTTTTAAGATTTTATTTATTTATTTGACAGAGAGATCACAAGTAGGCAGAACAGCAGGAAGAGAGAGAGAGGGGGAAGCAGGTTCCCTGCAAAGCAGAGAGCCTGATCCGGGGCTCGATCCCAGGACCCGAGACCATAACCCGAGCCAAAGGCAGAGGCTTCACCCACTGAGCCACCCAGATGCCCCAAGGCTCATCTAGATTGTTGGGTGTATATGTAGTTATTTCCTGGGGTGCCTGGGTGGCTCAGTCCTTAAGCATCTACCTTCAGCTCAGGTCATGATGCAGGGGTCTTAGGATCAAGCCCTGCATCAGGCTCCCTGTTCGGTGGGGAGCCTGCTTCTCCCTCTCCCACTCTCCCTGCTTGCATTCCCTCTCTTGTTGTGTTTCACTCTGTCAGATAAAATTTTAAAATCTTTTTTTTTTTTTTAAAGATTTTATTTATTTATCTGACAGACAGAGATCAGAGGTAAGCAGAGAGGCAGGCAGAGAGCGTGGAGGAAGCAGGCCCCCTGCGGAGCAGAGAGCCCGATGTGGGGCTCGATCCCAGGACCCTGGGATCATGACCTGAGCCGAAAGCAAAGGCTTTAACCCACTGAGCCACCTAGGTGCCCCCAAATTTTAAAATCTTTAAAAAATATTAGTTATTTCATTTTTCTTGCTGAATGGTAAGTATTCCTACATTTGAATATACCTCTCATGTCCATTCATGGGTTGATAGGCCTTTAGTTTGTTTCCAGTGGGCGGTTACAAATAATACTACCATAGACCTACTTGAGTAAGTTTTTGTCTGGACATAGGCTTTAATTTCGCTTTGGTATACATGTCTAGGAATAGACTTGCTGAGTCATAGACTGATTTTACATTTAGCTTTAGAAACACTGCCAAGCCACCCACTAAGTGCCTGTACCATTTTATGTCCCTACTGGTATTGTCTGAGGGTTCCGGTTTCTCCACAGCCCCATCAGCACTTGCTACTGTCTTTTTGGTTTTAACCATCCCAATGGATGTGAAGTGGTGCGTCTCTGTGGTTCGGACAGTTGAGTATCTTTTCATGTTTTAGCGACCGTGTATATCTTTTGGAGTAAGGTCTGTTCAGGTCCTTTCCATGTGTTTTTATTGGGTTATTTGTAGTGTTGTTACTGAGTTGTAAGAGTTCTTTTTATATTTTTGATGTAGATTTAATACATTTTCTCTAGTTTTACAAGTTGTCTTTTGATCATGTTCTGTACGGAACAGAAGTTTTTAATTTCTACAGAGTTTGGTCTATTCTTTTATCACCCGTGCTTCTGATCTTGTATCCAAGATTGTTGCCTAACACAAGGTCATGAGGGTGTATTGTGTTTTCTTCAGTAAGTTTTATAGCCCGAGTTGTTACATTTGGATCTGTGGTCAGTTTTGAGTTAATTTTTGTATATGGCACGTGGTAAGCTTGTAAATTGCATTCCAGCACAGTTTGTTTAAAAGACGCTTTTCTCGCTTTGGCATTTTTGTTGACAGTCAGTGGGCCCTGCTTGTTTGTTTCTGGACTTTCTACGCAGTGCATCACGAAGTATGTGAACTGGGACAGTTTACCTCTTTGCAATTTGGATACTTTTTATTTCTTAATCTTGTTTTTCTAGCCAGAATGTCCAATACAATACCGAATGGAAGTGGTGATAGCAGACCTCACCTTCTCAATATTAGGAGGAAGACATTTGAGCTCTTGTCATTATGTTAGCTATTGCTTTTTTGTAGATGTTCTCTATAAGATTGAGAAAGTAAAGGTTTATTGTCTTGTTTTATTAAAATTCCAAATTTTCTATTTAATTAAAATATTTTAGTTATTTATTTGACAGACAGAGATCACAAGCAGGCAGAGAGGCAGGCCGAGAGAGGGGGAAGCAGGCTCCCTGCTGAGCAGAGAGTCTGATGCAGCCTTGATCCCAGGACCCTGGGATCCTGATCTGAGCAGAAGGCAGAGGCTTTAACCCAGTGAGATACCCAGGGTGCCCCAATTTCAGAACATATTCATCACGCTCAAATAGAAGTCCTATTTTTTTTTTTTTAAACACACTTTATTTATTTATTTTTTAAAGACTTTACTCATTTACTTGACAGAGATCACAAGCAGGCAGAGAGGCAGACAGAGAAAGAGGAGGAAGCAGGCTCCCCGCTGAGCAGAGAGTCCAATGTGCGGCTCGATCCCAGGAACCTGGGATCATGACCTGAGCCGAAGGCAGAGGCTTTAACCCACTGAGCCACCCAGGCGCCCCTAGAAGTCCTGTTCTTGTCAGGCAGTCACTGTTTGCCGGTTCCGAGCCAGACATACGTCTGCTGGCAATCTTTGTCCGCGCTCCAGTGCCACTGGGGCGTTCCTGGATTGCTGGCATCATAGTGCATTGCTCTGTTTGTTTCACCGATAAAAATTTGAGCTTTTTCCTTAAGGGGAGAGGATGCTGGTGACTGAGGGGATGGAAGCTGCTTGTTGGCCGATCCGCACCCTCACTTCCCTTCCCTACGGGGAGAGAGTGAAGCCGCTGTTGCGCCGATTCACACGGCACTCACTCCGGTGCGACCCAGAGCTGCAAGCGCTCCTGCCCTCGCTCATTCTCTGTTTAAGAACGTTGGAAATAGGAGTCCTGTTGAAAGTGTTGGCGAAACCTAAATCTTAACTGTTTTTTTTTTTTTTTGTATATAGGTGGTCGTGTGATGGTGACAGACGCTGAAAGGTCCATGCTGTCTCCCGGTGGAAGGTAATGTGCAGTTGCGCGGTACGAGTGAACCTCCACACCCCAGCAGCGCCTTTAGTTTTTAGAATCTTGAGGTATTACAATATTAAAAAGGCCCATATCATATGTCTTGAAGGTTAATACTCGGCTGATTCATTTGGGGTCCTGCGAGAATGCGGTTTTTCATTACGTAGTTCCTGGGGGCAGCTATCGGGATGAGTTGCTAGCCACACTGGGCTCCACTGGGAGGAGGGAGGAGTAAAGTGGAATTTGCACGTCGTTACACTTTCTTCCAATAGAGACTGATCGGAATTTGAAGTACTATATTTAGTGGACAAGTAAATTTAACGTAGAGTCAGGTTTGCGTTAAGCTGGGTCAGCTTAGTGATGTTGTGTGTTGGCGCGTGGCCGGCGCGTGGACGGCGCGTGGACGGCCGGCACCGGCGCGCGCCTTCATCCTGCCTTCTCTTCCTTTCAGCTGTGGCCCCGTCAAAGTGAAAACTGAGCCCACAGAAGATTCTGGTATGTACTAGCGCCTTTAGACTCTACTATGAAGTTAAGAGAGCCTTTTCCTTAATTTAGAAGGTTGGATTTTGACTCATTATTTACTGTGATTTTTTTTTTCTTTCTACTGTCATGTTTTGACGAGAAGCAGACAGAATAAATTTATTCCAACAGTGACTTTTCTTTTAAATTAAAAAAAAATTTTTCTCAAAGACTTTATTTACTTATTTATTTGACAGAGAGAGAGAGAGCGCAGGAGCAGGGAGCCCGATGCGGGGCTTGACTCCACGATCCTGGGCTCAGGACCTGCGCTGAAGACAGAGGCTTAATCAACTGAGCCACCTGGGCGCCCAGACATTATTTCTTAATGTTACCAAATAATATACTAAAACCTGGATAGTTTTTTTACTGAATTTTAGCCAGAAGTTTTTAGCTAATTAATGACCTGTTGGTTAACAAAATTTATTGCTAGGTTTCCCTCCAGTTGTATAGGATTAATAGTGTAAAACGTCAGCTCTTTCTACACAAGCTAAGCAAATGTCACCTTACCCTCCCCGCCCGCTTTGCCCGTTTCTGCTCTCCAGGGAGATTGCCTTTAACTCTACAGTGTTTTTGGTGTTCAGTTTCTTTTTTTTTTTTTTTTTAAGATTTTATTTATTTATTTATTTGACAGAGAGAAATCACAAGTAGGCAGAGAGGCAGGCAGACAGAGAGCAGGAAGCAGGCTTCCCGCTGAGCAGAGAGCCCGATGCGGGGATCAATCCCAGGACCCTGAGATCATGACCTGAGCCAAAGGCAGCGGCTTAACCCACTGAGCCACCCACGCGCCCCCAGTTTCTTATTTTTAAATGTCACGTTTGTACTCTTATTTCATACAGAGTTTTTGGATAGCTTTTTTGAGGTACAGTCTTGTGTGCTGCCGAATTGACGTGCCCCAAGTATAAATCCAGTGATGTTGGAGACCTGCTGAGTTTTGCAGAGATAATGTATTGTTGGCACATGTCTGTCATCCCAAATGGAAACCTGGTGCCCAAGTAGAAAGCCTTTTCCCACCGTTAGTCTAATTTTGGGTTTCGTAGGTGACTTGGACATTGCCAGAGAGTGTGCAGTCCTACACTAGGGAGTTGCATATGTTGGGAGGCTCATCTTCGAGATCGTCATAGTGTACAGAAGTAATTCATACCTGAAGATTATTCTGTTGTGCAGATACACTACCTTTTCTTTGTCCAGTACATTTATCGTTTGGTGGACACTAGAGTTGTTCCCACTTTTTGGCTGTTCTGAATAACATGGCTATGAACATTCACATCTTTTTTTTTCTTTAAGATTTTATTTATCTGGCAGAGAGCGATCACAAGTACGCAGAGAGGCAAGCAGAGAGAGAGAGGGGCAAGCAGGCTCCCTGCTGAGCAGAGAGCCCGATGTGGGGCTTGATCCCAGGACCCTGAGATCATGACCTGAGCTGAAGGAAGAGGCTCAACCCACTGACCCACCCAGGCGCCCCTACAGCTTTGTTTTTTATGTGGAAATATGTCTGTCTTCATTTCTTTTGGGTAGATAGATACCCAGGAGTGAATTGCTGGTTCTTTGGTAACTCTGTGCTCAACTTACAAGCAATTGACAAATTGTATTTTACAGTAGCTGTAGGTTCTTAGCAGCAGTGTACGGGGGCTTCAGTTCTCCATATCTTGGCCAACACGTGGTATTGTCTTTTTTGTTGTTGTTGTTACAACAACTCTAGTGAGTATGCCGTGGTATCTCATTGTGTGGGTTTTTTTTTTTTATGCTTTTAAATAGATGTTTTATTTTTAGAGCGGTTTTAGGTTCACAACAAAATTGAACAAAAAATATGGAGGGTGTTTTCATGTATCTTGTACCCTTCACATGAAAACCCTCCCTCCCAAAATTGGCATCCCACATTAGGGTATTAAAAATGATGAAACATTATCACCCAAAGCCATAGCTTACATTAGGGATCAGTCTTGTGCATCCTGTGGGTTTTGATAAGTGTATAGTGACGTGCATCTATTATTGTAGCAGCACACAGGATAGTTCCTCTGCCTTCTCTCTTGTCCTCTGCCTCTCCTCTAACACCCGGCCGTCCCTTGCTGATCTTTTTTACGGCCGCCTTCGTTTTGCCTTTTTTTAGAAAGTCTTAGAATTGCGATTTTAATTGCATTTTCTTAACGATGTTGAACATCATTTTTCATGTACTTACTAGCTACTCCTGTATTAGTTTGATGAAACGTCTTTTTAAATCTGTTGCTCATTCTTTAGTTAATGTTGTTTTCTTTCTTTTTTTGTTATTTATTATTGAAGTGGAGTTGACATACAATGTTACGTTAGTTTCAGGTGTACAATGTAACGATTCAACAATTCTCTCTGTGACTCGTGCTCAACCATACTAAGAGTGGCCACCCCCTGTCACCGTGCAGCATTATTACAGCACGGACTATATTCCCTGTGCTGCACTTTTTATTACTATGACTTAGATTTTTTTATAACTGGAAGTTTGTACCTTTTAATCTTTTTTCCCTGTTTTGCCCGTCTCCCCACACACCTCCCCTCTGGCAACCACGGTTCTCTGTATTTAAGATTCTGTTTGTTCCTTTGTTTTGTTTGTTACATTCCACCTACTTCGTCTTGTCTGACTTGTTACTTATTTCACTCAGCATAAGGCCCTGTAGGTCTGTCTGTGTTGTCACAGATGCTAAGATTTCCTTCTTTGTTTCTCCCCTTCCCCCCCATTTTCTTTTTATTGAAATTTTTTTAATTATAAAAGTTATTTCCATATTCTGGATATAGGTTTTTTTTTTTTAAATCAGAAACCATCTTTTGCAAATGTAGTTTTCTACTCTGTGGCTCGTGTTTTCATTTTCTGGTGTTCTTTAAACCTAAAAGTATTTTCATTTTGTTGCAATTCAGTTTTACACATTTTTCTTTTATCACCAGGGGCTTTGGTGTTACATCTGAGAAAACCCAGACTCTTCGCCTCATCTGAGGTCATGAGGAATTTTACCCTGCTGTGTTTTTTTTTTTTTAATTATACAGTTTTAACTCTTATGTCTAAACCTCAGGCCTGTTTGAGTTCATTGTTCCGTGGGTTGCCAGGGAACGGTCTGATTTCATCCTTCTGTGTGTGGATGCCCCACTGCCCCAGCGCCCTTTGGGTGTCCTTTATTGAAAAGTTGTCCAGTCCCCATCAGATCGCCTAAGCACCTCTTTCAAACAGCAGGTAACCAGGTATATTTCTGTTCCCTTAAACTTGAATCCCAGTCTTAGACCAGCAGCACACCGTACATAGCTCATGTTATTTCAAGGTTTGGTTTTATTATCTGTTAACATACGGAACAATAAGGATATGATTATTTCACTGTCTCTCAATACTTCCCCTTTCCCACTTCGACTGTCTAGTTAAACTGATTTTTACCGTTCAGGTTCTTTGAGAACTGATCATGATCTTGGATGTTGTACTTTAATGTTTCCTTTCTTGTCATGTCCATTTCTAGGGCGCAGGTGGTTTTGCTTATTTATAAAATATACAGCTCTTCCTGACTGGATTACAATTTCTTTGTTAAGATTTTTTTCTTTCTTTAGAAGATTTTATTTATTTGGCACAGAAAGAGAGAGAAAGCACAGACGAGGGGAGAAGCAGGCTTCTTACTGAGCAGGGAGCCCAACGTGGGACTTGATCCTGTACACCGGGATCATGACCTGAGCCAAAGTAATAATCATTGTATTGTTACTGGGAATATCAGTTATAATGAGCTTTAGTGATTGGCAGTGAGAAATGGGACATTTACTGCATTTTCTTATTGAAGGCATATATACACTGTAAAACCTGAGCAGAGGCTCTAGCTGGGGTACAGAAATTTTAATTGGGTCAAATGCAGTTTTATTTCACTAAAATAGTGACGTTCCTGTTTGACCTCTTGCAGGACGGAAGCCAACTGTAATTTCGTTATATCCGAGTTTGCGCTGTTGCAGAGCTGGTCATCATGTAGCTTTTACTCTGCTCTCACTTTATTTATTTGTTTCATTAAAGGTTTTATTATTTGACAGAGAGAGACACAGCAGGAGACGGAATACAAGCAGGGGGAGTGGGAGAGGGAGAAGCAGGCTTCTCGCTGAGCAGGGAGCCTGAAGTGGGGCTCCATCCCAAGATCCTGGGATCATGACTTGAGCTGAAGGCAGATGCTTAACGACTGAACCACCCAGGCGCCCTACTCTGCTCTCACTTTAGTTAAAACGTTATCTTGGGCTGCCTGACTCACTCAGTTGGCAGAGCATGGCACTGCTCTGGATCTCAGGGCAGTTAAGTTTGAGCCCCATGTTGGGTGTAGAGATTACCTAAATAATAAAATTTTTAAAAGAAATCACCTTATACAGTGAACTTCAGACTTAAGGTTCATCTAGGAACACAAGGATATTATTAGGAAATCTCTACGCTCACGTTCTCATGTTACTAAAAATTAGAAATACTATATCCTTTGAGTAGATGATAAGAAGACTGCAGAAGTCCTTAACCTGATTGCCCGGGCTACCGTGCAGAACTGCAAGTGCCAGCCCTTCGTTGTGATGAATAGCGAACCACGGGAGCACCCTTTGTAGGACAAAGAGGCACATTTTCACCAGTTTCTTACCAGTTTCTAGGACAAACCAGCACAGATGAGGGGTAAGTAGTTAGGAAGTGGAGGTACCATTAACTTGTAGACGGTTGGATTGTGTGTGCAGAACACCAGAGAATCAGCTAGAGAACCGCGAACAAGATACCGAGAGTCTGACTTGACCTTGTGACATGTGAAAGAGTCCAGATACCGTAAGAGTTTAGATTAAAAGCATTATGGGGAAAAAAAGTTAGTAATCCTTTGAATAATTGCTAAGTACTACATTTGGCTAAGAAAGAATTAAAACTGAAGGGTGGCAGCGTTGGCCAAAGTGAGCCAGAGGACATGTGAGACACAAGGAATTGCTGTTTGCAAGACAGACGATGAAGGGCTGTTGTACTGGACTTACATTAATGACCAGAGATTCAAGAAGCAAGAGAAAATGCTTAGTCTGTTTAAAGAAAGGGAGATAAAAAATCCAACAAAGATGAAGTTGTGTCGGCAGACCGGCGACACTCTGCTCATACCCAGTGAAGAGGAGCTAGAGTCAGCGGCTTCAGGGATTCTTAATGGGTGCCGAATTGTTGCTTTCTTACAGGTGATGCTTTGGTAATTCTTACCATTTTATTTTATTTGTTTATTTTTAAAACGATTTTATTTATTTACTTGACAGACAGATCACAAGTAGGCAGAGAGGCAGGCAGAGAGAGAGGAGGAAGCAGGCTCCCCGCTGAGCAGAGAGCCCCATGCGGGGCTCGATTCCAGGACCCTGGGACCATGACTTGAGCTGAAGGCAGAGGCTTTAACCTTCTGAGCCACCCAGGCGCCCCTTTATTTGTTTATTTTTAAGCATTCTGTTTTTAAGGAATCTCTATACCCCACATGGGGCTTCAACTCATAACTCCGAGATTCAGAGTCAGGAGTTCCAACCAACTGAGCCAGCCAGGCGCCCCTTTCTTAAATTTTGAGGTGCACGTGCTCTTTGGCCCTTTGCTGCTTTAATAAAACGGCAGTGGACGGGCAGTTCCGTCAGTGGAGTCCTGGTTGCCATTCCCCTGGGAGTGCGAGGGCGGTGACTCTGCTGCTGTCTGTAAGGCAGTGCTCGTTCGCTGCAGAAATCCTACCATGGGAAACAGAATACGTTTTTTATTATACTTTAAAGTTTTTATTTTAGTGTCACTTTTTTTTTTAAGTTTTTTTTTTTTTTTTTAAATTTATTTGACAGACAGAGCAAGAATGGGAGAAGCAGACTCCCCATTGAGCAGGGCGCGCAGTGCGGGGCTTCATCTCAGCACCCCAGGACCATGACCTGAGCCGAGAGGCACACACTTAACCAACCGAACCACCCAGGAGCCCCAAGAACTTTTTACTTTGTTGCAATAGGAGGTGGTCAAGGTTTATCTCACTCTCTCTGTAGTCCGGCTCTAGTGTCTGCCGTCCCGAGAAGCCCCGGTTCCGTTTTGAATGGTGTTAGGACAACAGGGTCTCCGTGCTGGGTGTGCTTATTGCATTTGGGATGTCGCTGCTTCCGCAGTGACGATGTGTGGGAACCGGTGTGTGTGCCTGGGGTGTTTGCATGCACGTACACATACATGCATTCATTTACGTTTTACAGATCTTCGACATTCCAGGGGTTTGCCCTGCTCCTTTTCTTGTATAATTCCCTTCTGTTAGAGTGAGAATCCTGCCAGCCACACCTTCTTAGTATGACTTCATGTGACCCCCGTCCTGTTGTCTAACCCATGGGTCCTCACCACCTTCCTTACCTCACGGCCGCTCTGACCCTCCCTACTGGGCTGTCACCACTCTGCTCGCCCCCTCATCCAGCTCCGTCTCCTAAAGCCCTCCCTTGGTGTCCCCTGCCCCTCCTGTGAGTCCCCTCCTCGTCCTGCCAGTCTCCTCTGCTTCCCGGGGCCTCCCTGACGTAGCTGCCAACCTTGCTCGGTGGCAGCTATTGGCATTGGGGGTAGGTAGTTGGGGAAAGGGAAGCTGTATTTATTTATTTATTTTTTTAAGGATTTAATTTATTTGAGAGCAAGAGAGGATAGGGACAAGCAGATTGCGTGCTGAGCAGGGAGCCCGGCTGGGGGCCCGGTCCCATGACCCCAAGATCCTGACCTGAGCCGACCGAGCCGCCCGGGCGCTCCAGGGCGAGGCTGCATTAATTGTGCTTGTGTGAGAGAGGGGTGCTGAGGAGAGAGAGCGGGAACTTCCGTGGATGTGACATATGGGCCAAGTCCTGGTTTTTCGGAAGATGTGCAGGAAGGGTGGCATTGAATATCTTCGTTGGGAGGAAGTATTTGAATCGATTACACTGTTTTACAGAAGGTTTTTCCCTTTCTTTTTCATGCCACAGGAGATCTCAGTTTTCTGTTTAGCTTTTGGTTGATTGCAACTCAATCACCATTTTATACATCGTTTTCTCTTTTATTCACATAGTCATTTCCTGAATAGTTTTTATCTAAATATGAGCATGCTGAATTGAGAAAAGTCCTGTTTTATTAAATTCTTTAACCATCTTTATGTATGGATGTAATAGCAGCGCTCTCACAGAGGTTTCTTTTTTCTTTTTCTTAAGGATTTTATTTATTGATGCGACACAGAGAGAGGGAGGGAAACAGCGAGAGACAGAACACAAGCAGGGGGAGTGGGAGAGGGAGAAGCAGGCTCCTGCTGAGCAGGGAGCCTGATGTGGGGCTCGATCCCAGGACCCTGAGATGATGACCTGAGCCAAAGGCAGAGGTTTAATGACTGGGCCACCCAGGTGCCCCAAGGTTTCTTTGTTCTCCCTGATGTTGTATTTCTTCATATTCTCAATTTATTCTGCAATTTCTTTTGATATTTCCATTTTACTTTTTTTTTTTTTTTTTTTGTATATATGTCTTGGGTATAACAGTCATGGTCTGGTCAGGAGAGAGAAGCCGTAGAGAAAACCCACCGTAAAGATGAGCCGGTTTTCATCACTAGCTTGGTAATGAGGAGTATGATCAAGTTTCAGCTGCGGAGCAACCCCGGGAATGGGCTGCCGCCCCTAGAACTTGGATTCTGACTGCTGAGGGGGCAGACCGTTGGGTGGTGCTGGTGTCTCAAGGGACGGGGACGTGTTAAAACTGGTTCTGGTGGTGGTGGGAAACTTGCCACTGGGTCTTGCTGTTTGCTATGGGAAGGGTCTGCTTTCTCCAGGTTGACGGAGGGTCTGTGACCCTGACCGGAATAGGATGCGGACAAGAAGCCAAAAGGACGTTGCCGGTTCATGGTCACTGCTCTGGCCTTGTAGCCTCCTCCCTCTTGTGCTCCCTTGGGAGTTTTGCAAGGAGCCAGAATGCTTTGCAGTCCAGGCTCCAGCAGGGTCTGGGGGTGCGTCTGGAGCTGGGACAGCAGGTCGTGACCGCACTGGCTGCTCCCTCCGGCTGCTCCGTCCGCACCCGCCTCCACACACTTGGGCTTTCCGAGAGCAGAACAGCCGTTCGGCGGGCAGGATGCGGCTCTCTCGCACACAGTCTGTCGTTTCTGGCCTCTCCCCAGAATGAGGGCTTCCAGGGTCCTGACAGGCTTCGTGCCTGTCTCTGGGAGACCTAGCAGTGTCCAGTCGTGTCCATTCGGGAGCTGTGTTACTTGTGTCTCAGATTCACTCTCAACCGATTTGAATATTCGTTTTCCAAGAGGCTGCATGGTAACAGAAGCCGAACAAAACTTGTAAAATAATCATGCACAGTAGAAGGAAGAACAGTTTATATCCCAAATACGTTGCATTTGCAGAAAGACATTCCTAACATGGAAGAAAATAGGCACATGTTCACATTTCTACAGTTTGTCACAAAAATTAATACCTTCTTGAATTCATTGCCCATTACGTTGCACTTCCTTTGCCTGCAGTCAGGACGGTAGCTGGTGAGGCCGTTCACCTCTTTGGGGCCGCGCGAACCTTCATTCCCGAAGCGTCTAAATCCCCGGTGGATTTGCCTTTTTTGTTTGCTTTCATTTTTCTCTTTACTGATGAGCACCATTGTGGTCAAGGGACGGCCTGCAGAATCTCAGGGTTCCAGACTGTTCTCTGCTGCCGTCATGGGCAGCACACCCGTCTCCTGCTGGTAATTGCTTGTTGCGTTAGGGATAAGTGTCCCTTGGCATGGAAAGCTAGCTCTTCCTGGCTGTTTCCAGTTGGTGATCCTCTCTCCGTGCTGCTCGCGTCACGTAGCGCCGGCTCAGGGTCAGACCGCTGGAGAGCTGCACACAGTGAGCCTTCATGTGTGTGCAGGTGGGTGGTGTGTGCTTTTGTTATAGCCACAGAGGCCCACGTCCAGTTATCTGTCCTAACCATAGGCACAGCGTTAGGCAGAAAGGTACATTTTGTTCCCTTGTTCATAAAGGGATTTATTAGGAGGGAAGAAAAATCATTGTATCTTCTGAAAATGGTTTACAGTTATGCCATCTTGACTGCGGACTGTTGAGTCATTACAACTGAGGTTTACAAGTCCTGCCTTCCACCTTTCAGCAGGGGGCAGAGGGACAGGAAGAGAGACAATTTAAGCAGGTTCTCTGCCCATGATGGAGCCTGATGCGGGGCTTCAAGTCTGATTCTGAGACCATGACCTGAGCCAAGACAGATGCATACCTGACTGAGTCGGGTGCCGCTACACGTGATTTTCAGTAGTTTGTCAACGTCTTTCTAATTCCTTTAGTAATTTCGGCACACAGTGTGGGACTTGAACTCAGGACATGAGATTAGGAGTCGTGTGATCTGCCAACTGAGCCAGCCAGGTGACCCTGTAAAAGCATTTTAATGTTGTGTGAAAAGAGAAGTATGACTGATTTTCTTCAAATCCAGAGAGAAGAAATCCGAGAAAAAAAGTTAGCAGCAAATAATCTCAGAAAATTAGTAACAGAACTTTGTTTTGTTGGGATTTTAGATGATTTTTGCCCCTTTGCTATACCTACCAAACTTTTGTCTTTTCACAGTCTTTATGTATGTGTTGCTCTGCATTATTAGGGCAGGAGAGATTTTCCTGCATCGTCTACCTGCATGCCCTAAAGTGTAATTAGGTACGTTCACTTCCTTTTACAGGTATTTCCCTGGAGATGGCAGCTGTGACAGTAAAAGAAGAATCAGAGGACCCTGATTACTATCAGTATAACATTCAAGGTAATACTGTGTATACCGTTTTTCTTCTCAAAAGTTGTTGGCGGTTATAATTCAAATTTACCAATTGCCTAAATTCATTTAATATTGCTTTATGGATTGTTTCTTGATTGGCATGCATGCTTATAATTTATCACTGGAATAAGATAGA